>NC_133455.1:70946792-71271792 GCF_048565385.1 Saimiri boliviensis
GCTCCCCACCCACAGCATCTCCTCGTGCAAGTCAAAGTGGGAGACGGAGACAGGCACACCCACTTCAGCCACCACGCTGTGCAATTCAGAGTAGACACCTTCCATTATGTGCACTGATTCCTGGACGGGAAGAGCCTCCAAGGCCACTCCCTCTGGGTCCAGCTCCACATTCTGTAGCAGACTTGGGTTCAGGTGGGCATCCAGGACAGGGTCCAGGGCAGAATGCATGGCTGGGGCATACTCTGCCAGTCCAGGGTCCAGACCCTCAAAGTTCATGATGACGATGGCAGCTGATTACAACCACAGCTGTCACACCCTCCCTTACCACAGTCCCTTTAGATGCCTGACCCAACCTTCAGCAAGACAGCACTGGTGGGCCTAGAATGGACATCCTGGCCTGTAAGGGGAAAGAGGTAGCTGAGTCAAGGGTAGGCCCAGGTACTGGTACTTAGTGTCTTCTAGGTTACGGGGCAGGAGGGAGATGAGGCAGGCATGAGGGATGAGGCTGCCAGCCAAAAGATGAAGCAGGCGGGGGAGGGACAGGCAGTGAGTTGGAGGTGATAGAACTGTTGTCCCTATCTCTCCTCTGCTAGGCCCTCTGTACTCTCCACCACCCCATTATCTAACCTAATCCTTGACTTCCCTTTCTTCTCACTTCGGACTGCTCACTTGCCTGGCTCAGCCCTGAATCATCAGGTGAAGGGAGCGGGAATTGCGGTGGTTGCAGTTAGGTAGAGGGACCTAAGGTGCTTTTTCCCCAGAATTGGGGGTGGGGAGGATGGGTTGGACGGTGAGGGTGGGGAGAAGTCACTTTCCCAGAATCCTCTCCAATAGCTACCCAGGATTCTCTAGAGGAAACAATAATGGCCAGTTACCCACAATTGGGGCGGGGGCAGGGGAAGGTGATGGAAACGGCTAGTTACCCAGAATTCTCTGGGGGAACAAGAGAAATTGGTTATCCAGAATTCTCCCACGAGGGTGGGGAGGAGGGGGATAGGGGCAAGGGTCAGATGTGTTCCTGGGATGCTTACGGGGGATGGGTCATTACCAAGATTTCTCCATGGCGGATATTTTGGAGCGCGTGGAGTTAGAACGAGTAGGGGGAGCGCAAGCGCTGTCAGCTCCGCGGGAAATTCCAGTTTCCCCAGTTCTCCCCCACGCCTAGGGCTCAACCTAACCACTACAGCGCCAAGGACCGGATTCCCAGGCGCGCCTTCCAATCAAGAAGGGCTCGGGGCACACCTAATCCAATCAGAAGGGCTCTGGGCGCATCTAAGCCAATCGGAAGAAGCCAGGTACGGCGACTCCCGAAGAGAGCGTGTGACGCAGGCGCCGGAAAAAGAGGTTACGGGGCGCCGGTGGGGACAAACGCAGCCGGACGCCGAACTGGCTGGGTGGCGTCAAGAAGTAATTCTTCTTGAACAAAATTACATCTAGGCTTGGAAACGGAACTTTATGCTTTTTATAACTCTAGGAACTCTAAAATAAGGGACACCCAAGGAAAAGCACTGGGAGTCAATGCTGCGTATTCCCAGCGGGGCTTTGTCCACCCCCTCTCCCTGCAATGAGCATGTGAGCCACTCCGCCACCTCTGACCCTGTTGTCCCCGAAACTCGCTGGCATTTCCTATCATTTCTAGATATGGGAGAGAAAAAAAGGAAGAGGGAGCCCGACTCCTGACACAGTTCAAGTGACTGCATCTTTACAGACATCCATCTGAAACACCCATTCGTGGTTGTTCTCTCCCAAGCGACCCCGGTAACATTCCTGGGTAAAGGATGCCCCTGGTTATCAAATTCTCCTAGCTCGTGAGGCGGGCTGGACATTATCCCTCAGAGGGGAATGAACATGGCAAATTGAGACTTTTGTTATTCTGAAAGATTCGTGGATCCTGTGAAATCTGATTGCTTTGAAATCGGTCCAGGTTGTGAGACGTCTCAGAGCAATTTAGCTCAGCTGTTATCACTGTTTCTAAAGGCCACATAAAAGGACTCTGATGGTAGAAAATCTTCACAGAGGATTCAATTCTATAACATTTCTCTCTCAATAAGGCTGGTGAATAGACCTTCATTAAAGGACCCAGGAATTTACATTTCCAGTACTCAGAGGGGTGGGATCCCCAGTCAGAGATCCTAGAGCCTAGAGACCAAAAGGAAAACACAGATGGCCTCTCAAACGGATTTGATTTGACTTCTCAGGTCATTAGATGTAAAATCTCCTAAAAAAGGTGGGTGCTGAGAGACCTAGACAGTTCCTACACTTTAAGAAATCTCCATATTGAGGTGTCAAATTGAGAAAGACTTAACAGACTCATGATAATAGTCTGGGATAAATAATCTATGTCATGGATGCTTTTGTGTCTTCTCTCTCTCTCTTCCTCTCTCTTCTTTTCTTTCTTTCTTTCTTTCTTTTTTTTTTTTTGAGACAGAGTCTCGTTCTGTTGCCCAGGCTGAGTGCAGTGGTGTGATCTCTGCTCATTGCAACATCTGCCTCCCGGGTTCAAGGGATTCTCCTGCCTCAGCCTCCTGAGTAGCTGGAATTACAGGCATGCACCACCACACCCAGCTGATTTTTGTATTTTTAGTAGAGAAGGGGTTTCACCATGTTGGTCAGGCTGGTCTCAAACTCCTGACCTCAGGTGATTGGCCTGCGTTGGGCTCCTAAAGCGCTAGGATTACAGGTGCGTGAGCCACCGCACCTGGCCTTTTGTTTGTTTTTTGAGGCAGGGTCTGTTGCCCATGCTTGAGTGCATTGGCCCTCTCACTCACTATAACCTCAACCTCCTGGGCTCAAGTGATCCTTCTACTTCGGTCTTCCAAGTAGCTAGAATTACAGGCATGGGCCACCAAACCTGGCTAATTTTTTGTATTTTTCTGTAGAGATGGAGTTTCACCACGTTGCCCAAGCTGGTTTCAAACTCTTAAGCTCAAGCAATCCTCCCGCAACAGGCTGAAGGATCAGCCAGAGTCATTGACACTGTACACCTTCAACTACCCAGAACTTCTGGACTTCCTAGCCATGGGGTCCAAAGCTGGGACTGCCCCGACACCAGTGGAGGGTCCCAGAACAACAATTTGGATGACATCAAATCAGCCCCCAAAGTGCTGGGATTACAGGCATGAGCCACCATACCTTGCCTACAGTATCCAATGTAATGTAATGATTAAGAATTCAGGATCAGGGGCCGGGCGCGGTGGCTCAAGCCTGTAATCCCAGCACTTTGGGAGGCTGAGGCGGGTGGATCATGAGGTCAAGAATTGAGACCATCCTGGTCAACATAGTGAAACCCCGTCTCTACTAAAAATACAAAAATTAGCTGGGCATGGTGGCGCGTGCCTGTAATCCCAGCTACTCAGGAGGCTGAGGCAGGAGAATTGCCTGAACCCAGGAGGCGGAGGTTGCGGTGAGCCGAGATTTCGCCATTGCACTCCAGCCTGGGTAACAAGAGCGAAACTCCGTTTCAAACTAACAAACAAACAAACAAAGTACAAAAATTAGCTGAGCATGGTGGTGTGCACCTGTAGTCCCAGCTACTTGGGAGGCTGAGGCAGGAGAATCGCTTGAACCCCAGAGTGGGAGGTTGCAGTGAGCTGAGATCATGTCACTGCACTCCAGCCTGGGCGACAGAGTGAGACTGTGTCTCAAAAAAAAAAAAAAATTCAGGATCCAGGCCCTGATAGTGGCTTGTGCCTGTAGTCTCAGCTACTGAGAAGGCTGAAAATGGAGAGATCACTTAGTGGTGGAGGTTGTGGTGAACCAAAATGATGCCACTGCATTCCAGCCTCGGTGACAGAGTGAGACCATGTCTCAACAAAATCCCGCAAACACCAAGAACAAAAAAGAATGCAGGATCTGATGATAGATTGCATTAGAATTCTAGCCACTAAAGCCAGCCACCGTGGCTCACGCCTGTAATCCCAGGACTTTGGGAGGCCAAGGCAGGCTGATTACCTGTGGTTGGAAGTTCAAGACCAGCCTGACTAACGTGGAGAAACTCTGTCTCTACTAAAAATACAAAATTAGCCAGGCGTGGTGGTGCATGCCTGTAATCCCAGCTACTGGGGAGATTGAGGCAGGAGGAAAGCTTGAACCCAGGAGGGGAAGGTTGGGATGAACTGAGATCGCACTGCTGTACTCCAGCCTGGGTAACGGGAGCTGTTACCCAGTTCTTTTTTTTTTTTTTTTTTACCTCACACACACAAAAAAAGGCCTGGCATGGTGGCTCACACCTGTAATCCCAGCACTTTGGGAGGCCGAGGCAGGATCACCAGGTCAGGAGATCAAGAACATCCTGGTTAACATGGACCCCATCAATAAAGAAAAAAAAAAAAGGAAAAGACAGAAAAGAATTCTAGCAACTTAGAAGCTCTGTGATCTTCGGCAAATTGCTTATCTCTGCACCTCAGTCTCCTCATCTGTAATATGGGGTAATGATAGTATCTACCTTAAAGGGTTGTTGTGAAAATTAAATAGTTTAGTACAAGTACTTAGACAAAGTACTTGGCATTAAGCGAGAGTTGGATATATATTAGCCATCATTATTAACCACCTGGGGGAACTTCAACTGGATTTAGAGTCTAGGCATACAACTGGAAAGCCTAGGAGTGTCTTGTGAATGTGATTTGCATAACGGTCTAGGCCAGCTGACGTCAAGGGCTCCTTATAGCTCCAGGTCAGATGTAGCCCTGGAAGTAGTTCCTGCCACGCAACAGTCCCACAATCTCCCCACCAACCCTGCTTCCTACCCAACTCCCGCAGCACCAGGAAGTGAAACAGAGAGGACGAGCCCCGTGCCTCCAACTCACCCTTGTCCCTCTCATCCCATCCCCCAGGCTCTACTTCCTCCTCCTTTTGATCTTTCTTTCATCTGTTATCTTTTAGAGCTCCCAGAATGGGGACCAGAGATGGGAAGAGCATAGGAGACATTGTACACAAGTAAGGTAAACTCCCTATCCTGCCCCCTTCCATTTATTCCATTTGTGTCCACAAAAATTAGCTGGGCGTGGTGGCGCGTGCTTATAATCCCAGCTACTTGGGAGGCTGAGGCAGGAGAATCATTTGAACCCGGGAGGCGGAGGTTGCAGTGAGCGGAGATCACACCACTGCACTGGAAAGGCCCGCATTAGAGAGGAAGGCAAAACATTTCTCACGCAAACTCAGATAATTCTCTGATACTTTAAATGTTTGATCTAAAGGGTAGATTTTTTTTTTTTTTTTTTTTGAGACGGAGTTTCGCTCTTGTTACCCAGGCTGGAGTGCAATGGCGCCATCTCGGCTCACCGCAACCTCCGCCTCCTGGGTTCAGGCAATTCTCCTGCCTCAGCCTCCTGAGTAACTGGATTACAGGCACGTGCCACCATGCCCAGCTAATTTTGTGTGTTTTTAGTAGAGACAGGGTTTCACCATGTTGACCAGGATGGTCTCTATCTCTTGATCTCGTGATCCACCCGCCTTGGCCTCCCAAAGTGCTGGGATTACAGGCGTGAGCCACCACACCCGGCCTAAAGGGTCGATTTAATTCAGAATTATAATATTTTTTTCTTCTCCCAGCTCATACCCTACAGAATCATAATACTTGAACGAGAAGTGTCATTGGGCAGTTTTGAATAGTTCTAAGGGAAGGGAGACCTCCATTCAGGACAAGTTTCTAGGAAGAAAAGGGTCAGCCTCTTGGGGCAGGCTTTGGGAGCTAGCTGTGTGGTCACCAATGGCCTCATTCTGACGTCTTTGAAATTGTTCTGGGACCCTCCACTGGGGTTGGGGCAGTCCCGGCTTTGGACCACCTTATACTCCCACGCCCAACCTCACACTCTAAGCTGTTTCACTAGATGTTGCATCATGGAAGGTGATGAAATCGGTGTCAGTGGATTTTACCCATGGATGCAACAAGCTGAAGGACCAGCCAGAGTCACTGAAACTGTACACCTTCAACTACCCAGAACTCCTGGGCTTCCTAGCCATGGGGTCCAAAGCTGGGACTGCCCCAACCCCAGTGGAGGGTCCCAGAACAATTTGGATGACATCAGAATGAGGCCATGGGACTAGGTGCTGGAATGTCTAAGTTGGTCTTCCAGCCCTTATTTACACTAGTATCCTGAAAAAAAAACATCACCCAACTCTTAGAGAGCCTATGAAATCTCCGGCCACTAGGTTTGAAGAATCAGGTGGTTCTTAGTAACCCTCTTCCCACAAGTGCCTTTCTAACCTCTACTGTGAGGCCTGCTTCCCAGTTCTCCAAGTTCCTTCCTGTCCATTCTGTCCTGTGAAACAGGACCATCCGGTGGAAATCATGCTATTTCCAACTGAGAAGAAGGCCGTTTATTCTTTTTTTTTTTTTTTTTGAGAAGGAGTTTTCGCTCTTGTTACCCAGGCTGGAGTGCAATGGCGCAATCTCGGCTCACCGCAACCTCCGCCTCCTGGGTTCAGGCAATTCTCCTGCCTCAGCCTCCTGAGTAGCTGGGATTACAGGCACGCGCCACCATGCCCAGCTAATTTTTTGTATTTTTAGTAGAGACGGGGTTTCACCATGTTGACCAGGATGGTCTCGATCCCTTGACCTTGTGATCCACCTGCCTCGGCCTCCCAAAGTGCTGGGATTACAGGCTTGAGCCACCGCGCCCGGCCGTTTATTCTTAATGGGAGGGCATCAGGTAGGAATCAAACTTCATTGCAAACAGCTCACCATCCTATTGGGAGATGAATGAATGCTTCTCTGTTTTGGTTTTCCCTCAAGCAGGAAGAGGTGATGAAATTAGGTTTGGGGTGTGTTAGGGGTATAGCTTTGAGAGGCAAAAAGATGAGGGAAAGATCAAGCAGGAAGGAACTTACACCAGATTAATTTAAATATGTGTTACTATTCTTCCCCCTCTCGCCCCAGCCCCATCCCCGCTGTGCCGTCCCCGCCCCTTCAATAGCCATTTCGATTCCTGGAGAGCATTACACATGTGTCCCATCCCAGGCCTCTAGCCACAGCAACCACACGACTCATTTCTCCTGGAACTGAGGCTGCATACCTGGGCTCCCCACAGAGGGGGAATCCCACCTGCTGTGAGTCACCTGCTGGCATAAAGGGCGGGCCTCAATGCAAGGACATTAAAAGACTCAGAGACAAAGGGGGAAAAACAACAGGAAGCAGCTCACAGACTCCGTAGACAACAGAGGGAACCTTACCAGAGACGCCCTGAACAGAGAGAGTCAGGCTCAAAGCAAGTGGAAGTAGGCAGAGATTCCACAAGGACTTGTGCAAGGCACAGAGCCGGCCAGATTTGAGAAGGAGGCAAAAAGATGCTGGGGAGCAGAGCTGTAATGCTGCTGTTGCTACTGCCCTGGATGGCTCAGGGCAGGGCTGTGCCTGGGGGCAGCAGCCCTGCCTGGGCTCAATGCCAGCAGCTCTCACAGAAGCTCTGCATGCTGGCCTGGAGTGCACATCCACTAGTGGGACACATGGTGAGTGGCAGCCTGTGGAGCCAAACAGGAATCTCTCCAAGCTCTCCAAGGCTGTGGTAGAAGACTGTGGCCTTGGGTGGAAGCTGGAGGGTTGAGGGCCATCAGGGAGTAAGGGAGGACAAGAGAGTAAGGTTCCTGAGAGCCATGGGCCTGAGGGTCTAGGTTGGCTTCAAAAATACTTATCTTACTTCTTCATTCTTTCCACCCCTTTCTCCATTCCAGCATCTAAGAGAAGAGGGAGATGAAGAGACTACAAACCATGCTCCCCATATCCAGTGTGGAGATGGCTGTGACCCCCAAGGACTCAGGGACAACAGTCAGGTACCACTGGGATATGACTGGGCCATGAAGAAGAGGGGCCTGAAAACATGGTTTGGTACCATGGTAACTTAGAAGT
Organism: Saimiri boliviensis; assembly: GCF_048565385.1. Classification (NCBI taxonomy): domain Eukaryota; kingdom Metazoa; phylum Chordata; class Mammalia; order Primates; family Cebidae; genus Saimiri; species Saimiri boliviensis. The sequence continues at coordinate 70,954,636 of NC_133455.1, forward strand.
TGTGTCTGAAAATCATAAGAAACTGGGTGAGTCTTCAGTGAATGGAGTAGGAAGAGGGTGTCCTCTTTCATTGCTTTCTTTTCTCCTTAGTTCTGCTTGCAAAGGATCCACCAGGGTCTGATTTTTTATGAGAAGCTGCTAGGATCGGATATTTTCACAGGGGAGCCTTCTCTGCTCCCTGATAGCCCCGTGGGCCAGCTTCATGCCTCCCTACTTGGCCTCAGCCAACTCCTGCAGGTATGAACTAGGGGCCTGGAGGATGGGGGCTTGCAGGTGTCAGAGACAGAGGGTTGGGGATTAAGGGTCTAGAGTCTTCTCTGACTGTGTCCTATGTCCTTTCAGCCTGAGGGTCACCACTCGGAGACTCAGCAGATTCCAAGCCCCAGTCCCAGCCAGCCATGGCAGCGCCTCCTTCTCCGATTCAAAATCCTTCGCAGCCTCCAGGCCTTTGTGGCTGTAGCTGCCCGGGTTTTTGCCCATGGAGCGGCAACCCTGAGTCCCTAAAGCCAACAGCTCAAGGATGGCACTCAGATCTCCATGGCCCAGTAAGGCCAAGATAAATCTACTACCCCAGGCACCTGTGAGCCAACCGGTTAATTAGTCCATTAATTTTAATGGGACCTGCGTATGTTGAAAATTAGCAATACTGACTGACTTTGTGATGCTGACCTATGATAGGGCTGAGTATTTATTAGATGGGAAGGGAAATTCGGGCATTATTTATCCTCCTGGGGGCAGTTTGGGGAGTATTATTTATTATATTTATATTAAATAATGTACCTTTTTCAATAAAGACTTATTTTTGTGGCTATATGAGTTTAATTTCTAGGCTCAATTGGGAAAGAGAAATCAATGGAAAAGTAAGGCCAAGGGACTACAATATGCATCCCTTTCTTCTACTCTGAAGGGCTATAGCGGAGAGTGGTATTTTCTCATGACCCCCTGGTGTATAGAATAACTGGGATCTCTTTGGTATTAATTCCTATATGGCTGAGCAAGTAGAATGGGATTACCAAGGGTTGAGATTAGGAAGTGGGGTCATACCTAGGGGTCCCTTGCTCCCTGATCCAGTGCCTCCTTCCCTGCTTTCTTGGCCAAGGGTATATCTGGCCCAAGACAGGAGTCCTGATCTCCGCACGATCAAAAGTCAGAGCTCAGTTTTGAGCAGGAAGGGCATTCCAGGGAAATGAAGGTAAATCTCCCAGACCAATGGGACTCTCCCCTCAAAGGACATCTGGAGTCCCTTTCTTTCTTTTTTTTTTTTTTTTGAGATGAAGCCTCACTCTGTCATCCAGGCTGGAGTGCAATGGCGTGATCTTGGCTCACTGCAACCTCCGCCGCCCAGGTTCAAGCAATTCTCCTGCCTCAGCCTCCCGAGTATCTGGGTCTATAGGCACCCACCACCAAGCCCAGCTAATTTTTGTATTTTTAGTAAAGACAGGGTTTTACCATGTTGGTTAGGCTGGTCTTGAACTTCTGACCTCAGGTGATTCACCTGCCTCAGCCTCCCAAAGTGGTGGGATTACAGGCGTGGGCCACTGCGCCTGGCCTTGGAGTCCCTTTGGAAGGAAGTTTGGTAACTCAAGGATAGCTAAAATTCTTTTTTTTTTTTGAGACGGAGTTTTGCTCTTGTTACCCAGGCTGGAGTGCAATGGCGCGATCTCAGCTCACCGCAACCTCTGCCTCCTGGGTTCAAGCAATTCTCCTGCCTCAGCCTCCTGAGTAGCTGGGATTACAGGCACACACCACCATGCCCAGCTAATTTTTAGTGTTTTTAGTAGAGACGGGGTTTCACCATGTTGACCAGGATGGTCTCGATCTCTTAACCTCGTGATCCACCCGCCTCGGCTTCCCAAAGTGCTGGGATTACAGGCTTGAGCCACCGGACCCGGCCTTGAAATTCTTAAAAAAAAAAAAAAAGAAAAAGAAAAAGAAAAAAGAGGAGGGGAAGTGGCTAGTGATTATTTCCTTTCCTTTTTTCCATAGTCACAGCATCAGAGAGTGTGGGCTTTGAAGTCAGACAAACCCAAACAGGTTTGTATCTTGGCTTTGCCACCAGTCAGCTGAGTGACAATGAGATAGTTATATGACTAGTCATCCCTCCCCCCACAACACATATATAGCTCCCAGCACCCCTGGAAGAGCCTAAGGGACAGGACAGGCTGCTCCAAACAGGGAGTGAGGAAGAAGAAACCTGCTAAGAGGAACATAGAGGGGTGGATGGAAGAGAGGCCACAGTTTTCTGACTTCATTTCTGTGTAGCTCGTTGGTGTCCCTAAGAACATTAGTCTTTGTGAGCAGAGAAATAAAGAAGTTCAGAGATGAGACATTTCCAGATCAACATACAGTTTATTAGCCATTTCTGCTCAGAAGAGCCCCTTTTTCAACAGGACTGTTCCTCTGACATAACAGACAAGAAACAGCCACCTGTGCAGGGCCTTTCATTTGTATCTCAAGTTACATCAGAAGGACATCTTAAAGGAATGTCAGTTGCCTAATGGGGTTTCCTGCGAATAGCTAAGGTGTGAGATTGTCCAGAGTCCTACAACAGACCTTCAAGGTTTTAAGTTCCACGGACTTGGTCTTTGCCCAGGTCCACACAAGGAATTGAAACCTTCCTTTCAGGTAAACAACACATTGTACCAAAAAGGGAGGATGATATCATAATAGAGAAATAGCTGAGACCCAGTGCTTCTCCTCTGTAAAAACACCAAACTTTATCTAATACTATAACAAGAAATTTCTGCTGGCCACGGAGGCTCATGCCTGTAATCCCAACACTTTGGGAGGCTGATCACCTGAGGTTGAGAGTTTGAGACCAGTCTCACCAACATGAAGAAATCCTGTCCCTAATAAAAACACAAAATTAGCCTGGTGTGGTGGTGCATGCCTGTAATCCCAGCTACTTGGGAGGCTGAGCCAGGAGAATCACCTGAACCCAGGAAGGGGAGGTTGCAGTGAGCTGAGATCATGCCATTGCATTCCAGCCTAGGCAACAAGAGTGAAATTCTGTCTCAAAAAAAAAAGAAAAGAAAAGAAAGAAATTCCTGGCCAAGTACAGTGGTTCACGCCTATAATCACAACATTTTGGGAGTCCAAGGTGTGAGGACCACTTAAGCCCAGGAGTTCAAGACCAGCCTGGGCAACATAGCGAGACCCTGTCTCTACAAAAACAAAACAAAAACAAAAACGGCAGGGCATGGTGGCGCATGCCATGGTCCCAGCTACCCAGGAGGCTGAGGTGGGAGGATTGCTTGAACCCAGGAGGTTGAGGCTGTAGTGAGCTGTGATTGCGCCACTGCCCTCTAGCCTGGGCAACAAAGTGAGATGCTGTTTCAAAAAAAAAAGCAGTTCCTAAATTCCCAGCAGCCCTACCATCCCTGGCCTCCAGGAGTGATCTATCTCATAAGTATTGAGAGAGTGGAGACCAGGTGGCATAAGTTAGTGTGCAAAGCTTCACAGGCACATTAGATTGGCAGGATCATTTTATAGGGGAGGAACAGGTACAGCCAGCTTAGGGGCAGAGGGGAGGAGACTGGTAAGAAAGAAAAAGGTCTACTTCCTGTCCATCACCTTCCTCAGGGTGGAGTTTCATATGGTAGGCTAAGGCAGAAAGCTCTCAGCCCCTGCAGGAGTAGAAGAAATTTAGGGCTTGAGTCAGGAGTGAAGAAAAGAAGAAAGGAAAAGTTATCCTAGATATGAAGGAATGGAAGAAATAAATGGAGTCCTATCCTGTATCTGGGCTCCCTACCAAGGGCCTAACTGGCTATTAAAATGTGGAAATCCTTCCATACTGGAAAGAAGCCACTGCCCTGAGCCCTCCAAGAGCCTGTCAACTGACCTGGCCTGCCCCCAGGACCCCTATACCTCCCAGTATAGCAGGCAGCCTCCAGGATCCTATCTAGATCTATGGCTCAACATCTGTTCTGATTCATTGTTATCCCTTCCATATCCATGTTATGCTTTCACCTCTCACCCCAGTGGAGTCACACAGGCCTGAGTTTGAACAGCTAACCCAGCTTAGAAAGGGGCACATGCCTGATTCACATCCTTGGAGAGCAACATCATGGTATCAGGAGTAGGAAGGGCAAGAGATACAAAAAGAACAGAGGAAATGTGATTCCTAGAAGTCAGAAGGCATCAAGGATCCATCAGTGTAGAAGTGGCTGGGGCGGGAGACGAAAGCCTCATCCATGGTGTTCTGGCCGGCCAACAGTGGGTCACCATTCGGCATGATTTCTTCAATCTTTATACAGTTTCTGAAGACTAGGTAATCCAGAGAGAAAAGTTAGGTCCTGACCTTAGGAATTCCCAACCCAGCAGGGAAAGGGAGGGAGGATGGCAGGAAAGGCCTGGGAAGAGCCTGAGGGAGGTGGGGGAAGTCATGTGTAATTCCTAAACAAAGGAATCACAGAGATAATGGGCCTCTTTCCAATAAGGAGCTTGAAGCTCAGCTTTTTCTGTAATGGAGAGGGAGTGGCAGAAGAGGTAGGAAAGGGAATGTGTACCTCTTCCATAGCTCCATCTCATCACTTACTTTCCATTGGTTCAGTGTTCAAATGTCTCAGATCACAGGGCAAATCTGGTTCTGGCACTGGCTGTGATACAGGTCCTTGGTCTGGCTGTGGTACTGTTTGTGATACCGTGCATAGTGTGGGCTCCATTACAGGGTCCAGAGTGGACTCCAGCACAGACTCTAGTGCTGGGCCCAGATCCAGCCCTGCCTTCAGCAGTGACTCTAAGTCCAGGTCGAGCTCTGGCACCAGGCCTGGCTCCGGCTTTAACGACTCCAGCTCTGGCTCTGGCTTTAACCACTCCAGCTCTGGCTCTGGCTCTGGCTTAAGCTCCAGCGGTTGTTGCAGTTCATCTACCTGTCTGGATACCCAAAAACAGACAAAGGGGCAGGACTCAATGGTTTAAGTGAAATAGGGAATGGCAGAGCAAGCAGGAGCCGTCTCCCTCATCTAAGAAGGTAATAGAGTGGAGGGCTAAAGAGCATGGGGTTTGGAATCAGGCTTGCTAGAGTTTAAATCCTATCATTTGGCCGGGCGCAGTGGCTCAAGCTTGTAATCCCAGCACTTTGGGAAGCCGAGGCGGGTGGATCACGAGGTCGAGAGATCGAGACCATCCTGGTCAACATGGTGAAACCCCGTCTCTACTAAAAATACAAAAAATTAGCTGGGCATGGTGGCACGTGCCTGTAATCCCAGCTACTCAGGAGGCTGAGGCAGGAGAATTGCCTGAACCCAGGAGGCAGAGGTTGCGGTGAGCCGAGATCGTGCCATTGCACTCCAGCCTGGGTAACAAGAGTGAAACTCCGTCTCAAAAAAAAAAAAAAAAAAATCCTATCATTTACTACTGGGGGACCTTAGGCAAGTTACCTACCTTCTCTGAGTCTCAGATTTATCATCTATAAATGAGAACAATACCTAGTAATTCTTGAGAGGCAGTACGGTGGTTAAAAGCAGGGCTATGGCCGGGCGCGGTGGCTCAAGCCTGTAATCCCAGCACTTTGGGAGGCCGAGGCGGGTGGATCACAAGGTCGAGAGATCGAGACCAACCTGGTCAACATGGTGAAACCCCGTCTCTACTAAAAATACAAAAAATTAGCTGGGCATGGTGGCGCGTGCTATAATCCCAGCTACTCAGGAGGCCGAGGCAGGAAGACTGCCTGAACCCAGGAGGCGGAGGTTGCGGTGAGCCGAGATCGCGCCATTGCACTCCAGCCTGGGTAACAAGAGCGAAACTCCGTCTCAAAAAAAAAAAAAAAAAAGCAGAGCTATGGAATCTGACCTGTATTATTTATTAGCCATGTACCTTAGGTACAAAACTTTATTACTCTAAATCCAGTTCCTTAGCTGAAAACAGTGTTTGCTTCTTAGGACTATTTTGTAGATTCAATAAAATGAGAAAATGAACACCATTTAGCCTACTTCCTGGTATATAATAAACTTTGAGGCCAGGCACAGTGGCTCACACCTGTTATCCAAGCACTTTGGAAGGCCAAGGTGGGCGGATCACTTGAGGCCAGGAGCTTCAGACCAGCCTGGCCAACATGGTGAAACCCTGTCTCAACTAAAAATACAAAAATTATGCCAGGTGCAGTGGCTCACACCTGTAATCCGAGCACTTTGGGAGGCCAAGGTGGGTGGATAATGAGGTCAGGAGTTTGAGACCAGCCTGGCCAATACAGTGAAACCCTGTCTCCAGTAAAAACACAAAGATTAGCCAGGCATGGTGATGTCCACCTGTAGTCCTCAGCCTCAGGAGGCTGAGGCAGGAGAATCACTTGAACCTGGAAAGGGGAGGCTGCAGTGAGCTGAGATCATGCCACTGCACTCCAACCTGGGCGAGAGGGCGAGACTCCATCTCAAAAAGAAAACAAACAAACAAAAGAACTCCCAAAAATCAGCCAGGCATGGTGGCACTCGCCTGTAATCCCAGCTACTCAGGAAGCTCAGGCAAGAGAATCGTTTGAGCTTGGGAGGCAGAGGTTGCAGTGAGCTGATGGCACCATTGCATTCCAGCCTGGGCAACAAGAGTGAGACTCTGTCTCAAAACAAACAAAAAATTTATCCCCAGCCAAGTGCTGTGGCTCATTCCTGTAATCCCAGAACTTTGGGAGGCCAATGCTTGAGTCCAGGAGTTCAAGACCAGCCTTGGGAACATAATGAGAGCCCCATCTCTACAAAACATTCAAAAAATTGGCTGAGCGTAGTGGCATGTGCCTGTAGTCTCAGCTGCTTGGGAGGCTAAGGCAGGAGGATCACTTTAGCCCCCAGGTCAAGGCAGCAGTGAGTCATGATTGTACCACTGCACTCCAGCCCGGGTGATAGAGACCCTCTCTCAAAATATATATATATAGGTGGGGTGTTGTGGCTCACACTTGTAATCCCAGCACTTTGGGAGGCCGAGGTGGGCGGATCCCTTGAGTCCAGGAGTTCAAGACCAGCCTGGGCAACATGGTGAGACCCCATCTCTACAAAAAATAAAAAAAATATATATATAGCTGAGTGTGGTGATGCATGCCTGTACTGCTTGAGCTCAGGAGGTTGGGGCTACAGTGAGCCATGATTGTGCCACTGCACTCCAGCCTGGGCGATAGAGTGAGACCCTGTCTGGAACAACAACAACAAAAAGCTCCATGCTTGGCATCAAGTAGGTGCCTATTAACACCAGTGATTATGATCATTATTATCCAGAAACTCCTGTGGAGACAACCAAAGAATGGCAGCAGAAAAATATGAGATAGGAGAGAGACTAGAATAGGAACAAACTAGAGTGCGCTAGGAGGCATGGAAGGCTGGGAGGGAGGGAAAGCTCGGAGGGAGGGAATCCTAGGAGGGAGGGAAGGCTGGGGAGACTGCAATAGGCCATGTTAGAGCCACTTGATCAGCCAGAAAGGATTAGGGAGGATGGGTGAAGAGTTCATAGCTCACCTATTAGAGACCACAATGAGCCTGTGTTTCAGGTATTTTCTCCGTTCCTGGAGATTAACTGTAAGGAACATACACAAGAAGCCGGGAAGATCAGTGGGCTGGACACACAGCCTGAGGTTCCCCTAGTGCGGACGATCCTGGCAGTCTCATCTCCATGGTAACAGCAGTGTCCCACGGACAAATCCCTTAACTCCTCTGGATATCAGTTGCCCATGTTTGAGAGGAAGGAGTTGGGTCTATGGATGTTAGAGGATCTCTGCAATCTAGCAATGAAGTATGTCAACGATTCCTACCTTTCTCCTGGTAGTAGCACCCAAAAGCTTCGTCCCGGGGGATTCGGGGATAGAGGAAGCGCAGTGGGTTCTCAGGTATGTTTTCTTCCGTGAGCAACTGGTAATGGCGGATGATTTCAGTCAGCGGGAGTGACTGCAGCACCTCCTTGGTGTAGGGTTGCACAGAGTAGATGAGCACCTTGTCTGGAGAGTGAATGCAGGAACAGGCAGGCTTGAGGGAACAGGTTGGGCCTGGGAGCTCCCTGCTCTGGCTCTCCAGCCCCAAGCTGGCTGAGGGATTCAGGACAGAGGCAGGGAAGCCAAGGGCAGGCAGAGGGGCAAAAGGGGAGCCAGGCAGAAAGGAGAGGCTGTGGGAAGGGAATGGCAGGGCAGAGCAGCTGACCATCGTCTTGGTGCTCCACCCAGGAGCAGGTAATGCCCCCTTCTGACGATTCACTGAAGCGCAGTAGAAAGGTGCCAGAGATGGTCTTCTTCAGCAGCCGGCGCTCCTGGCTCCGACTCACAAAGCCCATGATCAGTCTGGAGCACAGAGAGCAGCTGTGAACCCCCAATTCCCTCCGCCCCGCCAGACCCCTGCCTCCCTGCTCCCCGTGTATGGAGAAACAGCCCTGGTTTTGAAACCCAGGTTTTGGACCAAGCCCTGCCACTTAGCTTGTTATCTTTTACAAGTCACTTCACTTTGCTGACAATAGCCACCTTCCCAGGGTTTGAAGAGGTATGAGGATTCAGTGAGATCACACAGATGAACAGCACTTTTTTTTCTGGAAACAGAGTGTCACTCTGTTGTCCAGGCTGGAGTGCAGTGGCATGATCACAGCTCACTGCCGCCTCGACCTCCCAGGCTCAAGCAATCCTCCCACCTCTCAGCTTCCAGAGTAGCTAGGACCACAGGTGTACACCACCATGCCTGATTAACCTTTGTATTTTTTGTAGAGATGGGGTTTCACCATTCGGCCCAGGCTGGTCTTGAACTCCTGGGCTCAAGTGATCTGTCTGCCTCAGCCTCCCAAAGTACTAGGATTATAGGCATGAGCCACTGTGCCCAGTCATGAATAGCTTATATTTTTTTGAGGCAGAGTTTCACTCTTGTCTCCCAGGCTGGAGTGCAGTGGCACCAGCTTGGCTCACTGCAACCTCTGCCTCCCAGTTTCAAGTGATTCTTCTGCCTCAGCCTTCTGAGTAGCTAGATTACAGGCACCCGCCACCATGCCCAGCTAATTTCTGTATTTTTAGTAGAGACAAGGTTTTGCTATGTTGTCCAGCCTGGTCTCGAACTGCTGACCTCAGGTGATCTGCCTGCCTCGGCCTCCCAAAGTGCTGGGATTACAGGCGTTAGCCACTGTGCCCGGCCATGAATAGCACTTTTATTTTTATTTTTATTTTTTTTATTTTTTATTTTTTTTTGAGACGGAGTTTCGCCCTTGTTACCCAGGCTGGAGTGCAATGGCGCGATCTCGGCTCACCGCAACCTCTGCCTCCTGGGTTCAGGCAATTCTCCTGCCTCAGCCTCCTGAGTAGCTGGGATTACAGGCACGCGCCACCACGCCCAGCTAATTTTTTGCACTTTTAGTAGAGACAGGGTTTCACCATGTTGACCAGGATGGTCTCGATCTCTCGACCTCGTGATCCACCCGCCTCGGCCTCCCAAAGTGCTGGGATTACAGGCTTGAGCCACCGCGCCCGGCTGAATAGCACTTTTAAAGGTCAAATCCTACACAAATTGGTAGGCAGTGTGGTGAAAAAAACATAGGCTTAGAGTCACATAGGCCTGGGTTTGAATACCAACTCTGTCCCTTGGGTAAGTTCTTTAACATCTCTGAAATTAGTTTCGTCACTTGAAATGAAGGTGACAAAACCCACCATTCAAAGTGGTCATAAGGATTACATAAGAGAATTCACAGGCCGAGCGCGGTGGCTCACGCCTGTAATCCCAGCACTTTGGGAGGCCGAGGCGGGTGGACCATGAGGTCAAGAGATCGAGATCATCCTGGTCAACATGGTGAAACCCTATCTCTACTAAAAGTACAAAAAACTAGCTGGGCATGGTGGCGCGTGCCTGTAATCCCAGCTACTCAGGAGGCTGAGGCAGGAGAATTACCTGAACCCAGGAGGCGGAGGTTGCGGTGAGCCGAGATCGCGAAACTCCGTCTCACAAAAAGAAAAAAAAAGAATTCACGAAGAGCACCCAGCAGGCTCTGGGGCGCAGGAGATGCTTCACTTACATCGGCTATGGCTATTACTGTTACAAATGTGAGAATACATGGCCTTGCGCCTGTCTTTGCTCTTCTCCCTGCTTGCCACATGAGGGCACACAGAGTCCACTCTCAACAGAAAGCACAGGCCCATTGGGAAGGTTGACCAAGGCCTTACCCATCATTCCAGAGATCCTTCAGGTGGTCATGTACCAACTCCAGAATTTTGTCCAGCCATGTCCAGAATGGTAGCTTGCCTGGAGGACTCTCTCGCTAGAGGAGGAACGGAAAGGTAGCAAGAGCTAAGGAGCTGCCCCTGGTGTAGAGAAAGGAGGATGTGGGAAGGCCAGTATTTGGACTGTGGGCTAGATCTATCTCCACAGGATGCAGGGAGTTACCTTAGTGAAGTCAGCCCAGGACAGCAATGCATCCTCCGTCTTGCAGTTCTGCCCTGCGGGACAGAGAGCCACAGACAGACGATGAGGGAAGCAAGGGGTCCTGGACAGAGGGACAGGAAAGACGAAGGCTGGGGAAAGGCTGAGGGAAGGAAATCTGTACCAAACAGCTTGTTTTTCAGCATGCTCAGCTGGTCTGAGTTGAGGCCTCGGCCAACATACGAGGAGAACTGCCAACTGAGAGCAGGGCCCAGCAGGCTCCAGGGGGCCTTGGGGGGGCTGGAGAAGAACTGCTGGTTCTGCAGGGGTGAGAGGAGTGCAGCCTGGCTCAGAATCAGCCCCTCACACCAAGCTTCCACACCCCTCCTCTCCCTTGACCTGTTGGCCCCACTCCCTACCTCAAGGTTTGGGCTGAGCAAATTGAACCAGAGAACTGAAGCCCAGGCAATTGAGAGTTGGTTCATGTTGGAAATAATCACCACAGGGAGGGTGTCCGTCTGGGGAGTAGACAGGAGTCACAGAAAGGGATGTGAGGTTTCTAGCTGCAGGTATTTGTTAGAGGAAAAGAGTGCTAACCCACCCCAAGAGGCTTCTGCTTATCCCCTCCTTATGCCTTCTTCCAAATCTGCCTTCCCTCTCTTTGTCCTCCATTTTAACTCACTTTCAGCTCCTGTTTCAGACCCTGGTAGGTGTATTGGACTGTGAAGCTGATGATGTGCAGTTCCTCTGTCACACTTAGTGGCCCCTGGAACAGCCAAAGAGACAGTCATCAGAAGGCCCTTTGATGGGAAACTCTCCCTTGTCCCCTAGTCCTCTGTCCAGGTCTCACCTTAGTGCTGCCCTTTCCTGAACCACCTGAACGTTGCTCCACCAGAGTCTGTGAATTAAAGAGAAGGAGAGAAAATGCCAGAGTGGGCACCCTAGGGTCCCTGGAATCCCCTGTTTGGCTTCAAGACCTCTCAAGCCCTTGGAACTTCCCCCAGCCCATGTTCCTTTGGACTAAAAGCAGGCCAGGTGCAGTGGCTCATGCCTGTAATCCCAGCACTTTGGGAGGCCAAGATGGGTGGATCACCTGAGGTCAGGAGTTCAAGACCGGCCTGACCAATATGGTGAAACCCTGTCTCTACTGAAAATACAAAAATTAGCCAGGCATGGTGGCGTGTGCCTGTAGTCCCAGCTACTCGGGAGGCTGAGGCAGGAGAATTGCTTGAAGCTGGGAGGCGGAGTTGCAGTGAGCTGAGATCGCGCCACTGCACTCCAGCCTGGGCGACACAGTGAGACTCTATCTCAAAAAAATAAAAATAGCCGGGCGCGGTGGCTCACGCCTGTAATCCCAGCACTTTGGGAGGCCGAGGCGGGTGGATCACGAGGTCAAGAGATCGAGACCATACTGGTCAACATGGTGAAACCCCGTCTCTACTAAAAATACAAAAAATTAGCTGGGCATGGTGGCGCGTGCCTGTAATCCAAGCTACTCGGGAGGCTGAGGCAGGAGAATTGCCTGAACTCAGGAGGCGGAGGTTGCGGTGAGCCAAGATCGCGCCATTGCACTCCAGCCTGGGTAACAGGAGCGAAACTCCGTCTCAAAAAATAAATAAATAAATAAATAAATAAATAATAAAAATAATAAAAAGTATAGGTCACAAACTATTCTTACCAGATAACCAAAGTCCCAAATCAAACCCTGACTCTGCCCCTTCTCGGGGGTCAAAGTTTTCTGGTTTGAAGTCAGAATGTTGAACTTCCGGAAGCTGTTCCAGGAGGAGGATGATACATGGAGACAAGGAACAGAATTATTCTAAAAGCTCAGCAGAAAAAAAACAGAAATTCCACTTCATTTCAGATCTTGCCTTCTCCCTTTGTCTACATCCCAGCCAAATCCCCCTCCTCCTTGTTTGCGCTCCCACCAGGGTTGCTGAATATGGTTCTGCAGGTCATGCAGTGTACAGATGCTTGCAGTGTCCTTGTCAAGCACCTACCCTTGTAATTGAGGATTTCTGGAAAGAAATAAAAAGAAAAAAAATCATTAGGCAAAAGAGAATGGAAGTTAGCAGTTTGGTCTTTGGGATCAGATAGGCCTGGATTCAAACCTGACTTGAGCTCACAAGCTAGGTGGCCTTGCATAAGAGATGTAATCAGTCTCCCTGAGCCTGTATCCTTGTTTGTATGGTGCATTGGTAATAGTTAATTCATAGGGTTTCTGTGATAATTAAATAAGTACCTGCCATGTTGCATGTCACATAGTGAGTGTTCAACAAAAGAAATGAATTATATAATTTCTATGAGAAGGTAGGAATTGAAGGGGGAAGAAGATAGCCCTAGGGCCCTGTTGTGAAGGGTGTCTCCTCCACCCCAGCAGCCCATGGCCTGGCCACCCTTCACCTCCTCCAATTTACCTGTCAATGGAAACTTCCACAGTCAGTGACTCATTGCCTTCCTGGAGTCTCACCAGCAGCCTGGGGGAATGGAAGGAGGATGGGGAAAGTGGTCAACCTCAACCTTCCGGATAGGCCAGATGTTTGAAAAAGAGAAGAGGGAAGCCAGGCGCAGTGGCTCATGCCTGTAATCCCAGCACTTTGGGAGGCTGAGGTGGATGGATCACGAGGTCAGGGGTTTAAGACCAGCCTGACCAACATGGTGAAACCCCATCTTTACTTAAAAATACAAAAAAAAATTAGCCAGGCATGGTAGCACACAACTGTAATCTCAGCTACTTGAGAGGCTGAGGCAGGAGAATCACGTGAACCCAGGAGGTGGAGATTGCAGCGAGCTGAGAGCATGCCATTGCACTCCAGCCTGGGCAACAGAGCGAGACTCCATATCAAAGAAAAAAAAAAAAAAAAGACAAAGACAAGAGGGATTATAAGAGGTAGGGAGGGGAGGGGAAAGAGAGAAGAAAAAGCCAAGAACGGGAAGATTTGTAAAGCCAGAAAATACACAGTGGCAGGGTTGGAATAAGGAAGCAGGAATGAGTTCTGGAATGCCGACCTTGTTCGGACAGTGAACTTGCTCCCAGTCTTGAGGATGAGGGGTCGATGGGGAGTTTGGGGCATGCAGGGCTGGGTTTCTACCACAAAGGCTCTGAGGAGAGAGATGTGGAGAGAACATACAGCTCAGTATCTGTAAGAATGGCTTATCTTGTTCCTTTCTTCCCCCAGGGTTCCTGCCTGGCTTCTAGACCTGTGGAGCAGACGCTGCAGCAACTCTGTGACCTGGGCGTTGCGTAGGTCCACACCTTCGGTCAGAGGGTCATCCTGATAGCTAACCAGGCAACTCAGTCCCTTCAGCTCCTTCAGCAGCTGCCTCAGGTGAAACAAGAGCTTTGCTCCAGCTGTGAACCTGGTGACAGATTTCAGGAAGAAGAAATCCATGAATTTCCTGAATTCCCCCACCCAGGTTCCAAGAACTCTTCATAAATATATGAAGAATCAGAAATTAACTGGGGTGAAAAAAAAAAAAAAAAGAATCTAGGAAGCATATAAAAGATTATTCAAAATGATTCATAATCCAAGAAATAAAAATCAAAGCTATTTTCACATACAAAACTGCTAACAGATTTAACATAGCAGCTTTTTTTTTTGAAACAGAGTCTCGCTCTATCATCCAGGCTGGAGTGCAGTGGCACGATTTCAGCTCACTGCAACCTCTGCCTCCCGTGTTCAAGCAATTCTCCTGCCTCAGCCTCCTGAGTAGCTGGGATTACAGGTGCCTGCCACCATGGCTGGCTAATTTTTGTATTTTTAGTAGAGACAGGGTTTCACCATGTTGGTCAAGCTGGTCTTGAACTGCTGACCTCAGGTGATCCACCCACCTCAGCCGCCCAAAGTTCTGGGATTACAGGCGTGAGCCACCATGCCCGACCCCATAATAAGAGCTTTCGTATGCTATGTACAATTTATATTAAGCCCTTTACACATATTAATGCATTTAATCCTCAAAACAACCCTCTGAGGCAGGTACTATTATTATCCCCATGTTACAGATGATAAAACTGAGGCAAAGAAAGGTTAAGTGATTTGCTCAAGGTCATAAAACTAGTAAGGGATGAAGCTTGTATGTGATCTCAGGCAGTCTCATTGTACAACCCATACTTCCAACTGCTGTACTTTACTGTCTCTATAATTAAAAATAATAATAATCAGCAGCTGGGTGCGGTGGCTCATGCCTGTAATCCCAGCACTTTGGGAGGCCAAGGTGGGTGGATCACCTGAGGTCAGGAGTTTGAGACCAGCCTGGCCAATATGGTGAAACTGCATCTCTATTAAAAATACAAAAATTAGACCAGGCATGGTGGCTCAAGCCTGTAGTCCCAGCACTTTGGGAGGCTGAGGCGGGTGGATCACGAGGTCGAGAGATCGAGACCATCCTGATCAACATGGTGAAACCCCGTGTCTACTAAAAATACAAAAAATTAGCCGGGCATGGTGGCACATGCCAGTAATCCCAGCTACTCAGCAGGCCGAGGCAGGAGAATTGCCTAAACCCAGGAGGCGGAGGTTGCGGTGAGCCGAGATCACGCTATTGCACTCCAGCCTGGGTAAGAAGAGCGAAATTCCGTCTTTTTTTTTTTTTTTTTTTTTGAGACGGAGTTTCGCTCTTGTTACCCAGGCTGGAGTGCAATGGCACGATCTCGGCTCACCGCAACCTCCGCCTCCTGGGTTTAGGCAATTCTCCTGCCTCGGCCTGTTGAGTAGCTGCGATTACAGGCACGCGACACCACGCCCAGCTAGTTTTTTGTATTTTTTTTTAGTAGAGACAGGGTTTCACCATGTTGACCAGGATGGTCTCGATCTCTTGACCTTGTGATCCACCCGCCTCCGCCTCCCAAAGTGCTGGGATTACAGGCTTGAGCCACCACGCCCAGCAATTCTGTCTTAAAAAAAAAAAAAAAAGGCCGGGCGCGGTGGCTCAAGCCTGTAATCCCAGCACTTTGGGAGGCCGAGGCGGGTGGATCACGAGGTCAAGAGATCGAGACCATCCTGGTCAACATGGTGAAACCCCGTCTCTACTAAAAATACAAAAAAAATTAGCTGGGCATGGTGGCGCGTGTCTGTAATCCCAGCTACTCAGGAGGCTGAGGCAGGAGAATTGCCTGAGCCCAGGAGGCGGAGGTTGCGGTGAGCCGAGATCGCGCCATTGCACTCCAGCCTGGGTAACAAGAGCGAAACTCTGTCTCAAAAAAAAAAAAAAAAAAAAACAGGCTGGGTGCGGTGGCTCAAGCCTGTAATCCCAGCACTTTGGGAGGCCAAGGCAGGTGGATCATGAGGTCAAGAGATCGAGACCATCCTGGTCAACATGGTGAAACTCTGTCTCTACTAAAAATACAAAAAATTAGCTGGGCATGGTGGCGCGTGCTTGTAATCCCAGCTACTCAGGAGGTGGAGGTTGCAGTGAGCCGAGATCGTGCCATTGCACTCCAGCCTGGGTAACAAGAGCGAAACTCCGTCTCAAAAAAAAAAAAAAAAAAAAAAAAAAAAAAAAAAAAGTAAATAAAAATATACCACAATTGCTCGCGTTGATTGAAAAACAGGTATATAATACTTACAGTACAGGACCAGCCAGCATTTATTTATTTGTTTATTTTTTTGAGAAAGAGGGGGTTGTAAAAAGAAAGCAAAATGTTTTATCATGGTTTTTGCTTCAGCAGCTTTAGGACAAATTAAAAGTCAACTCTGGTCCCAAAAAATAAAATAAAAGTAAAATAAAATAAAAGAGAAAGAGTCAAAACCCTTTACCTCCAAAGGGTTTCACCGTGTTAGCCAGGATGGTCTCAATCTCCTGACCTTGTGATCTGCCGCGCCCGGCTTTTTTTTTTTTTTTTTTTTTTTGAGATGGACTCTTACTCTGTGGCCTAAGCTGGAATGTAATGGTGCAGTCTCCATTTACTTCTGGGGCTCAAGCGACTTTCTTGCCTCAGCCTCCCAAGTAGCTGGGACCACAGGAATGCACCGTTACACACTGTCAATTTTTTTGTATTTTTAGTAGAGGTGGGGTTTCACCATGTTGCCCTGGGTGGTCTTGAACTCCTGAGCTCAGTCGATCTACCTGCCTTTGCCTCCCAAAGTGCTAGGAATATAGGTGTCAGGCACCCCACCTGGCTTTTTTTTTTTTTTTTTTTGCGACGGAGTCTCACTGGGTAGCTCAGGCTGGAGTGCAATGACGCGATCTCGGCTCACTGCAACCTCCGCCTCTTTGGTTGAACTGATTCTTCTGTCTTAGCCTCCCAAGTAGCTCAGAATACAGGCATGCACCACCACACCCAGCAAATTTCTGTGTTTTTAGTAGAGATGAGGTTTCACCACATTGGCCAGGCTGGTTATATATTATATATATATATTTTAAGCCTAATAGTATATATATGACATATTTATACTGTTTTATATGTATATATAAATATATAATATACTGTTAAGCCGAAAAAAAAACCATAGGTTTCAAAATAGTATAAACAATATGATTCCATTTTTGTTTAATAAGATAATTTTCTCTTCCTCCTTCCTTCGTTTTTAAATTATATTTATTGCAATAAAATATATTTTTTAAAAAATACATATTTTTTTGAGATGGAGTCTCGCTCTGTAGCCCAGGCTGGAGTGCAGTGGTGCAATCTTGGCTCACTGCAACCTCCGCCTCCTGGGTTCAAGCAATTCTCCTGCCCCAGCCTCCCTAGTAGCTGGGACCATAGGTATGCATCACCATGCCCGGGTAATTTTTTTGTATTTTTAGCAGAGGTGGGGTTTCACCATGCTGGCCATGCTGACCTTGAACTCCTGACCTTGTGATCCGCCCACCTCAACCTTCCAAAGTGCTGGAATTACAGGTGTGAGCCACCGTGCTTGGCCTTTTTTTTTTTTTTGAGATGGAGTCTTGCTCTGTTGCCCAGGCTGAAGTGCAATGTTGTGATCTCAGCTCACTGCAACCTCTACCTCCAGGGTTCAAGAGATTCTCCTGCCTCAGCCTCCTAAGTGGGATTACAGGTGCCTGCCACCATACCTGGCTAATTTTTTTGTATTTTTAATGGAGATGGGGATTCACCATGTAGGCCAGGCTGGTCTTGAACTCCTGACCTTAGGCGATCTGCCTGCCTCGGCCTCCCAAAGTCCTGGGATTGCAGGCATGAGCCACCGCGCCTGGCAAATGTATTTCTGGGTGATCAAAAAGGAAGGAAAAAAACCAGATTGTGGGTTAATTCATTCCTTTCCCTGAAGTAGACTGGGCTCTGGCCTCCCTGGGTGGTAAGGATGAGAAGCAAAATAGAGCTGCTAGTTAGCAGGGAGCAGGGCTCATTCTGGGGAGCAGAGACCAATGAGAACAGTATCTCTTGCCATATGCAGGGCACTGCAACTTACAAATCACAGCGGGTGGCAAGGACGATGGTTGGGGTGGTTCCTCACCATTTCTCCAGCTGTGCCAATCCATGGTCAACAGGAGCTCCAATGCAGGCTTTTTGCTGCTGGGCTTTCCACTCCTCCAACTTTGGCAGCAGTAGCTCGATTAGGGTAGTTAATCGGCCTAGCAGTGCTTTGGAGGCATCCAGCACCTCCTAGGAAAGAGATAATGTGAATGTTGAGCATCTCTCCTCATCACCCTTCACCACCCAACTGGGGATGAAAAGACAAAGAAGCCAGTGCTAGGGAACCAGGGTCCCACGTCCCTCATTTTTCCAGGTCCCTGTTGCCCACACACACTGTCCTCTGCCTCCCACCTTTCTCTTTTTGTCCAGTTCATTGAGAGTTTCCTGCAGAATCTTCTGCTCTTTGATCTGATGGGGGCCCAGAGAGGATGTCTTCCCTGGATGGCGGGAACAGGAGTCAATTCAGGAGTTCTTTCCTCTCCTTCCTGACTGGGGTGAGTCAGAGTCAGGAAGGAGGAATTTTGTGGAGGATGGCATGGAAACCAAGCAAAGCACAGGTAGGTACCTGTGGGACCCTCAGGCAAATTCTGAATGGTCGTGCTTAGACCAGACACCTCCTCAAATAAAACACTGTCAGTTTTCCATGCATTTCCTCAACATTCAATGTCTCTCAGTCACACCTCCAGCTGGACCTCCACCAAACACCCTGGCACTTCCAGGTTTGCATGGCAGGGGGACTGCCGTCAGTGCGTGTGTCTGACAGTGACTACTGCTCATTGGAGCTTTCTCCTGTTCACTTTGAGCTCTGACTTCTCAGCAGGCACTTATTTTTCTCCCGCCCCTCAATGTGCTTCCTACCTTTGGCCTGGATCTTATATCGGAAGCAGAAGACATCCTGTTGGTCTTTCAGTTGGCTGATGGATTTTACCAGCTTCTACAAAGAGGAGAGGACCCCGATGAGGCTGCTTCTTAGGGAGGGGCTAGGCTGAGCCCTGCCCACCCTAATTCCTACCACATCCACTAACCTCCATCATAGCCTTTAAATCCAGGATCCGGGATTCAATCGCATGTTGCTGGCTCTCCACAGGTGTTTCAAGAACTGGTTGTCCTTGCTCCTGGAAAAAAGAGGCTCTGAGCACATTTTAACTCTGGCTTTTCATGCCTTAAATTCAGGCCTGAAATTTATACCACAGGATGTGGGAGGATCCTGTTCTGAGACAACTCCCTGGGTCCTTTCCATGGTTCCTCTCCACTTCAGGAGCTTCCAACATTACCACTGAATTGTCCTCACCAGTTGAGCCCTCTGAGCCTGGTTCAGAATTCTTTTTTCTTCCAGAAGGAGGTTAAAGATCATCTCAGCCAGCTGGGTAGGGCCCTGGGAAAAGGCCTAGAATAGTAAAACAGAAAGGATTGATCCAATTCAATAACCCTCAATGACATCTATCACCCTAGACCTTCCCCACCAATGTCCACAGTATTTCCTCCTCTGGGGTCTCTAGCCCTTTCTCTTTTCACCATGGCACCCTCCCAACAGTATCCTGTAGATGCAGCCCTTCTCTCTGCCAGTGATTCCCTAAGACCAGACTCTGTCCTGCTTTCCCTAGATCTATCCCCATCTGCCTTTGTACCTCCAGGCACTATTCCGTTCTCCAAACCTTACTCCTCTATACTCAGCTCCCAGTGCTACCCCATTACTCCCAACCCTTCCAAGTACCTGAATGTCCCGGCAGAATTTCCGTAAATTGTGCTGTAGCAACAAGGACTCTGGGTCCTGGCTGCAGCGGCCACACTCATAGTTCAGCTGATCCAAGAAGTGGAAGAATAGCATGGTAGCCTTGGACTCATCATTCCCCAGTACAGCTTCCTGCCTGGGCACCAGGAATAAAAAGGATTAGTGTCTGCAGGGTTGCTGCAGTCCTGAGGCTTTCCAACCTTTTCCTACCATTAATGATTCCAGGATCCTGGGGGCTCAGAAGTAAGAAACCACCTTTCTCCTCCCCCCAACTTCCTGAAGGCCTCACCAATTCTGGTCTTCAATCCAGACAGCCAAGTACTGTCGAATGTCCACAGGCAGGAGGCTGTGTGAGTAAAGCTGGTGCAGCTGGTCCTGAAAGGGGCTGTCAAGATTCTGCAGCATCTCCCACTGTGCCATTTGGGCTCTGCATCAGAAGTTGAGGGTTCCCAGTTGGATATTTTGCTGGACTAAATCATCCATAGTTTCATGACTGTTCATTGTTACTAATTTAAAATGTTTAAATTATACAAGTAATAAAAGTACAGAAAACATGAAAGTCTATGTTGACCCTACTCCTGATCTTGGTTCTTTCACCTCCTCTCCAGAAGTAACCACTACTATCAGTTTGGTGCATATTCTTCCAGGGAATGCTACTGGTTGAACATCTGCTATTCCAAGCATTTTGGATTTCAGATTTGTCCAGATTCTGGAATATCTACGATACTTACCAACTGAGCATCCCTAATCCAAAGCTCTGAAATCTGAAATGCTGCAAAATTCAACTTTTGAGTACCCACATGATGCTCAAAGGAAATGCTCATTAGAGCATTCTGGAGGGTTTTTTTATTTTTATTTTTTATTTTTTATTTTTTTTTGAGTCTGGCTCTTTCGCCCAGGCTGGAGTGAAGTGAGATGATCTTGGCTCACTGCAACCTCCATCCTCTAGGTTCAAGCGATTCTCCTACCTCAGACTCTTGAGTAGCTGGGATTACAGGCACCCACCACCACACCTGGCTAATTTTTGTAGTTTTTTTTCTTTAGCAGAGATGGGGTTTTACCCATGTTGGTCAGGCTGGTCTCAAACTCCTGACCTCAGGTGATCCACCAACCTCGGACTCCCAAAGTGCTGGGATTACAGGTGTAAGCCACTGTGGCCCCAACCTGTATTTTAATAGCTCCAATAAGTGGGCCTTTGTGTTTTAATGGGAATTTTCTTTTCTTTCTTTCTTTTTTTTGAGACAGGGTCTCACTTTGTCATTCAGGCTGGAATGCAGTGGCATAATCTTGGCTCACTGCAGCTTTGACCTCCCAGGTTCAAGTGATTCTCTGTCTCAGCCCCTCAAGGAGCTGGGACTACAGGAGTGTGCCATCATGCCTAGCTAATTTTTGCATTTTTTGGAGAGATGGGATTTTTCCATGTCGCCCAGGTGGATCTCAAACTCCTGAGCTCAAGCAATCCATCCGCCTCAGCCTTCCAAAATGCTGAGATGGGCCGGTGTGGTGGTTCACGCCTGTAATCCCAGCACTTTGGGAGGCTGAGGTGGTCAGATCAGGAGGTCAGGAGATCAAGACCATCCTGGCTAACATGGTGAAACCCCATCTCTACTAAAAATACAAAAATATTAGGTGGGCATGGTGGTGTGTGCCTGTAGTCCCAGCCACTTGGGAGGCTAAGGCAGGAGAATCACTCGAACCTGGGAGGCAGAGGTTGCAGTGAGCCAAGATAGCGCCACTGCACTCCAGCCTGAGTGACAGCAATAATCTGTCTCAAAAAAACAAAAACAAAAAACAAAATGCTGTGATTCCAGACATGAGCCACTATAACCAGTCTAATGGTAATTTTCTTTTTCTTTTTCATTTTTTTTTGGTGAGATGGAGTCTTGCTCTGTCGCCCAGGCTGGAGTGCATTGGCACAATCTCAGCTCACTGCAACCTCCACCTCCTGGGTTCAAGCGATTCTTCTGCCTCAGCCTCCCGAGTAGCTGGGACTACAGGTGCACACCACCATGGCCAGCTAATTTTTTTTATTTTTAGTAGAGATGGGTTTCACCGTATTGGGCAGGCTGGTCTCGAACTCCTGACCTCATGATCTACCCGCCTCGGCCACCCAAAGTGCTGGGATTACAGGTGTGAGTCACCACACCTGGCCTGATTTTCTTTTTCTTTTTTTTGAGACGGAGTTTCGCTCTTGTTACCCAGGCTGGAATGCAATGGCACGATCTTGGCTCACCGCAACCTCTGCTTCCTGGGTTCAGGCAATTCTCCTGCCTCCACCTCCTGAGTAGCTAGGATTACAGGCATGAGCCACCATGCCCAGCTAATTTTTTTTTTTTTTTTTTTTAATTTTTAGTAGAGATGGGGTTTTACCATATTGACCATAATGGTCTTGATCTCTTGACCTCGTGATCCACCCACCTCGGCCTCCCAAAGTGCTGGGATTACAGGCTTGAGCCACCGCGCCTGGACTGGCCTGATTTTCAAAAACACTCTAAAGTAGAGTGAATAGCACAAGGATCACCATTCAACTTTAACAAACATTACTATTTCCACTATCTTATTTCATCTATCTGACTAATTCATTTATTTTACATTTATGTGTTTGTTGTTTATATTTGCTTATGCTAAAGCATTTAAAGATCAGTGTTGATATTAAGTATTTTTTACGGCATGATCTCTGCTGGCCCTGAAGCTTTTTTTTTTTTTGTCTGAGACAGAGTCTTCCTTTGTCACCCAGGCTAGAGTAGTGTCATGATCTTGGCTCTATGCAAACTCCGCCTCCTGGGTTCAAGCAATTCTTCTGCCTCAGCCTTCTGAGTAGCTGGGATTACAGGCGCCTGCCACCATGCCCAGCTAACTTTTGTATTTTTGGTAGAGATGGGGTTTCACCATGTTGTGCAGGCTAGTCTTGAACTTCTGACCTCAGGTGATCTGCCTGCCTCGGCCTCCCAACGTGCTGGGATTACAGGCGTGAGCCATCATGCGCAGCCACTTGAAGCTTTTTTAGGAGGTAAATCTTTTTGGAGGTCAGGTAAGTATACCCTATAGACTACCCTCTATATAGGAAGGCAGAGCTCCATTCTAGAAAACTAAATCTAAATGCTGTGCAATGGGTTGCTCAATCCCTAAGAATATGACACTTTTATGACCTGTGAATCTTGAATATGATTATAGGTTATCAACTTTGTGAGATCCTGATACTTCATGTAAATTTGTGGTTTTTGGCCAGGCTCAGTGGCTCACGCCTGTAATCTCATCACTTTGACAGGCCTAGGTGGGAGGATCACTTGAGGTCAGAAGTTGAAGACCAGCCTGGCCAACATGCCAACATGGTGAAACCCCGTCTCTACGAAAAATACAAAATAATTAGCAAGGCCTGGTGGTCGGCACCTAATCCCAGCTACTCAAGAGGCTGAGGCAGGAGAATTGCTTGAACCCAGGAGACAGAGGTTGCAGTAAGTGGAGATCATGCACTGTACTCCAGCCTGGGCAACAGAGCAAGATTTTGTCTCAGAAAAAAAAAAAAAAGTTTTTTTTTTCTTGCTTTTCACCTGACAGGTTTGCCTGTCACCAAGCAGGCTGTGTTATGCATCTTTCTCCCCACCTTTCCCTGCTCATTGACATCTGGTGTCTATTTAGGAAACTGAAACTTATGCTTCTTGCAGCCTGAGCCTAACAGAACAGAATTTATGCATGTTTGTGGTCTAAAAAGGTCACATGATTTTATTACAAAGTAAAGAGAAATGCTTGGGGTAGGACAGTCCTCTACTAACATAAATAACATCAGCTGCCTTTCTACCTCTGGAAGTAGAAACAAGGGAAAGGAGAGATTGTGTAGGGGCTATTTTCATTTTAACCCTTTTAGTAGTGCTTGATTTTTAAAACTATGTAACTGTATTGCTGTTATGATACAAAAAAATATAAGTTAAAAAATGATTAGGTGGCCATGCATGGTGGCTCATGCCTGTAATGCCAGCACTTTGGGAGGGCTACAAGACAGGAGGATGGCTTGAGCTCAGGAGTTTGGGACCAGCCTCGGCAACATAGTGAGATTCCATCTCTTAAAAAAAATTTTTATTAATGATGAGGCCTCAATTCCTGAGGATTTAAGTGTTTAATATGAAAGGCGCAAGGGAGCAAAGATTCAAATCTGAAAACAAAACAAAAAACCTAGTCTCCCCAAATGGGTTGCGAACACTGAGGTTAAGGGTTGAGACAATTTTTTCTTTTTATCTCTCACTCTTAGGCACATATTTTGCACTCAAGAAGCTTTTCTGAAATGAACTGGATTTTGTGTGTGACCTTAGGCAATCGTTTCATCTTTCAGGAGCTTATACTTTTTTTACAAAACAAAGATGATAGATTTATCTATCATCTTTGTTTTTTCGGTTTTGTTTTGTTTTTGTGTTTTAGATTTATCTTTGGACATCGTTTTTTTTTTTTTTGGTGAAGATAAAAAATAATGCAGAGCAGAGGCAAAAACTTTGGTTCAAATACCGAATCAACATAACAATGCCAGATTCCGGGTCTCGGAAGCTTCAGGGGACTTTGGGGAGAGGGGCATTAGGGTTGGGGAGATAAGCTCGGCAGGAGAAGATCAAAGACGGAGCCGGCGACAGGTCCTATTTCAATCTGGGGACAGAGGCTGCCCCCTCCAGGGTGTACGTAACCCCTGAGGCCAGTCGCCCCTCCCTAGGAGGAATTCTCACTCTCACCTCCACCCCTACCCCAGCACACCCTCTCAGGGCCCGTACCTGATTAGGGGTTGCAGTTCCCGCGCCCTCCAGTGGCTCTGGTCGCGACTTCCCGTGCCTAGAGGAATCTCGGGTACTAGAGCCTCCCGCCCCGCCCACAACTTCGGCCAACCCCCTCGGATCCGCCCCCTTGTAAGGTGGCCCTGAAGTCCGGAGCTGCCCCTTTCCCAGCCACCACCCCGACACTGCCACTCAGTCAAGTCCTTCCCAGACTGCTAGCTCATTGGCGCCGCCGCAACTCCGCCCCATCCGTGGGGCGGGACAAGCTGGGCTGAAACCACACCTCCAGCTCCAGCGATTGGTGGAGAAGCTCAAATAGGCACTGCCTACGAGGGAAGGAGTCCAATTAGTGGACGCCCAAGACTGAAACAGCTGATTTTCGAGAACCCGCGCCTGGGCCACGGAAGCGAAACTAGCTTGAGGACCCTGGAGACGCCAAGGGCCCCATGGGAAGGGGTGGGACCGGAATATCGACGTCTTGGGATAGGAAGAGGAGGGCTGAGGTAATGAAAACAATATTTTTTCTTTTTTTATAATTTTTTTTTTTTCTTTTTTAAAGACGGGGTTTCACCATGTTGGTCAGGCTGGTCTTGAACTCCCGACCTCAGGTGATCCGCCCTCCTTGGCCACTAAAATGCTTGGATTACAGGCGTGAGCCACCACGCCCGGCCGACGATATTTTTTTAAATAATTTTTTAATTTTTTGAGACGTGGTCTCGCTCTGTCACCCAGTCTGGAGTGCAGTGGCAAGATCTTGGCTCACTGCAGCCTCGACCTTTCGTGCTCAGGTGATTCTCCCGGCTCAGCCTCCCAGGTAGCTGGGACTACAAGCGTGCATCACTCCGCCAGGATAATTTTTTTTATTTATTGTAGAGATGTGGTTTCGCCATGTTGCCCAGGCTGGTCTTGAACTGCTGGGTTCAAGTGATCCTCCCGCCTCGGTCTCTCAGTGCTGGAATTACAGACGTGAGCCAGCGCACCTGGCTAATAGCTATTTATTGAGAGTACTGTGATAATCTCTTTTGATTCTTTTATCATTTTAAATTTACATGGCAACTCATTGAGGTTAAAATTATTCTCACTCATTTAGAAATTTAAAAATTGATCTTAGTTCAAGAAAGAAGTTACTTGTCAGTGATTACCAGGCACTATCAAGTGGAGCCTTGATTCAAAACCAAACCCTCTGACTTCAACCCCCAAACATTTACGTTTCTACCTTTCACTGTACTGCCTTCCTCCTGGAAAAATAAGAGATTAAGATTTTGAAGACATGTCAAGATACTAGTTTTATTAGTTCTATGGTTACCACCTTCTTTATATCCCAAGACTCCCAGCCCCAGGATCTAAGTCATAGCTCTTGATTATGACCCGTCCCCAGTAGGGAGCTGAACTTACTACTTTTGACGTGAAAGAAGTCAGGGTAGTTGTTTCTTCCAAGACACTCACATCTGAGATGCCCCTCAAACCCTCCTTAGTGGTCTCTGGCTGAGAGATGTTTTCCTCATTACGATCTTGATAATACTGGATCAACTGCTGAACCCCAGCCTTTAATGCAGGTTTAAGTGCAGCACTGACCACTAGACCCATAGGCCCCCCTGACATCCCAGCCATGGTCATCAGAAGGTCATATCCCAGATCTATGGCCCCATCTCGGCCTCGTTCCTTGGCCTTGCCCAAGCAGTTTTGAGTAGCATAATACAAGGCTGTGCCCAGGTTGTAGAATGTTCCTACTCCTGGCAGCAGCTGGACGACATTGTGCACATCTTGCTCCTTCTCATTCTCACAGTCTTCTGTCGGGAGGTAGCGCCGGACCCTTCCTGTGCCTGGCTGCTCCCTGGCTAACAGCTGCAGAGCAGAGGCCAGGGCGTCCACTGACACGTTCCTCTCTGCACTTCTGCCTTTCTGGAGCCCTTGAAGATACTGGATGAGGACCTGTGTCGCATTCACACCACCCTGGCGGTAGAGCTGAAGCTGTAGAGCCCAAACATCAGCCTGGCAACCAGCTTCCTCCAGGGCATTCCTTAGAGCCAGGCTTACCAAGAACTTGGGTAGAGGGGCCATGTGGCTGAAACCAGGCAGTGACTTTGGCTGCAGAAATTGGCAGGACAAGGGGTCTGAGGAAGGTGTCTGGGATTCCAAGGACAAGGGAGGGTGCATCAAGACATTTGTCTCCTTTCCATATGAAGTGGCATCCACAGGGTGCAGCAGGAGGTAGCAAAGTAGCAGTTCAACTGGTATCAAGATGAATCTGAGGCCACGCATGTCTGGAGCAGAGTACCCTTAAGGGAGGAAATCAGAAACATACAAACTATTTCCCTATGGTGAGCCCAAGACTCAGTTACGGGGACACCTCATACATCACCTACTTCCAAGCTTCTATACTTTATTTTTAGAGACCGGGTCTTGCTCTGTTACACAGAAGCGTGCAGTGGTGGGATGACAAATCACTGCTGCCTTAAACTCTTGGGCTCAAGGGATCCTCCCGCCTCAGCCTCCCAAGTAGCTGAGACTACAGCTGCATGCCACCATGCCTAGCTAATTTTTAAATTTTTTTGTAGAGATGCGGTTTTGCCATCTTGCCCAGCCTGGGCCTGAACTTTGGGCTCAAGTGATCCTCCCACTTCCACCTCCCAAAGTGATAGGCTTCCAGGTGTGAGCTACTGCGCCTGGCCTCAAGCTTCTGTTCTTTTTAGGTAAAGGCCTAGGAAGCACCCCAATTGCTCCCACTTGGTCTCCCCCATTTACAGCTCGCCAGCGACTTCTGTTTTATTTCCACCCGTACATAGGGACCCCAAATTACCACACAGTCCAGTCACTGAGAAGTGAGACTGCCTCGGTAGGTTTGGTTGCTCCCCGGTCCTGTTCTGCCTAGTTCTCTGTCCCATGAGGAAAGGAGATATTTGCTTTCCCTTATGATCAATGAAGGATGTAATCTCTGAAAATATTTACACTGGCTGCTCAAACCTTGTGCCCTTGTCACACACTCAACCTCAATACTTGCAGTCCTGATCTTTGACATCTCCTGTACGTCCCTGCCACGTTCCCACTCTAAGCTCATGATAGGAGCCAGGGAAATTCAGAATTGGGAAAGATGAGATGTGTATGATTCTCTCATTTCTCTTTTCAATTTAAAAATTAAATTAGTGGCTGGGCACGGTGGCTCACACCTGTAATCCCAGCACTTTGGGAGGCCAAGGCAGGTGGATCGCAATGTCAGGAGTTTGAGACCAGCATGGCTAATATGGTGAAACCCCGTCTCTACTAAAAATACAAAAAAATTAGCTGGGTGTGGTGGTGGGCACCTGTAGTCCCAGCTACTTGGGAGGCTGAGGCAGGAGAATCGCTTGAACCTGGGAGATGGAGCTTGCAGCAGCCTGGGTAGCAGAGCAAGACTCCATCTCAAAAAAGAAAGAAGCCAGCTGCGGCAGCTCATGCCTGTAATTCCAGCACTTTAGTAGACCGAGGCAGGTGGATCACGAGATCAAGAGATCAAGACCATCCTGGTTAACATGGTGAAACCCCGTCTATACTAAAAATACAAAAATTAGCTGGGCATGGTGGTGCATGCCTGTAGTCCCAGCTACTTGGGAGGCTGAGGCAGGAGAATCACTTGAACCCAAGAGGCAGAGGTTGCGGTGAGCCGAGATCACGCCACTGCACTCCAGCCTGGGTAACAAGAGCGAAACTCCATCTCAAAAAAAAGAAAAGAAAAGAAAAAGAAAAAAGGGGCTGACACCTACTAAGTGGAGAGGGGCAAGGCTAACATGGGTCTCATTTGTTTGTTTGTTTGTTTTTTCTTTTTTTGAGACGGAGTTTCGCTCTTGTTACCCAGGCTGGAGTGCAATGGCGCGATCTTGGCTCACCGCAACCTCCGCCTCCTGGGCTCAGGCAATTCTCCTGCCTCAGCCTCCTGAGTAGCTGGGATTACAGGCACGTGCCACCACGCCCAGCTAGTTTTTTGTATTTTTAGTAGAGATGGGGTTTCGCCATGTTGACCAGGATGGTCTCGATCTCTCAACTTCGTGATCCACCCGCTTCGGCCTCCCAAAGTGCTGGGATTACAGGCTTGAGCCACCGCGCCCGGCCGGGTCTCATTTGTCTTTAAGTGAAGGGATGAAATAAAGAGCATTCATCTGTCCTAAGTGGTCTCCAGCATTTCTAACTACTTACTGTGTCCCATCCCTGAACACAGTCCTGGGAAAGGATTCTTGTTACCTATGTGGCATTGAATAGCTGAAGTGGGCCAGGATTAATTTCTGGATGGTTTTCCTCACAAAGCACTTCAGAATAGCTGTGAAACATTTGATAGAGTATATTGTCACTGTCCTTAGACCTTTAACTGATCTTAACTTGGGAGCTTCTTGAACTTTTTGCCTAATTCTTCAGTATGCTCCCAAGACTCATACCTGCAGTTCTTGGTCATATCTATACCAAAAGCTTTGAACTGACACCAAGCATTGTGGGAGATGGTTTCTCAGCAAACTCACTCACCATCTGAGCTAACTGGTACGCCAGCCACCCCAGTGGGTATATTTGCCACCATCCATACATTTTCCAGGATGGGCAGCTAGGTGCTGATTTATTCACACTTCCCTGAGGGACCACTAGATTCTTCACAATGATGTTGGTATTGCCCTTCTTATTGTTGAACTCTTCGACTGTCATGGATGAGGGTTTCAGTGGTATCCTTTCCTCCCACCTGAAGCAACAGAACATGGGCCTCAGTCGGGTAGCCAACCTCGTCCAGGGCCATCCTCAGAGCCAAGTTGGATAGGTACTCAGGCAGAGGGGCTGGGGAACGGGCTGTGTGTAAAAGATCCTGGCCAGTCCCGGGATCTGGGAGAGGAATCTGGCTTTCCAGTTTCTCCAAATATAGAGAACATGTTTGATGGATGCCCAGTCTCTGTGAAAGACGACTGGAGGGTCGGGGTCTCATTCTGGGCATTTTTTGGAAAGGCAGCCACCAGGGACAGCAGGACACAGCAAAAGAGCAGCACAGCCTGGACTGTGGGGAGACAGCAGAGCAGCCCTGGTGGAAGGAAGCAGTGCTCAGGCTGGGAAGTAGAGAAAGGCTCAGAACAAACAGACACCAAGACTGGCCAGAGCTAGAAAGTGTCTTAGCCGGCCGGGAGTGGTGGCTCAAGCCTGTAATCCCAGCACTTTGGGAGGCTGAGGCGGGTGGATCATGAGGTTAAGAGATCGAGACCATCCTGGTCAAAATGGTGAAATCCCGTCTCTACTAAAAAAACAAAAACAAACAAACAAAAAAATTAGCTGGGCATGGTGGCACGTGCCTGTAGTCCCAGCTACTCAGGAAGCTGAGGCAGGAGAATTGCCTGAACCCAGGAGGCGGAGGTTGCGGTGAGCCAAGATCGCGCCATTGCACTCCAGCCTGGGTAACAAGAGCGAAACTCCTTCTCAAAAAAAAAAAGAAAAAAAGAAAGTGTCTTAGCCCTTGGAAACGTCAGTTGCCCCTGAACACACCTACTCCTCACTCTTTTTTTTTTTAAATTGTACTTTAGGTTCTGGAGTACATGTGCAGATCATGCAGGATTCTTGCATAGGTACACACATAGCAATGTGGTTTGCTGCCTCCATCCCCCCGTCACCCACATCTGGCATTTCTCCCTGTGTTATCCGTCCCCGACCTCCCAATCATCTTCACTCCTAAAGGATGTGGGTGATCCTCCCACTTTGAGGAGAAACAAACCAGAGGAAAAAGACAGTCCAAACATCTCATTTGCTTTGGTATCTTCATGACCTGAATTACTATTATTGTTATTGTTGTTGTTGCTGGTTGTTTTTTTTTTTTAATTTTGGTTTTGTTGTTGCTGTTTTTAATCCTGCCTTTTCCCAGAATCATGAGGAAATCAGAAAGTTGATGGCTTCCAAAAACAGTGAAGGACATAACATTTGCAAACATTTATTCATCTCTTCCCAGCTCAGACTTTGTCCTCCTCACCTTTGACCCATACTGACAAACTGAACCTGTATCTTTTTCTTTTCTTTCTTTCTTTTTTTTCTTGAGACACAGTCTCACTCCATTGCCCAGGCTGGAGTGCAGTGGCACAATCACAGCTCACTGCAACCTCTACCTCCTGGGTTCAAGCAATTCTCATGTCTCAGTCTCCCTAGTAGCTGTGATTACAGGTGGGCACCACTATGCCTGGCTAATTTGTGTTTGTTTGTGGGTTTGGGTTTTTTTTTTTTTTTTTTTTTTTTTTTTGAGACATAGTCTTGCTCTGTCGTGCAATGGCATGATCTCGGCTCACTGCAACTTCCGCTTCCCAGGTTCAAGTGATTCTCCTGCCTCAGCCTCTCAAGTAGCTGAGAATACAGGCATGTGCCACCACGCCTGGCTAATTTTTTTGTATTTTTAGTAGAGATAGGGTTTCCCCATGTTGGTCAGGCTGGTCTCAAACTCCTCATCTCGAATGATGTGCCTGCCTCGACCTCCTGGAGTGTTGGGATTACAGGCATGAGTCACTGACAAATCTTTTTTATACTAAGGCTTTACCCTAAATCTATATATGAATTGAGGAAATGGTCCTCTGTATCTTCTTGAGGGGATAAAGGGTAAGGCAGAAAAGCTGGTGATCTCTGGGGCCCCTAAACCATTTTTCTTATTAAAAGAATATATTGGTTGGGAAGCCAAGGTGGGTAGATGGCTTGAGCCCAGAAGTTTAGACCATCCTGGGCAACATGGCAAAAGCCCCATCTCTACAAAAAATATAAAAACTACCCAGGAGTGGTGGTATGCACCTGAAGTCCCAGCTACCAAGGAGGCTGAGGTGGGAGGATCACCTGAGCCTGGGGAGGTCAAGGCTGCAGTGAGCCATGATTGTACCACTGCACCACTCCAAACTGGGTGACAGAGCGAGACTTCATCTGAAAAGGAGAATATACTGGGTGGGAGTCCAGGGAAACTGGACAGATGGACAAATCAGACAAAATCAGAACAACCTTTTTTTTTTTCTTTATTTTAGAGTCCAGTCCAGGTTTTGCTCTGTCTCTCTGGCTAGAGTACACTGGCCGGATCATGGCTCACCACAGTGTTTAACTCCTGGGTTCAAAATAAGCTTTTTTTTCTTACAAAAAGAGATGGGGTTTCACTATGTTTCCCAGACTGGTCTTAAACTTCTGGTCCCAAGCAATCCTCCCATCTCAGCCTCCCAAAATGCTGGGATTAAAGGCGTGAGCCACTGCACCTGGTTTATTTTTCACTTTTCTTTTCTTTTTTTTGAGACGAAGTTTCGCTCTTGTTACCCAGGCTGGAGTGCAATGGCGCGATCTCGGCTCACCGCAACCTCCACCTCCTGGGTTCAGGCAATTCTCCTGCCTCAGCCTCCTGAGTAGCTGGGATTACAGGCACGCGCCACCATGCCCAGCTGATTTTTGTATTTTAGTAGAGACGGGGTTTCACTATGTTGACCAGGATGGCTTCGACCTCTTGACCTTGTGATCCACCCGCCTCAGCCTCCCAAAGTGCTGGGATTACAGGCGTGAGCCACCGCACCCGGCTTATTTTTCACTTTTCTAATTCCAGTGGAAAACAAATAAAACTTGTTCATCAGCTGAGCAGTAACTTTCCAAATCTAACCAAACTCCAGGAATTGGGCTTTATCTTGGGTTTAGGGGTAACATTAGCCCACAAATTAGGGGAAGAAGACATCTGGTGCCTCCTAAAAATGGTACCAATTCCCACATATCATTAGGGCCTAATGTTTCCTCTGATGTCACTCACCTCAGGCACATGGCCAAAGGGAATAGGCCAATGGGAGGGTCCAGTATCCCCATTTTTTATGTCAGTTCTTTCAGTTCCCAGGAGTGGCCCCTGACAACTAACAGAAGAAGAGGAGTAAGCCTCCAGGGACACAGTGCCAAATTAGAAACAGCAGGAACTAGGTGCAAAGGAGTCCAACTCTGTCTGAAATTACGAGACCCCAAACCTCTGGGGAATCCCTAAGACAGTACATATACGTATACATATACCTACATGGATAAAATATACATACGCGCACACACGCGCGCGCACACACACACACACATATACACATACATATACGTGTACAAGGCTGGAGTGCAGCGTGGCATGATCATAGCTCACTGCAACTCCCGGGCTCAAGCAATCCTCCCACCTCAACCTCCTATATATCCAGGAGTGCAGGCCTGTGCCACCACACTTGGCTAATTTTTTTTTTTTTTTTAAATAATGGGGCAAACTAAAAAACCAAATAAGAAAAAAATGGGTAACAAATATAAATAGACCATTTACTAAAGGCAAAATATAAATGGAAAATAGAATGTTTGTAGAAGATGCCTCAACTTACCAGTGGCTAAAGGAATGCGACTTTATTTATTTTTTTAATTTTTATTTTAATTTAATTTTATTTATTTATTTATTTATTTATTTTTGAGACGGAGTTTCGCTCTTGTTACCCAGGCTGGAGTGCAATGGCGCGATCTCGGCTCACCGCAACCTCCGCCTCCTGGGTTCAGGCAATTCTCCTGCCTCAGCCTCCTGAGTAGCTGGGATTACAGGCATGCGCCACCATGCCCAGCTAATTTTTTGCATTTTTAGTAGAGACGGGGTTTCACTATGTTGACCAGGATGGTCTCGATCTCTTGACCTCGTGATCCACCCGCCTCGGCCTCCCAAAGTGCTGGGATTACAGGCTTGAGCCACCGCGCCTGGCCTATTTTTATTCTTTTAATAAAGAAGAGGAAGAAAGAGAAAGAGGAAGTGGGAGAGAGGATGGGTTATTGCTTTATTGCCCGGGCTAGAATGCAATCTAAATATATACCTATAATTGTCCTTAATAATGGAGACATGAAAGAAAATGAGGGAAGAGAATAACAAACAAGGAGCCAACCAACATTTCGTTTAAACTTCTAAGTTGATATGATGTGGTACTGATAAGAGTGTATATTTTGTATATTTAAAGTGGAGAGTTCTATAAATGTTAATTACATTTACTTGTTCCAGATCTGAGTTCAAGTCCTGGATATCGTTGTTTATTTTCTGTCTCATTGATCTGTCTAATATTAATGTTGAAGTCTCCCACTATTATTATGTGGGATTCTAAGTCTCTTTATAAGTCTTGTATGTCTGCGTATTCCTGTATTGGGTGCATGTATATTTAGGATCTTTAGCTCTTCTTGTTGTTGCATTGATCCTTTTATCATTATATAATGTCCTTCTTTGCTTCTTTTGATCTTTGTTGCTTAATTGTAACTTCTGCTTTTTATTTATTTATTTTAGCTCTCTGTTTGGTTGGTGAATCCTTCTCCATCCCTTGTTTTAAGTCTTTGTGTATCCTTGAATGTGAGATGGGTCTGGATGCAGCATACTGATGGGTTTTAGTTTTTTATTCAAATTGCCTGTCTGTCTTTGGATTGGGGGATTTAGTCAATTTAAATTTAGAATTAATAATAATATCTGTGAGTTTAATACTGCCATTTAATATTAGCTGGCTATTTTGCCCATTAGTTGATGTAAATTCTTCATTATATTGATGCTTTTTTTGGTATTTTTTTAGAAAGGCTGATACTGTTTGTTCCTATGTGTAGTGGTTCTTTCAGAAGCTCTTGTAAAGCAGGCCTGGTGGTGATGAAATCTCTGAGTGCTTGCTTATTCACAAAAAACTTTATTTTTCCTTCACTTGTGAAGCTTAGTTTGGCTGGATGTGAAATTCTGGGTTGAAAGTTCTTTTCTTTAAGGATGTTGAATATTGGTCCCCACTCTCTTCTGGCTTGTAGGGTTTCTGCCGAGAGATCTGCTGTAAGTCTGATAGGCTTCCCTTTGTGGGTAACCTGACCTTTCTCTCTGGCTGCCCTTAGTATTTTCTCCTTCATTTCAACCCTGGTGAATCTGACGATTATGTGCCTTGGAGTTGCTCTTCTTGAGGAATATCTCTGTGGTGTTCTCTGTATTACCTGGAGTTGAATATTATCCTGCCTTACTAGGTTGGGAAAATTTTCCCGAATAATGTCCTGAAGCGTATTTTCCAGCTTGGATTCATTCTCTTCGTCACATTCAGGTACACCTATCAAGCGTAGATGAGGTCTTTTCACATAGTCCCATATTTCTTGGAGACTTGGCTCGTTATTTTTTATCCTTTTTTCTCTAATCTTGTCTTCTCGTTTTATTCCATTGAGTTGGTCTTCGACCTCTGATATCCTTTCTTCTGCTTGATCAATTCGGCTGTTAAAACTTGTGCATACTTCACGAAGTTCTCGTATTGTGTTTTTCAGCTCCATCAATTCATTTATATTCCTCTCTAAATAGTGTATTCTTGTTAACATTTCGTCAAATCTTTTTTCAAAGTTCTTAGTTTCTTTAGATTGTGTTAGAACAAGTTCTTTTAATTCACAGAAGTTTCTTATTATCCACATTTTGAAGCCTGCTTCTGTAATTGGAACACACTCGTTCTCCATCAAGCCTTGTTCCGTTGCTGATGAGGAACCGTGATCCCCTGCTGAGGGAGAGGCGTTCTGATCTTGGGTATTCTCGGCCTTTTTTGGCTGTTTTCTTCCCTTCGTTGTAGATTTATCCATCTGTGGTCTTTGTATTTACCGTCTTTGTAATTGGGTTTCTGAGTGGACATCCAACTTATTGATTCTCAGCGCTGAAAATCTGAGCAACTCACTGCGCCGACTAAATCAGCGGCGTTAAGATTGATGGTGCTTTTCTGACTCTGCACCAAGAACCGACACTCCGAGGCACCGGCAAAACCGCCTCGCTGGTCACAAGAGTCGCGCTGGCAACCCGTGGGGCTCCTCCACTGGGAATCTCCTGGTGCGTGAGCAACAAGAATTCATGTGAAGGTGTGGCATCCTCTCATTATTTGCGCTTTCACTGGGAGCTACAATCCCGAGCTGCTAGTGATCAGCCATCTTGGATCGCTCTCTAATTTTTTTTTTTTTTTTTTTTTTTTGAGACGGAGTTTCGCTCTTGTTACCCAGGCTGGAGTGCAATGGCGCGATCTTGGCTCACTGCAACCTCCGCCTCCTGGGCTCAGGCAATTCTCCTGCCTCAGCCTCCTAAGTAGCTGGGATTACAGGCACGCGCCACCACGCCCAGCTAGTTTTTTGTATTTTTAGTAGAGACGGGGTTTCACCATGTTGACCAGGATGGTCTCGATCTCTCGACCTCGTGATCCACCCGCCTCAGCCTCCCAAAGTGCTGGGATTACAGGCTTAAGCCACCGCGCCCGGCTGCTTATGTTGTTTTTTAAACTGAAAAGAGAAATAAAAAGCTGCTTCTGTGTCAGAATCACAGTTTTCTGACTTCTCTTGACTCTGAGTCTCTGTGGCCTCTTTTGTGAACTGGAGGTGAAATGTGAAAGGAACACAGAAATGTCAATGTCTTTTAAGGCTGCAGATTTTAACAGAAGAGCAAATATTTGTAGAGATTATGTCCCTTAACTGAGCATCGGGGAAAGCAATCATCTCTCCTCTTCATGTGCCAGGGAACCGGGAGGGTTTCTACACCTATCAGAGCAGTCCCACTTCTCACTGATGGGATTGTGAAGTAATTTGGAGCCTCATAATCAGGAAGTGAAGCAGAGGAAGTGTGATGATTTGGAATGGGGATACCAACAAGAATAATTGAATCCAATTCTCTTTTCTTGGGCCCAACTTAAAAGGAACAGAAGCTGAAGGTTAATGCATGAAATATCTTTGAGACCATAACCCAGGAGAAGCAGTTTGAGTGTTGTCTTCCATTCCCGCATAGTGTGACCCAGCAAGGCATCACCTACGACCCAGGATGACTGCTCCTTTACTGCCTTCTGCTGCATCCTGTGAAACCCAGATAAAGACCCTTGGTGCCAGTTTTCTAATCTCTGGAGATTTAGCCACCCTCTGTAGTTTCTTATTTATGCCAGACTCTGTTCCCAAAGGCCATGCCTGGTCTCACCCACTTGGTCCCTCTACCAAGGATCCAGAAAGACCTGGCACTGAGGATTGCCCCGGAGCGGGCTGACCACCAGCCTAACTCCCAGACCCCAGAGTTTCACCTCTAGGCTGGAGGATGTGAAAACAAGCAGGTTTTTCCAACCAGATACAAGAGGCTATAAGGACAGCAGCCCAGGTAGATGCTTCCCAGGGGATGTCTTGATCTTTGTTCTGTAGCTGCTAGGCAGCGTTCAGTCTAATTCAGAGCAAGTATACCTTCTCTACTGTAGACTGTGGCCACGAGCAGAAGCAGCATGTCTGTAATGTAGTCTAGCTGTCACCAGGAGTGAGAATCCACTACAAACTCAGGCACAGTTTAATACTATGCTGCTCAGAGCTACTCTGTCAAACCCTACGGATGAGGCAGATATGGAGCCACAGACCTTGGCTGTGACCTTCTGATGATCATGCTGAGGCTATCAGGGGATCCACAGGCTCTCTGTGTTAAACCTGCAGTGAAGTCTGGGATTCACAGCTAATTGTTTTCATTTCTATGAAAAAGAAGCCAATGAGGCAGGCCCCACGGCTCACGCTTATAATCCCAGCACTTTGGAAGGCCAAATCGGGTGGATCACAAGATCAGGAATTCGAGACCAGCCTGGCCAACACAGTGAAACCCCATCTCTTCTAAAAATACAAAATTAACTGGGCGTGGTGGTACACGCCTGTAGTCCCAGCTACTCAGGAGGCTGAGACAGGAGAATTGCTTGAACCTGGGAGGCAGAGGCAGTGAGCCAAGGTCATGCCACTGCACTCCAGCCTGGGTGACAGAGCGAGACTCTATCTCAAAAAATAAAATTAAAGAGGTAATAAGGATGGAACCCTAATCCAACAGAACCTGTGTCCTTTTTTTTTTTTTTCCAGGCGTGAGCCACCATGCCCAGCTAGGACCTGTGTCCTTATACAAAGTGGAAAAGGCGGCCAGGCACAGTGGCTCACACCTATAATTCCAGCAGTTTGGGAGGCTGAGTTGGGTGGATCACAAGGTCAAGAGATTGAGACTATCCTGCCCAATATGGTGAAACCCCATCTACTAAAACACAAACATTAGCTGGGCGTGGTGGCATGTGCCTGTAGCCCCAGCTATTCAGGAGGCTGAGACAGGAGGATTGCTTGAACCCAGGAGATGGAGGCTGCAGTGAACTGAGATCATGCCACTGCACTCCAGCCTGGGCAACAGAGCAAGACTCTTTCTCAAAAAAAAAAAAAAAAAAAAAAGAAGAAGAAGAGGAAAAGCCTGGGTGCCGTGACTCACACCTGCAATCCCAGCAATTTGGGAGGCTGAGGCAGGTGGATCACTCAAGCTCATGAGTTCGAGACCAGCCTGGGCAACATGGCAAAACCCCATCTCTACCAAAAAAACCACAAAAATTAGCCAGGCACACTGATGTGCTTTTGTAGTCCCAGCTACTTGGAAGACTGAGATGGGAGAATGGCTTGAGTCTGGAAGGCAGAGGTTGCAGTGAGCTGAGACAGCATCACTCCAGCCTGGGCAACAGAATCAGACCTTGTCTCACAAAAAAAAAAAAAAAAAAAAAAAAAAGGAAGAGATACCCAGAGTACATGGGAATAGAGAAACAACCATGTGCCATGTGAGGACACAGTGAGAAGGTGGCAATCTGCCAGCCAAGGAGAGAGGCCTCAGGGGCAACTGAACCTATTGAAACCTTAATCCTGTACTTCCAGCCTTCAGAACTGTCGGAGGTAAATTTATGTTCCTTAAAATATCCAGGTGTAGCTTTGTGTTATGGCAGCCCTAGCCAATTAAGACGCTAAGCGTGGGTCTTTATTCATCTATTTTCTGTTACCCTGTACGTTCACTCAATCGGAAAACTTATTTTCTTCTTCATCTTAAAAAACCTCCTAATTAGAAAAAACTCATTTTCTCACTTCCTTTTTTTTTTTTTTTAGTTTAGTTTTTGTAATGGTAAAAAACACATAGCAAGCCAAGCACAGTGGCTCACATCTATAATACCCCAGCACTTTGGGAGGCCAAGACAAGCAGATTGTTTGAGCAACCTGGGCAACATGGCAAAAACCCATCTCGACAGAAAATACAAAAAATTAGCCGGGCATGGTGGTGCATGCCTGTAGTCCCAGCTACTCGGGAGGCCAGGGTGGGAGGATCACCTGAATCTAGGAGAC
The DNA here is from genome assembly GCF_048565385.1 of Saimiri boliviensis. NCBI lineage: Eukaryota > Metazoa > Chordata > Mammalia > Primates > Cebidae > Saimiri > Saimiri boliviensis. The sequence goes on from NC_133455.1 coordinate 70,992,898, forward strand.
TGAGGCTTCAGTGAACCATGATCACCCGACTGCACTCCAGCCTGGGTGAGAGAGACCCTGTCTCAAAAGAAAAGAAAAAAAAAGAAAGAAAACATGTAACAAAATTTGTTTTTTCATAATCGAAACAAAATTTGTACCTTCATAACCATTTCTTTTTTTTTCCTTTTCTTTTTTTTTTTTTTTTTGAGACAATCTCACTCTGTCACCAGGCACTAGGCTGGAGTGCAGTGGTGCAATCTCAGTTCACTGTAACCTCTACCTCCCAGGTTCAAGCAATTCTTCCTGCCTCAGCCTTCCGAGTGACTGGGATTACAGGCACCCGCCACCACGCCCAGCTAATTTTTGTATTTTTAGTAGAGACAGGGTTTCACCATGTTGGCCAGGCTGGTCTGGAACTCCTGACCTCAGATGATTCACCTGCCTCGGCCTCCCAAAGTGCTGGGATTACAGACATGAGCCACCGTGCCCATCCCACAACCATTTCTAAGTGCATAGTTCAGTAGTGGTAAGTATATTTACATTGTTGTGCAACCCACATTCAGAACTTGCTCCCTTGCAAAACGGAAACTGTATATTGGTTAAACAATAACTGCCTATCTTTCCCTTCCTGGAGCCTGTGGCAACCACCCTTCTACTTTATTTCTGTGAATTTCAGTACTGTAAGTACTTCACGTAAGTGGAATTATACAGGATTTGTCCTGAGGCAGGAGAATCACTTGAACCTGGGAACCGCCTCGGCCTCCCAAAGTGCTGGGATTACTGGCGTGAGCCACCGCGCCGGCCAGGTGTTGTTAATTTTATGTAATAATATTTGGGTTGGGGATTGGTGCATTTCTGGTTGTGTGAAGGATAGTTGGATTATGTTAGGCATAATTATAACCTTATTATTTTCTTTATTTGAAAATTATGTATGATGTATGAACCCATATACATCTCCCATATACAGGAGATGTATATGGGTTCAAGTTGAAAAGAGGTTGACTTGTGATGGTTAATACTGCGTGTCAGGCCGGGCGCGGTGGCTCAAGCCTGTAATCCCAGCACTTTGGGAGGCCGAGGCGGGTGGATCACGAGGTCAAGAGATCGAGACCATCCTGGTCAACATGGTGAAACCCCCATCTCTACTAAAAATACAAAAATTAGCTGGGCATGGTGGCGCGTGCCTGTAATCCCAGCTACTCAGGAGGCTGAGGCAGGAGAATTGCCTGAACCCAGGAGGCGGAGGTTGCGGTGAGCCGAGATCGCGCCATTGCACTCCAGCCTGGGTAACAAGAGCGAAACTCCGTCTCAAAAAAAAAAAAAAAAAAAAAATACTGCGTGTCAACTTGATTGGATTACAGGATGCAAAGCACTGATCCTGGGTGTGTCTGTGAGGGTGCTGCTAAAGGAGATTAACATTTGAATCCCTGGTCAACTTGGTGAAACCCCGTCTCTACTAAAAATACAAAAAATTAGCTGGGCATGGTGGCGTGTGCCTGTAATCCCAGCTACTCAGGAGGCTGAGGCAGGGGAATTGCCTGAGCCCAGGAGGCGGAGGTTGCGGTGAGCCGAGATCGCGCCATTGCACTCCAGCCTGGGTAACAAGAGCGAAACTCTGTCTCAAAAAAAAAAAAAAAAAAAAAAAAAAACATTTGAATCAACAGGGTGGGGAAGGCAGACCCACCCTTAATTTGGTGGGCACAATCTAATCAGCTGTCAGTGAATATAAAGCAGACAGAAAAATGTGAAAATGTGAGATGACCCTAGTCTCCCAGCCTACATCTTTCTCCCGTGCTGGATGCTTCCTGCCCTCAAACACTGGACTCCAGGTTCTTCAGTTTTGAGACCTGGACTGGCTCTCCTTGCTCCTTAAGCTTGGAGACATCCTATCATGGAAACTTGTGATCATGTAAATTAATACTTAATAAACTCATATATATGTATGTGTGTGTGTGTGTGTGTGTTTATTCAGAACTAATAGGATATATATATATACACACACACACACATATATATAAAACTAATGGGATATATATATATACACACACACATATAGGATATATATATACATACATACACATGTAGGATATATATATATATACACACACAAATAAAGGATATACATAAACACACACATATAGGATATATATACACACACACACACATATAGGATATATATATACACACATATAGGATATATATATACACACACACATATATAGAACTAATAGAATATATATATATACACACACATATATATACATATGCACACATATATATATGTGCTATTATATATATCCTATTAGTTCTGTCCCTCTAGGGAACGCTGACTAATACAACTGTAAATGGAAATTTTGGGTAAAGCAGTTTCGATGGCAGTTTGATATTTAAAGGCCAAACTTCCCCAGACTCCAGAGAACACTGGGGCCAAACAGCACCAAAGGAGAGCATCACACATTAACCAGGCTCCCTGCTTAGAAAAACAGCATAAAAGCCTGGATACGTGCAATACCATCCCACTTTCCCATTCAACAGTAACTCCAGATTCCATACAATATTGGGGCCAAACAGTATTGCAACTGTGAGAGAAAGTTCTAAGGAAGGCTTAGTAGTAGACCTCAGAACTTCTGCCAAAAGCATTCTCTTTGGAGAGGTGGAAATCCAGAGGATCCCGTGGAGGGTGCCCCTTTGGGATCCAGTCTTACTCTGATCTTAGGTAGGCACCAATGCCACTTCATGTTTTCCTCCAGAGGCAATGGCCTATTAGGAGCTGTGTAAGGCTACACTTTCCCATGCTTCCTGTTCCACTAGAGTGATAGCCATGAACTAAAAGGCATTACAGCTTTTTCTTTCAAAATATTTAAACTAAGTGCTTATTTTCCTTTAAGGCAATCAGTTAGAGCTCTTTTATATAAACATGACACACATGACACATTAAAAAAAAGGGGGGGATAAAGAGATAGGAACCATGACAGCCTCAAAAGAAAGCAAGAAATAAACAAATAAACAACAATTAAAAAGACTGGCCGGGCGCGGTGGCTCAAGCCTGTAATCTCAGCACTTTGGGAGGCCGAGGCAGGTGGATCACGAGGTCGAGAGATCGAGACCATCCTGGTCAACATGGTGAAACCCTGTCTCTACTAAAAGTGCAAAAAATTAGCTGGGCATGGTGGCACGTGCCTGTAATCCCAGCTACTCAGGAGGCTGAGGCAGGAGAATTGCCTGAGCCCAGGAGGCGGAGGTTGCGGTGAGCCGAGATCGCGCCATTGCACTCCAGCCTGGGTAACAAGGGCGAAACTCTGTCTCAAAAAAAAGACTGGAGGGCCTAGTGTCAGCACCCTAATGGGCAGTCTGGGACTGGAGTTACTCTAAAGGCCTTTGGATAACACCAAGGTGTGGCATTGGCCAGATACCCTTAGTTGCCCCAGGACCTTCTTCCAGTCCCACACCATGGCTAGAACTCCGTGAAGGGAAACTGGGTTGGAACAATACACAAGGGTGATGGGGGATTGACAGTGCCATCCTCAGCAAGCCTGTCCCTCATGTCTTAAGTCTGGCAGCCATGCTAGTTACTTTTAATTGGATGACAGAGGCCTGGTATTTTTCTTTCATTTTGACTATTGTGGAGTTTAGAGACTCCAAAAAGATGGACAGAACCGCTTTTACTCACCCTTCTGCAGATCCTGGATGAGCCCCCAAAATATTACGGGATCTCTGGGGTATCAATTTTTCTGGCTAAAAACCTCTGTGGCCATGGCACCTGAGTTCTTGTCCTGCATCCAGGAAGAATGAGGGATACAGAAAAATGAAGGGTGAAGAAGATGAAGAGTTTTTTTGTTTTTGTTTTTGTTTTTGTTTTAGACAGGGTCTCACTCTGTTGCCCAGGTTGGAGTGCAGTGGCACAATCTCAGCTCACTGCAACCTCCATCTCCTGAGTTCAAGCAATTCTCCTGCCTCAGCCTCCAAAGTAGCTGGGATTACATGCATTCATCGCCACACACAGCTAATTTTTGTATTTTTAGTGAGTGGGGTTTCATCACATTGGCCAGGCTGGTCTTGAACTCCTGCCATTGTGATCTGCCTGCCTCAGCCTCCCAAAGTGCTGGGATTACAGGCCTGAGCCACTGTGCCCAGCCAGGGATGAAGAGTTTTATTTAGTGTTAGAACAGTACAGAGGAGGCTGGGAGCAGTGGCTCATGCCTGTAACCCCAGCATTTTGAGAGGCCAAGGCGGGTGGATCACTTGAAGTCAGGTACTCAACACCAGCCTGGCCAACATGGTGAAACCCTGACCCAACAAAATACAAAAATTAGCTGGATGTGGTGGTGCAAAACTGTAATCCCAGCTTCTTGGGTGGCTGAGGCATGAGAATTGCTTGAACCCGGGAAGCAAAGATTGCAGTTAGCTGAGATCACACCACTGCACTCCAGCCTGTGACAGAATGAGACTGTACCTCAAAAATAAAATAAAATAACAGTTCAGAGGAGACCCACAGTGGATAGCTCCTCTCTGTAGACAGGTCAGCTGTCAGCAGAGAGGAGGCCCTGGAGAGGGTGGCTCCTCTCTGCAGGCTGGTCATTCAGATGTGTCTGCAGGTTGCAGGTCTCTGAAGCTCTTAGCAGAGAGAGTAGCTCCTCTCTGCTGACAGGTCTTCTCCATAGCATTCAGCAGAGATAGCACTCCTCTGTGCAGCTGGTCAGCCTGTGGTATTTCTGCCTCTTTATCCTCTGGCCATCCTCTGCCCTGCTCTGGCTGAGCCCAGGGCTTTTATGGACCTCAGAGGGGATAAAGTTTGTGCTAATTGGCCCATGGGAGGTCCTGGAAGAGCACCACAAGTCCTCACTCTGGTCCACGGGACCGGCAGCCCGGCACCCAGCCTTCAGGTCTTCCCGAGCCCAAAGGTGGGGACTTACTGGGGACCTGCCCCTGTCTACCCAGGAATCAATCTGCCTCCTGCTGCCATTCATAGCCCCCAGGCTTGGCCCCAAACCCCACTCCAGGAGCAAAGCAGGCGTCAGTAGTGGAGAAGGCAGGCAGATACCCCCGAGCCTTCAGGGATGAGGGAGGGTCCTTCCTGGGGCCCCTGAGGGTGCAAGCTGAAGAGACACCTGGCTCCTGCACCTTGGAGGGTAGCTGCAGTGGCACCCAGGAAGGTAGATCCTGCTTGCTCTTGGCCTTCCCCCAAGAGCACGGAGAGGCTAAGAACTATTGCTACAGTTTGGGCAGCTGTAACCCAGCCCAGGAGGGTGGGGTTCCTACCTGCTTCACAGAGCAGGAGGCCTGGATCTGGAGTGGCACCCCAGAAGCTCACGGCACCCAAGGAGCCCCTGTCCTAACTCAGAAGGGGTGGAGCTCCCACTGGCTCCATGGAGGGTGCAACCCCAGCTGCACAGCTGGCATGAAGGCAATAGCCTCTGCCATCACCAGCACTTTGGGAGGCTGAGACAGTAGGATCATTTGAGCCCAGGAGTTCAAGACTAGCCTGGGCAAGATGTTGAGATCCCATCTCTACAAACATAAAAGAAAAAAAAAAAATTAAAAATTTGCCAGGCATAGGCACCTATAGTCCCAGCTGCTTGAGAGGCTGAGATGGGAGGACTGCTTGGGCCTAGGAGTTTGAGGCTGCAGTGAGCTATGATCACACCACTGCACTCCAGCCTAGGTGACAAAGAGAAACCCAGTCTCTATTTAAAAATAATAATAACACCAGGCACAGTGGCTCATGCCTGTAATCCCAGTACTTTGGGAGGTCAAGGTGGGCAGATCACCTGAGGTCAGGAGTTTGAGACCAGCCTGACCAACATAGAGAAACCCCATCTCTCCTAAAAATACAAAATTTTCTGGGCATGGTGTGGTATGCCTGTAATCTCAGCTCCTCGGAGGATGAGGCAGGAGAATCGCTTGAACCCAGGAGGCGGAGGTTGCAGTGAGCTGAGGTTGTGCCACTACACTCCAGCCTGGGTAACAGAGTGAGACTCTGTCTCAAAAATAATAACAATAACAGAACTAAAAGAAAAAAATAGATAAATCCAATATTACAGTTGGAGACTTTAACACTCTTCTTTCAACAACTCATAGACTTACTAAATGCAAAGTCAGCAATAATGTAGAAGAACTTAACAATATCATCAGTCAATCTAATCGACATTTATAGAATACTCCAACAGCAGAATACACATTCTCAAGTACCTATAGAACATCACCAAGCTATACCATATCTGGGCCATAGAAGAAACCTCAACAAATTTAAAATAATTGGCTTTTGTTTTGGTTAAGAGACAAGGTGTTGCTCTATTGTTCAGGCTAGAGTGCTGTAACAATCATAGCTAACTGCAATCTCCAATTCCCAGGCTCAAGAGATCTTCCCACTTCGGCCAAAATGTGTAGCTGATGTTTTAAATTCTTTGTAGAGACAAGATCCCGTAATGCTGTCCAAGCTGGTCTCAGACTCCTGAGCCTCCCAAAGTACCGGTATTACTGGCATGAGCCACCACATCTGGCCAGCATGTTTTTTAACCATTGTGTATCCTATAGATACACAATGATGATGTTTATTATGTATCATTGTGTACCCTATAGATATCAGATGATGTTTATTATGGATTTTGAATACCACATATACAGCTTGCCAAAAAATTAGAATTCATCCCTTCTACTCCCATCAAATTTTCCTATAGCAACAAACTCCCAGCTATGGCTCTTCTGCAAGACTCACCTTTAGTAGAGAGAGCTACCATTGACCCATTGGCCTTGTATGACCAGTTCTATCTGAGCAGCATAGTACATCACTGTGCCCAGTTTATAGTAGTGTCATGGGATTGTTGGGATGTTGCTTTTCCAGCTAGAAACCTCTGTGGCCAGCGGTGCCTTTGCCCAAGTTTTGCTCGGGCCCACTGTGCTTGTTTTACCCACTCAGCCTACACTCTGCTTGTGCTACTGGCCTGGATCCCACAACTGCCATGTGCAAACCAGGTGTGGAGCGGCAAGGGGTGTGTGAGCACAGAGTCTGGCCACACTGTGCACAGCCAGGCATGCTGGCTGCAGCAGGCACGAAGCTCCAGGTGCTGGCTTTGTGAGAGGTTGTGGCTGGACCAGGCATACTGCAAGCAACTTCCACTGAAGGCACCAGGGAATGTGGTGGCACCTGGGAGCTTGGAGATGCCAGGAACCACAGAGCCCCAAAGAGGGCATCATAACCCTGGCTCTGGGAGCCCCTAGGTCTGGGATTCCCAAAGGGCCACAGCTCTTCACTTCTAGTTGCCTGCAAAATGACAAGCAGTGGAGTTGAGGAACGGGCATTTCAGCCCTGTTTATGTTACCATTCTGTGAGTCCCGAGTTCTTGTCCACATCCAGGAAGAATGAGGTACACACACAACTGGAGGGGAAGGCAGAGAGGAGCTTCATTGAGCAACAGCAGCTCTCAGGAGACCAGCAGTGAGTAGCTCCTTCCCACAGGCAAGTTGATTCTACGTCTCTGAGTCTGGCTGAGTATGGGGTTTTTATGGGCTTCAGAAGGAAGTGCATGCTGATTGGGCCATGGATGGCCTGGAATAAGCATCCTAACTTCTCATTCTGGGCGATGGACTTCACCCAGAAGCGACAGAACAGCGCCTGGGCTTCAGGCTGTCCCTGGCTTGAAGGGAGGGCTTCACTGGACCCACCCCTTTCCACCCAGGAGCCTGCCTCCTGCCACCATCAATAATGTCATCCATGGCACCCAAGCTGTTCCTGCTGAGGGGCACCTGCAGGCTCCTGCCAAGCTACCCTCAAACTCCCCTCAGCCTCCCTCCCATGGTTGTCAGTCTCCAAAGTATGGAGGGGTCCAAGGTGGCAGGGGACTAGTGTGTTAGCACCACTGGGAAGGCGTGCACATATGGGTGGGTCATGACAGGGCTGGGCTTGGCCTCAACATTGCTCCAAAACTGGAGTGGGTAGAGGCTAGGCAGTGGGAACAGGCATTTCTGAGCCTGCGGGGGCAGTGAGGCTACCTAGGCACCCAGGAGCACAGGGATGCTTGGGTCTACAGCTGTGGCTGTGTAGCTGCAGCTGCACCCAGGAGGGCAGGGACCTGTTAACTTGGAAGGAGGCAGGGCTCCTGCCTGTTCCCAGATCTCCCCAGCTCGGTGGAGCATGCAGCCTTGACCACACCTCCTCAGCTGCAGCTAGTATCTTTGCAGTGCCCACTCCAGACAGTAGGTTTTGGAGGTTCCCACTCTTGGCAATAACTGGAACACACTGTGCTCAAGACATTCCTGTCCCTGCTCACAGTACTAAGTGGGAGACACATCTGGCTTTTCCTGGGTCTAACTGAATCCTGTCTTAACACCTGTAGAACAGAGGCCATGGTATCACCTGACATGCTCTTCCTTATGGCACTGAAATTCCAGAATCCTTGGAGCTACTGTGTATGGGACTATGTGGCTTTCACCTATCCTACCCTGTATAGCCAAATCTGTAGGGCCTGGCATCAAGTTTGATGGATGCCCAGTCTCTATAAAAGATGGCTGGAGGGTCAGGGTCTCATTCTTGGCATTTCTTGGAAAGGCAGCCACCAGGGGCAGTGGGACACAGCAAAGGAGCAGCACAGCCTGGATCATGGGGGGACAGCAGAGCAGTCCTGCTGGAAGGAAGCAGTGCTCAAGTTGGGAAGTGGAGAAAGGATCAGAACAAAAAGACTGGCCAGGGCTACGAAGTGTCTTAGCCCTTGCAGTTACCATGTAAATAGCTTCACCCCCACTTTTAGAGGCTATGGGAGATCCTCATCTGCTCATGAAAAAATAAAATAAAAAGTCAAAGCAACAGGACAATCCAAACCCATCATTTATTTAGGAGCCTCCCTGACCTGAATGGCTATTTTCTGACTCTCACCTTTGCCCTAACTCAGCTGGAAGCACAAGGGAGCAAGAAAGCTGATGTTTCCAAGAATGGGTAAGAACATAATATTTGCCGTATTTATCCATCCTTTTCCTGCCTAGATTTTGTCTTCTCTGCCCCATCCCAACAAGCTGGCTTTTCTTCCTTTGTGGCTCCTCCTTCTTCCTGCTGCATACTCACGTCATCCTAAGATTTTACCCAAGAAAAAGGATCTAGAGGTAAAAATGTTTTTGTGTGTCTTCTTTTTTTTTTTTGAGACGGAGTTTCACTCTTGTTACCCAGGCTGGAGTGCAATGGCGCGATCTCGGCTCACCGCAACCTCCGCCTCCTGGGCTCAGGCAATTCTCCTGCCTCAGCCTCCTGAGTAGCTGGGATTACAGGCACGTGCCACCATGCCCAGCTAATTTTTTGTATTTTTTAGGAGAGACGGGGTTTCACCATGTTGACCTGGATGGTCTCGATCTCTTGACCTCGTGATCCACCCGCCTTGGCCTCCCAAAGTGCTGGGATTACAGGCTTGAGCCACCGCGCCTGGCCTTGTGTGTCTTCTGTAGGGAAAGGGGGAAAGCAGAAGAAAAGGGAAGGTTGTTTGTCTTTTTATTTTGAGACAAGAGTCTCACTCTGTCGTCCATGGCATATGCACTGGCGTGCTCAGCTCACTGCAACCTCTGCCTCCTGGGTTCAAGTGATTCTCCTGCCTCAGCTGCCCGAGTAGCTGGGATTACAGGTGTGTGCCACCATGGCTGGCTAATTTTTGTATTTTTAGTAGAGACGAGGTTTTGCCATGTTGTCCAGGCTGCTCTCAAACTCCTGACCTCAAGTGATCTGTCTGCTTCAGCCTCCCAAAGTGCTGGGAGTACAGGCTTGAGCCCCCGTGCTGGTCTGTTGGTCTCTTTTAACCCTAAAATTTTCTGCTTTCAAGAGCACAGCAGGGGAAGGGCTGGCAAATCTCGACAGATTTACAAGTCAGACTGAGATCAACTTTTAATCTTATGTGTTTAATTTAATACCAAACACAAAGCAAACATGTTCATCATCTCGAGTACTATATTCCAACCCAACTTCAAATGCAGGAATGGGGCCCTATCTGGTATCTAGAGGATGATCATAGGAAAGAAAATGAGGACAGAGGCATCTGATATCTTCTAAAAGCGGTTTCTAAAACCTCCCACCTGTCATGTCATAAAGCTCCCCTCCTGGTGCTGTGACCCACCTCCAAGAGAAAGCCACAAGGAACAGACCAATAAGAGGGGTCCAGGGTGCTTTCTGTATTTTGCTCACTCCTCTTATTTGCTAAGGAGCTCTAATAACCAAAAGAAATGGGGCTGGGCACGGTGGCTCACGCCTGTAATCCTAGCACTTTGGGAGGCCGAGGTGGGTGGTCACCTGAGGTCAGGAGTTCAAGACCAGCCTGGCCATCATGGTGAAACTCCATCTTTAAAACAAACAAACAAACAAAAAAAACGGTTCTTAGAAGAAGAAGAATAAATCTCCAGAGAGCTGCTGGCGCATACTGATAAAAACTGGGAGAAACAAAGACTGATAGTAGAGACGTCCAATACTGCTGCTGAAGTTTCTCAGCCTAAATCCATGGAAGAGCCCGGGATTTTACTGCTCTGTCCAGTAAGAGGAGTTTCTGGGTCCTGTATGACCCTTCCAACGCTGACTTAAATGCACCACCTTAAAAATCTGTCTATCTCTACCCCTATGCTTCTTAACTCTTCAGTCATCCTCATCATCCTCAATCTGAAATCGTTTCTTCTTCTGGATACCTGGAGCTCCCAATTCTGGTGCTGTGGGAACAACAGGGGCGAGAGACAGAGAGAGAATGTCTAAATATGTTCAGGGGTAAGGAGGTTGGTAGAGTTTGTCTTCAGGATTAGTGAAGAAAAAGGTCCCATCAGATTCCCTACCTCTGTTCCTGCCCTCATCTTCTTCCTGTTCCTCGTCACTGTCCAGCAGTTGTCGCTTCTTGGGTGCTGCCTTCAGCTGCTCTTTACCAACCGTGTCTTCCTCTGCAATGACCGTAAATGACACAAAAAAAGGAACTTGATCCTCATATTCTCAAAATACCCTGCCAGCCCTCTAGACCAACATGCTGACAAGTTAATACTCAGAAGATGGTTGTCGCACTATTACCCTCTGGGGACGCCAGGCCTGCTTTCTTCTTGCGGGCTAGCAAGAGAGCTCTTAGGGCTTGAGCTCGGTGCTCTTTACGGTGCTCCTCATCAGAGTCTTGCTCTCCAGGGACTTCAGGCCGGAGCTCTGGCTGCAGCTTCTGTTCCTCCTCTGGTTGACTCAAAGAAGCTGCTACCCTCCGGAGCTGGGTGGGACTCAGCTTGGCTGGAATTCGCCAGAAGGTTTCCTGCATGGCCCAAGAAGTTGAAAAGGGAAAGGACCAGCCTCTTGTTCCCCAGAGTTTGATATTCATTCAGTAAATATGACCCAACATTGGTGAAGATCCACAAGGGCTGTGAACACTACTTATTATAATACTTATTTATCCAATATATCCTCAATGCCTAGCACAGTGCCTGCTACATTAGGAGGTTTCCAGTAACTATAGGTTTTTTTGGTGGTTGTTTTTTTTTTTTGTTTTTTTTTTTTTTGAGACGGAGTTTCGCTCTTGTTACCCAGGCTGGAGTGCAATGGCGCGATCTCGGCTCACCGCAACCTCCGCCTCCTGGGTTCAGGCAATTCTCCTGCCTCAGCCTCCTGAGTAGCTGGGATTACAGGCACGCACCACCATGCCCAGCTAATTTTTTTGTATTTTTAGTAGAGACGGGGTTTCACCATGTTGACCAAGATGGTCTCGATCTCTTGACCTTGTGATCCACCCGCCTCGGCCTCCCAAAGTGCTGGGATTACAGGCTTGAGCCACCGCGCCCGGCCTGTTTTTTTTTTTTAATGAGAAGGGATCTGCCTCTGTCACTTAGGCTGAAGTGCAGTGGTACAATCATGGTCCACTGTAGTTTCCATCTCCTGGGCTCAAGCTATCCTCCTGCCTCAGCCTCTCGAGTAGCTAGGACCACGGGGCATACACCACCGTGCGCAACTATTTCATAATTTTTTGTAGAGACAGGGTCTTGCTATGTTGCCCAGGCCAGTCTCAAACAATCCTCCCACCTCTGTTTCCTGAAGTGCTGGGATTACAGGCATAGGCCACTGTGCCTGGCTATAGCTGTTAATTGAATAAATAAATACATAAATCCTGGGGATATAAAGGTGAATCAGGTATGATCCTCGCCTTCAAATAACTCATAATCCAATGGGAAAAAGAACAAATGTGCCATAATGTTACAGTTTTTTTTTTTTTTTTTTTAGGCAGAGTCTCGAACTGTTGCTCAGGCTGGAGTGCCGTAGCAAAGCGATCTCAGCTCACTACAACCTCAGCCTCCCAGGTTCAAGCAATTCTCCTGCCTCAGCCTCCCACGTAGCTGGGACTACAGGCGCCCAGCACCACACCAGGCTAATTTTTGTATTTTTAGTAGAGACACTAAAAATTTGTATTTTTTTTTTTTTTTTTGAGACGGAGTTTCACTCTTGTTACCCAGGCTGGAGTGCAATGGCGCGATCTCGGCTCACCGCAACCTCCGCCTCCTGGGCTCAGGCAATTCTCCTGCCTCAGCCTCCTGAGTAGCTGGGATTACAGGCACGCGCCACCATGCCCAGCTAATTTTTTGTATTTTTAGTAGAGACGGGGTTTCACCATGTTGACCAGGACGGTCTCGATCTCTTGACCTCGTGATCCACCCGCCTCGGCCTCCCAAAGTGCTGGGATTACAGGCTTGAGCCACCGCGCCCGGCCATAAAATTTGTATTTTTAGTAGAGACACCAACATGGTTTTGCCATGTTGGCCAGACTGGTCTCATGACCTCAGGTGATCTGCCTGCCTCGGCCTCCCAAAGTGCTGGGGTTACAGGCATGAGCCACCACACCCAGCTGATACCACAGGATTGAGGTTGTATCAGGGGAATGAACAAATTGCAGCTGCAAAAGTAATTATTTTTACTTAATACATTGAAAGAATAACAGAGACTGCTTCTTTGACAAGGTGACAATTGAGCAGACTCTCGAAGACTGGGTAGAGGTCCATCAGTAAGACAGATGGAGTGTGTGTATGTCACCTTTGTGCATGGTTGCAGCCAGCCTTCCAATAGAGGGACTGGCTTCATTAACCATTTGGAGGCAGGAAAAATCCTACTAGGGTGACTATGACGTAAAGTAGGTGTGTGAGTGGCATGGCGATGAGGCTGCAAAGGTTGGCCAAGGATGGGCATGCCATTTGGAGTTTGCGGATTCTGTCCTGCAAGCAGTAAGGAACTATCAAGGGCTCTGGACACAGGAGTTGACCCTCCATATCCACAGGTTCTGAATCTTTGGATTCAAAATACTGTGGATTGACAATATTCTGAAACAACAACAACAACAACAACAACAACAACAACAACAACAACAACAACACAACATTAAATAATAATAGACAGCCTGGGCAACATGGCAAAACCCCATCTTTACGAAAACTTAGCTGGGAGTGTGACATGGGCCTGTAGTCCCAGCTATTCAGGAGGCTGAGGTGGGAGGATCACCCGAGCCTGGGAGGTTGAAGCGACAGCGAGCCAAGATCGAGCCACTGCACTCCAGCCTGGGCGATGGAATGAGACTGTCTCACACACACACACACACACACACACAAAATACACACACACACACACACACACACACACACGCATGTACAATATAGTATAACAATTATTTACCTAACATTTACAATATAACAATTATTTACTTAACATTGTATAGGTATTATATGTAATCTAGAAATGACTTAAAGTATACAAGGGCATGTACATAGGTTATTCACAAATGCTACAAAAAGGGACTTGAGCATCTGTAGATTTTGGTATCTGTTGGGGGGGGTCCTGGAACCAATCTCCCCTCAGGTACCAAGGGACAACTATAATCAAAACATATTTTAGAAAGATAAATCTGGGGGCAGTATGGAAGATGGATTTAGGGGAAGAGGAGATTACAGAGAGGAGAAGAAGACTAACAGAATGGCTGTTGCAGGAATCTTGTTCAGAGATGAAAAGGCAATGAGGAGGACCAAGACGACAGTGAGGACGATGCGGAGGACCACCATGACAGTGGGGAGGACCACCATGACAGTGCGGAGGACCACCATGACAGTGCGGAGGACCACCATGACAGTGGGGAGGACCATGACGGCAACTGCAGTGAGCAGGAGGAGGAGATGTATTTGGAAATAGGACTAACAAGCCTTGGCTGTCACTGTAACTGGCAAATGTACCTGCCCAGAGGCGGGGGGCCGAACCCCTAGCTTGCGTAACAGCTGCTGAAACTGTTCGTTTTCCATGGCTTCCTCATTTTCCTCTGTGAGTGGCACCAACGGAACTGCCTGGGAGCAGCCTAAGACAGGGTCAACAGTCATATGGTGGAGACATGAGGGAAGAACGGGTCCTCCCTCCCGTGACCAGGTCTCCAACAGCCCTCAGGGCTCCGGTCCTCCTAAAAGCATCATCTGTCCACTCACCATCCTCTTCCCGATCATCAGCTGCTCGGATCAGGCAGTTCTGGAGCCACAGAAGCGGGGTAGAAAAGCCTAAGGAAATGAGGGAAACTGACATTTGCCCCTACTCGCAAGCCCTCTACCTGAGACATCTCTCCCAGCCAAAGTCCTCACCTTCTTGATGCAGGCTTTGACCAAGGTTTTCAGTTGAAAGGACTGAGCTACCCTGGACTTGTTCTGCTTCTGAGCCCCCTTCTCCCTCCTCTTCGCTCTCTTCCTCTGGCAGGTTTTCCTCTTCTTCCAGATCTTCCTGGCAAAAATCTTTCAGGGACTCCGCTCCACTGGGCTAAAATTCATTGGGGGTTGGGGAAATGAAAATGAAGGCAACACAAGGAACTTAATGGAGTCTCTTGGTTCCTGAGTCTGACCCCCCCAGGAAGGACCTGCTCAGAACACCCTCAGGCAGGAAGAATCTGGGTGGACTGCTCCTAAGGAGCACTTCAAGGGGAGCGGGCCCATGCCAGCAGAGCCAGGGTCGGACTGTTACCAAGCTGGAGGATGCCAACTTTTTCCGCCGTTTCTTGTACAGCTCCCGCCGCTCAGCCACCAGCCCCAGAGCCAAAAGTTTATCCACAATTCGGGCCCGTGAGCGTTTGGCTGTGATATTCTTCATGATATGACCCAGGACATCTATAAAAAGCAAGCATGTGAATACCCAAGGGAAATAGGGGAAAGGGATGAGTAAAATAAACAGAGGTCTCTGGAAAGAGGGTACCTCAATCATCCAAAAACGACACAAATACAGTAAGTGAACAGAAGGGATGGGATAATCTTTCCTTGGAAATAAAAGGCAGCAGCAAAATAAATGGATAGCTTGGCTTTCATCTCAAAGGTCCCCTGAACTTCCACCTCACTTACCATCTGAGTCCCGGAACTCCTCAAAAAGCCGCTGCAGCTCCAGCTCCTGATCCTCCGTCCACAGCACAATATGGGTTCCTTTCCTGATCAGGGAGGTGTCAGTGGAAGAGGAAGCCCAGGGACTGAACACAGTGTCACATCCCAAAAGCCTCCAGAGCATATACCTCTCTACCTTTGGAAGTCCTTGACACTGTCAGCCAGTCCAAGCTGTACTAGATGGTGGATGATCTGCTTGCGTGTTCGGGGAACGGTATTCAGGTGGCCCAGGATGACTTCCACCACATCGCGCCCTGGTGTGGAGGACTGAGGCAGTAAGGAAGGTCCTGCAGCTCAGGCTGCCCTCCTCACACTCACCAGATGCTAAGGCCTCTCACCTTCCACGTCCTTATGGGCGAGGTACAGCTCCCGAAGACGAGCCTCCTCTTTGGGGCTCCACGCAGGGGCTCTGCGACGGGAAGACCTGAACAGTAAAAGGAGAAACGGAGCACACAGGTTCTTGGCCCAAAAAGAGACCAAAGGCCTTCTCTGATCAGTTCTGAAAGGAACAAGTGCAAGGCAGGTAACTGAAAGAGGCCAGCCGGCAGAGGCCTGTGGTGGATCTCCTTCCCCTTACTTTCTCTCCATGTGAGAAACTAAAAGTCAAACTAAAGATTTTCCAGGTTGGACCAATGGAACCCTGACCATTCTGACTCCAGGGACTGAGAATATGATGGGAAAAAGAGACTAAGTGTGAAAGAAGAGGGGCTGAGATGCTAAGGGAAAGAGGACAAACATTTCTACAAATCCTCAAGGTTTCCCAGCATGTTTGGGAGAGGTCGTACATCGACTCTCTCTGGGCAACCACCTAGCTCCCAACAGTGACCACCTCTATGGAAGCTGGTGACGGAGAAGGCTGCAGCCCCTGCTCCTCTCTTGGATAACCTTAGTTAAAGCATTTCACCTCCTGGGCCTGTTTTCTCACCCATGATAGAGAAAGAAACAGTGGACTCAATGACATGCAAACTCTTAAAGCTTTGACATTCTGTGACTCTGCATCAACCTTCCCTACCCCCACCCATCCTTTGCCAACTTCAAGCTCACCTGTCATCCAGGGAGCCATAGCCCTCAGTCATCTCTCGAACCACAGCTGTGTTCTTCCAGAACAACAGCTCCACAAAGGCTTTTTGGTTGACTGCAGCCAGTGCAAAGAACTTGGCCAGGATGTATCTGGCAAAAGTCACTAGCTCCTGTAGGAGAAGGAGGTTACTATGAGGCCTCTGGTTCAACGCAGATCTGGACCTGGCTCTCTAGATATTTTCTCTATAGCTGTTCCTAGCTATCCCCTCCTCACTCACTCTCTTCTGTCCTTCTCCATGTAGCTCCTTCAACCTGCCCACCTACTTCCTCATTATTTTCCCATCTCCCAGCCTTTGACACCTCCCAGCATCTTTTTTTTTTGAGACAGAGTTTCGCTCTTGTTATCCAGGCTGGAGTGCAATGGTGTGATCTCGGCTCACTGCAACCTCCACCTCCTGGGTTCAAGCAATTCTCCTGCCTAAGCCTCCCAAGTAGCTGGGACTACAGACTGTGCCACCACGCCCAGTTTTTTGTTTTTTATTTTTTAGACGGAGTTTCGCTCTTGTTACCCCGGCTGGAGTGCAATGGCGCAATCTCGGCTCACCGCAACCTCCACCACCTGGGTTCAGGCAATTCTCCTGCCTCAGCCTCCTGAGTAGCTGGGATTACAGGCATGCAGCACCATGCCCACCTAATTTTTTGTATTTTTAGTAGAGACGGAGTTTCACCATGTTGACCAGGATGGTCTCAATCTCTTGACCTCATGATCCACCCGCCTCTGCCTTCCAAAGTGCTGAGATTACAGGTGTGAGCCACCGCGTCCGGCCGACACCTCCCAGCATCTTCTATCTCCTGAAGATTATTTATTTACCCGAGGCTTCCCATACCCTCCTAGACCCCCATTCCTTGTTATCCCCTCACTTTGTAGGCTCCAGCAGCAGGGTCACTAAGCAGATGATTGAAGAGGCAGAAGACTGACAGCTGAAAAAGCAGGGCTTCCATTTTGAGGTCATGGGCCAGCCGGTGCAGCATCTTCACAATGCAATGGTTAGTGTGAGCACTATTCTGCTGGTAACTCCGCAGCAGCAGCACATAGGCTCGAACGACAGTTGAACATGCGAAGCTGCACCAAAACAGGGAGGGAGGATGTCAGCAGAGGGAAGACACAGCTCATCCTCACAGCCACACAATTCACCACTCTAGGACCAACTCAGGCCTCTCAGCCCGCACCGTTTCAGGTAGTCCAGAAAATTAAATTCTTTCTCCGACACCTGGACCACTTGCAACTCCTCCTCCTCCTCCTCCTCCTCCTCCTCCTCTTCTTCCTCTGCCCCTCGTTCCTCTGGGCCCTGCTGCCCTATAGACAGAGGGAGGATTACTGAGTCTCTGTTATGATGGTGCTGGGAAAGAGCTAGAAGGAGATAGATGTGAAGGGTGGAGACTCACGGGGAAGTGGAGCAGAGAGGATTTGTTTCAGCAACTCAATCTCTTCCTCTGGAGAAATGTCTTGACAGCCAAACACATCTCCTTCAGGCCACACCTCCCTGGAGCACAGACAGAAAAAAGGCTTTACCCAGGGGAAAGCCGGCTTTAAATTTATAATTTGAAGTAGAAGAAGGAATTTAGATTTATTTCTTTTGTTGGGCAGAAAGAGAATACAAACTGTTACCTCAAATAAAACAAAGACTCCAGGGAAATTTTTCCTCGTAAGCCACAATTCAATAAAAATCAGTTAAGAACAAAATGCAAACAATCTAAATGTTTGACACCTGGTTGAACAAATGTACATATTCACACAATGGTTTTTTTTTTTTTTTTTTTTTTTGGAGACTGGAGTCTTGCTCTGTCGCCAGGCTGGAGTGCAGTGTCAAAGTCTGGGCTCACTGCAACCTCCACCTCCAGGGTTCAAGTGATTTTCCTGCCTCAGCCTCCAGAGATTACAGGCACCTGCCACCATAACCAGATAATTTTTGTATTTTTAGTAGAGACGAGATTTCACCATGTTGGCCAGGCTGGTCTCAAACTCCTGACCTTGTGATCTGCCTGCCTCAACCTCCTGAAGTGCTGGGATTACAAGCATGAGCCACCATCCCCAGCCACACACAATGATGTTTTAAGGCCATTATCAATTACAGAAATATATGTGATGTGAAACAATGCTCAGGCCAGGCGTGGTGGCTCATGCCTGCAATCCAAGCACTTTGGAGGCCAAGGTGGGCAGATCATCTGAGGTCAGGAGTTCAAGACCAGCCTGACCAACATGGTGAGACCTCGTCTTAAAAATAAATAAATAAGCCGGGCGTGGTGGCTCACGAGGTCGAGAGATCGAGACCATCCTGGTCAACATGGTGAAACCCCGTCTCTACTAAAAATACAAAAAATTAGCTGGGTGTGGTGGCGCGTGCCTGTAATCCCAGCTACTCAGGAGGCTGAGGCAGGAGAATTGCCTGAACCCAGGAGGCAGAGGTTGCGGTGAGCCGACATCGCGCCGTTGCACTCCAGCCTGGGTAACAAGAGCGAAACTCCGTCTCAAAAAAAAAAAAAAAAATAAATAAAATAAATAAATAAATAAATAAAAATAAAAAAAAATTTAAAAATAAAGAGAAATAATGCTCACAATATACTTATAAGTTAAAAATTACTATAAATCAGCATGTACAGTATTTTATTTTTGTAAAACAAGGTATATATGATATTTTTATGTGTAACAGAGGAAAAAAACATCTGGATGGTTACTCACCAAATTGTTAATGATGCTTGTCTTTGGCTAGTGGAATTAAAGTAAGTCCTCCCTTAACATCTTCAATAGGTTCTTTTTTTTTTTTCCTAGCTTTTTTTAATTTTTAATTTTTTTTTTTTTGAGACGGAGTTTCGCTCTTGTTACCCAGGCTGGAGTGCAATGGCGCGATCTCGGCTCACCGCAACCTCCGCCTCCTGGGTTCAGGCAATTCTCCTGCCTCAGCCTCCTGAGTAGCTGAGATTACAGGCACGTGCCACCATGCCCAGCTAATTTTTTGTATTTTTAGTAGAGACGGGGTTTCACCATGTTGACCAGGATGGTCTCGATCTCTCGACCTCGTGATCCACCCGCCTCGGCCTCCCAAAGTGCTGGGATTACAGGCTTGAGCCACCGCGCCCGGCCTTAATTTTTAATTTTTGTGGGTACATAGTAGGTATACACATTTAGGGGTTCCAATAGGTTCTTGGACACTGCCACATTAAGTGAAACAAAGTATAACAAAACCAGTTTTTTCCTCTTAACATTTTAAGAAACCTACTGTAGTTCATTCACTCAGTCACAGTTACCAACGGTTTATTAATGATGTCAAGTGAGGATTTTCTGTATCTTTATTTTTCTCTCAATTAACTACGCTTTTTTTATGTTTTTCAAAAACAAAACAAAAAGAAAACAACAAACCACCAAAACGCCCCAGGAATCAGTTGATATAGAGTCCCAGAGCCTTGATGAGATAACTCTCTTTTGAAGACTGAGAACCCTGTACCACAGTGATGGCTTCCTCCTTCCCGCAAGGCTCAAGAAGATGAGCAAGCAGTGTTCTTACCGGGCAGACCTCAGGAGAGTCAGGGCCTGTGGGGCCTGGCCAGCCAGGAGACAGTCTTGGATCCGCACCATGGCTTCTGACCGCTGCTCCTCCACTGGCACCTCTGAGGCCGCATCAAAGGGAACCACGGAGTCCACGCTGAGCTCAGGATTCTAGAGATGGATAAAGCTATGGGAGTGGAAGGAGTGGAAAATCCAGACTGTATACCCTGAGTACTATTCTCAAAAAAGACAGGGTTTCTGTAACCCCTACCTGGGTATAGCACTGTAGCTGCTCAGCCAGGGTGGGCCACACAGCCTCCAGTTCTTCTGGGCTAGATGAGACATTACCAGAAACAATGGCCTGGTCTAGGACCTTCTTCTTCTTCTTTCTCTTCTTTCGTTTGTTCTATGGGGAAAGAATTGTATTAGGATGTCAAGAGAGCTAAAGAGACTTTTCCCCATCAATGTCTTTTCTATTACAAAACTAATTAACTGGACATGCACACAGTGACCATTATGTGCTATCCACTGGTAATAGAAAGCAATAAGTGAACGGCATATTTCCTTGCCTTTGAGGAGCTGGTACTCTAGTGGCAGAGACAGGAAATAAAAAGGTTAATTCCTTTAGAGTGTGGTTAAGAGCTATAAGGTGAGTGAACATAAGATGCAATGGCAAAACTCCTGACCCATTTCCTGAGTTCAGAGGTTTGCCAAAAGCAGTGCTATGTCAAGAAGTCTACAGAATAGACGGATGCTATGAGGATCAAATAAGACACATGGAAAAGCTTCATAAAATGCAAAGCACTATGTAAACAAAGCCTCTGATTTTTTCCTCCTGAAAAGTAGGACACCCAGGCACGGTGACTCACACCTGTAGTCCCAACACTTTGGGAGGCCTAGGTAGGTGGATCTCTTGAGCTCAGGAGTTCGAGATCAGCCTAGGCAATATAGTGAGACCCTGTCTCTACAAAAAATACAAAAATTAGCCAGGCACGATGTGTGCCTGTTATCCTAGCTACTTGGGAGGCTGAGGCAGGATAATCGCTTGGGCCTGGGAAGCAGAGGCTGCAGTGAGCTGAGATGGAGCCATTGCACCAGCTTAGGTGACAGAGCAAGATCCTGCTTTAAAAAAAAATTGCCAACGCTCAATCAAGAAGGGCTGTGAACCAGTCTTTGCTGTGAGTACTCAAAAATCAAATAGGATGAACTGGGAGGCCCTTGAAGGTCATGCCCATTAAAGCACTTACTATCAAACACACCAAATGTTAGGAGCTTGAGTTTTGAAGTCCAGCAGATCTAGATTTGAGTACTGAGTTAGTATTACTAACAAAGACTTTGGACAAGGTGCTTAACCACTTTGGGGACATGTGTTACTGTGAGGATAACATGAAAACTTCAGCATAGTGTCTGACACATAGTAAATGCTCAACAAATGATAGTACCTAGTATTACAGATAATACCACAGAGCTCTGAGTGCAAAAATACCCTTTAGGAAAGTCTCATTGGTAATACTGCATTTTTGTTTTTTTGAGACAGAGTCTTGCTCTGTCGCCCAGGCTGGAGTGCAATGACACGATCTCAGCTCACTGCAAACTCCACCTCCTGGGTTCAAGCAACTCTCTGCCTCAGTCTCCTGAGAAGCTTGGATTATAGCCACCCACCACCATACCCAGCTAATTTTTTGTATTTTTAGTAGAGACAAGGTTTCATCATCTCGGCAAGGCTGGTTTTGAACTCCTGACCTCATGATCCTCTTGCCCAGGTCTCCTAAAGTGTTGGGATTAAAGGTGTGAGTCACTACGCCCGGCCTTACTATTGCATCTGTCAAGTCCAGTTATGACAGAATTTTAAGTTGTAGCAACTAGGATTATAGGAAGGTTCTGGTGCAAAATCTGTTTTGTTTGTTTTTCAGACAGTTTTACTCCTGTTGCCTAGGCTGGAGTGCAATGGTACAATCTCAGCTCACTGCAACCTCCACCTCCTGGGTTCATGCGATTCTTCCACCTTAGCCTCCCAAGAAGCTGGGATTACAGGCGCGTACCACCACGCCTGGCTAACTTTTGTATTTTTAGTAGACACAGGTTTCACCATGTTGGCCAGGTTGGTCTCAAATTCTCTCTCTCTTTTTTTTTTTTTAGTGACCCTTGGTGCTAAATTTTTTTAGTGGTCTCAAAATTCTTGACCTCAAGTGATCTGCCCACCTCCGCCTCTCAAAGTGCTGGGATTACAGGCATGAGTCACTGTGCCAGGCCCAAAATTTATCTATTTATTTATTTATTTTGAGACAGAGTTTTGCTTTTATTACCCAGGCTAGAGTGCAATGGCGTGATCTCAGCTCACTGCAACCTCCACCTCCTGGGTTCAAGCAATTCTCCTACCTCAGCCTTCTGAGTGGCTGGGACTACAGGCTGCACCACCATGACCAGCTAATTTTTGTATTTTTAGTAGAGATGGGGTTTCACCATGTTGACCAGGATGGTCTCCATCTCTTGACCTTGTGATCCACCCGCCTCGGCCTCCCAAAGTGCTTGTGTGAGCCACCATGCCCGGCCCAAAATCTGTTTATACAAAGCAAAGTCCCTGTGTTTCCAGGATACAAACTCCTTGAGGTTTTCATTTTGTCCCAGGTTTTGTTTTTTTTTTTTCCCAATATGAACCAAGAATTTTATTTATTTTTCAGAGACAGAGTTTTGCTCTTTTGCCCAGACCAGAGTGCAATGTCTCTAGCATAGCTCACTGCACCCTCAAACTCCTAAGCTCCAGTGATCCTCCCATGTCAGCCTCCTGAGTGGCTGGGAGTATAGATCCGTGCCACTATGCTGGTGAATTTTTTTTTTTTTTTTTTTGAGACAAAGTCTCGCTCTGTGGCCCAGACTGGAGTGCAGTGGCATAATCTTGGGCCACTGCAACCTCTGCCTTCTGGGTTCAAGCAATTCTCGTGCCTGCCTCAGCTTCCCAAATAGCTGGGTCTACAAGTACATGCCACTATACCCAGCTAATTTTTTTTTTTTTTTGAGACAAAGTCCCATTCTGTCACCCAGGCTGGAGTGCAGTGGTGCGATCTTGGCTCACTGCTACCTCCGCCTCCCGGGTTCAAGTGATTGTCCTGCCTCAGCCTCCCAAGTAGCTGGGATTACAGGCATGTGCCACCACGCCCAGCTAATTTTTGTATTTTTAGTAGAGATGGGGTTTCACCAAGTTGATCAGGCTGGTCTCAAACTCCTGACCTCCTCATGATCTGTCCACCTCAGCTTCCCAAAGTTCTGGGATTACAGGTGTGAGCCACCGTGCCTGGCCTACATCCAGCTAATTTTTGTATTTTCTTTTCTTTTTTTTTTTTTGAGACGGAGTTTCTCTCTTGTTACCCAGGCTGGAGTGCAATTGCGTGATCTCGGCTCACCGCAACCTCCGCCTCCTGAGTTCAGGCAATTCTCCTGCCTCGGCCTCCTGAGTAGCTGGGATTATAGGCATGCGCCACCATGCCCAGCTAATTTTTTGTATTTTTAGTAGAGACGGGGTTTCACCATGTTGACCAGGATGGTCTCGATCTCTTGACCTCGTGATCCACCTGCCTCGGCCTCCCAAAGTGCTGGGATTACAGGCTTGAGCCACCGCGCCCGGCAATTTTTGTATTTTCAGTAGAGACAGGGTTTTGCCATGTTGGCCAGGCTGGTCTCAAATTCCTGCCTCAAATGATACACCTGCCTTGGCCTCCCAAAGTGCTGGTATTACAGGCATGAGCCACTGTGCCCAACCTGTCCTAGGCTTTTCACTTATTCCATTTTGGGTTCATGGACACATGCTACAATCTCAATTTAGGGATCTGGAGACCAACACAAGCAGCTTGAGTTTATCCCAGTAATAACCAATACAGGACTAGACTCCTAACTTTTAATTTAAGGCTCTTTTTGTTGTTGAGACAGAGTCTTGCTCTGTCATTCAGACTGGAGTGCGGTGGCACAATCTTGGCTCACTGCAATCTCCACCTCTCAGATTCAAGTGATTCTGTCTCAGCCTCCCAAGTAGCTGAGATTACAGGTGTGTGTCACCACACCTGGCTAATTTTTGTATTTTCAGTAGAGACAGGGTTTCACCATGTTGAGGCTGGTTTTGAACCCCTGACCTCTAGTAATCTGCCCACATTGGCCTCCCCAAGCTCTGGGATTACAGGTGTGAGCCACCATGCCCGGCCACAATTTAAGGCACTTTCTACCTCACCACAATGCTTCCAAGGTATAACCAGAAAATGCTACAGCATAATTATTAAACTCTAAAATTATAAATCCTTAGGGTTTTCATACTTGGCACTTGGTAGGTGTTCAATAAATGGTTCCTGACTGAACTAAGATATTTACCGCAGATCAGGGATTATGCTAATGGGAGAAGGAAACTGATAGACTCACACTGGCAACACCCACAAACCTCTTGCTGTCGTAGTTCAAGCAGGTTTAATAGGTGAACTAAAGCTGTAGAAACTGTGAGGAGAAAGAGCCCCCATCCTCCACTCTCCCTCACAGCTCTTTCTACATGGTGGGGCTGCCCAGTACCTGCACCACCAGGTTCCCACGGCTCCGACAGAACCGCTCCAACATTTTGAGGAAGAGGTGGGTGGTCTCCACCAGGTCACGAAGGAAAGAGCGGGGCTGGCATCTCTCATCGAACTTTCGAAACAGTGCCAGGAATAGTTCTCGGTACTCCATCACATAGAAAATATTATCTAGGAATGGGGGAAGAGAAAGAGATGGAGGAGCTATTCTGGACAGCTTAGAAAAGGAGAGCTGGATGAAGCTGGGACTGGGAAGAATGAGGTTCTCATCACAAGACAGGCTGGGTTCGGGGACCAGGCCAGGGCCTCACTCTTGATGATGCGGCTGCTCTCCCTCACAGCCTCATCTGGAGACATGTCCATCTCATTCACTGTGGCCAGCAGTTCCTGATAGGCTTTCAGAGCCAAGTGCATCCTGAGAGTTGAAGGGAAAAGGTGAAATGGAAGACAACGTA
Organism: Saimiri boliviensis; assembly: GCF_048565385.1. Classification (NCBI taxonomy): domain Eukaryota; kingdom Metazoa; phylum Chordata; class Mammalia; order Primates; family Cebidae; genus Saimiri; species Saimiri boliviensis. The sequence goes on from NC_133455.1 coordinate 71,017,803, forward strand.
GGGCAATGACCCAGGGAAACAGCAACTTCCCACAGACTAAAAAAAAAAAAAAAAAAGAAAAAAAAGTGCCACCTAAACCAAATTTCCCAGCTTTGCTCCCCAGCCTGACCACCTGAATCCGAAATCAGGAAAAAAGTATCAGCTGGACTTCAAGCATTCAGATTCCTAGCTCACTCCAACTCCAGTAACCATCTCACTCACCGGCGTGCCCAGGAGGCAGCTTCCTTGCGGTCAGTCAGCATCATCTCATAGTAGTTGGTGAGGTTCTGCTCAATGAAGTGGAAGGTGCGGACACTGAGTGTCTCAGAAACCAGGCCTGGCCGGAAGGAGGCAGCTCGGTTGAATGCCATGAAGAAAGCCAAGGCCCACATATAGTAGGTCTCATCATGCTGCTGAGCTTTCTCCCGAAGCAGGTGATCCTAACATTTAAAAAAGAAAAAAAAAACATCACTATGACTTCAGGACTTCCAATATCTTCCTTCCTGTTCTGTGATGATGGGATGGATGCTGGACACCACTGTCATAACTTGTTTTTTTTTGGTTTTTGAGGCAGAGTCTCACTTTGTTGCCCAGACTGGAGTACAACGGTAAATGATCTCAGCTCACTGAAACTTCCACCTCCCGGGTTCAAGCGATTCTCCTGCCTCAGCACCCCCGGGTAGCCGGGATTACAGATGCCCACCACCAAGCCCGGTTAATTTTTGTATTTTTAGTAGAGATGGGGTTTCACCACGTTGCAGGCTGTTCTCAAACTCCTGACCTCAGGTGATCCACCTGCCTTGGCCTCCCAAAGTGCCAAGCCACTGAGCCTGGCCTGTTTTTTTTTTTTTTTTTGACAGTCTCACTCTGTCATCCAGGCTGGAGTGCAACAGTGGTGAAATCTTAGTTCATTGCAACCTCTGCCTCCCAGATTTAAGGGATTATCCTGCCTCAGCCTCCCGAGTAACCGGTGCTACAGACAAATGTCACCACACCCGGTTAATTTTATTTATTTATTTATTTATTTATTTTAGTAGTGATGGGGTTCCATCACATTGGCCAGGCTGGTCTCAAACTCCTACCCTCAAGTTATCCACTACCTCAGCCTCCCAAAGTGCTGGGATTACAGGTGTGAGCCACCATGCTAGGTCATCACTGTCGTAATACTCTAGGATCCACAATTTCCAACTCTCTCCTGTTCTCAATATCCTCTCCCTCTGAGGCAATTTTTCCAGAGCCTCTTTTGTCATGCCAGGCGCCCACTTGCTCCTGGCATTTTCACTATCTCTCAGGGACATCTTAACCCTATATCCTTCCCACCTACTAGTCTACATTCCAGGGGCAACCTCCCTGAGCTCTTCCCCGCTTCTTACCCACCAATAGCTCCATCATCACTTCTCTATTCCATTCCCGATTATCTCCATATTCTTCACAGGCTCTCACCTTTACTGATCCCATGAGCCGGTTGTAACAGTTCTCCAGGAACTCAGAGCAGAAGTCTCTGAGGAACAGCCTCACATTGAGGGCAGAGCGGCGCTGCATGGACAGCTCTCGGGCGGCCTGGCGACGTTTAGGCACCTTTTGCAGCTGCTTTCCCAAATCTGAACTGTAGTTTCGAAGCTGGGTGTGTCGGTTGGGGGATTAAAATTACTCGTAACTACCACGTTCCCCTTGCAGCTCTCGTCAATTCTCTCAGAAGAAACTAGCTTTTGTTTTTTATTTTTCTGAGACAAGAACTTGCTCTGCTACCCAGGCTGGAGTGCAATGACACAATCAGCACACTGGAGCCTTGAACTCCTGGGCTCAAGCAATCCTCCCACCTCAGCCTCCCGAGTAGTTAGGACCACAGGTATGTGCCACCATGCTTTTTTTTACTTTTTAGAGGGACAGGGTTTTGCCATGCTGCCGGGCTGGTCTCGAACTCCTGGGCTCAAGCAATCCTCCTTCCTTGGCTTCTCAAAGTGTTAAGATTACAGGCATGAGCCATTGTACCCAACCTTTAATTTTTTTTTTTTAAGAGACAGGGTCTTGTCACATTGCCCAGTCTGGTCTTGAATGTCTGGGCTCAAGCAGTCCTCCTGCCTCGGCCTCTCAAAGTGCTGGGATCACAAGTGTGAGCCACCATGCCCAGCCAAGAACTCTCAAGATGATTACCCTGCTTAAGCTATGCAACTCCACAGTGTTCCCACTCCAGGTGTAAGAATACTCACGTTGTGAAGGCCCTTGTGAAAGATGACATCCCTCTCCCCAATGGATTTCAAACCCTGGACAATATAGGAGCCTCCAAATCGAGAATGCCTGCAGAAACAAAGGGTCCAAGGTGATTCTTCGGTTCTCTAGAAACTTTATCTCCATTCTCTATCATCAGCACATTGGAGCAAGTTATAACTGTAAAATGTTAGCCAGGCACAGTGGCTCTTGCCTATAATCCTAGCACTTTGGGAGGCCGAGGTAGACAGATCACCTGAGGTCAGGAGTTTGAGACCACCTTGGCCAACATGGTGAAACCCTGTCTCTACTAATAATATAAAAATTAGGCCGGTTGCAGTGGCTCACATCTGTAATCCCAGCACTTTGGGAGGCCGAGGTGGGTGGATCACAAGGTTAAGAGATCGAGACCATCCTGGCCAACATGGTGAAACACGGTCTCTACTAAAAAATACAAAAAAAGGGCCGGGCGCGGTGGCTCACGCCTGTAATCCCAGCACTTTGGGAGGTCGAGGTGGGTGGATCATGAGGTCTAGATATAGAGACTATTCTGGTCAACATTGTGAAACCCCGTCTCTACTAAAAATACAAAAAATTAGCTGGGCATAGTGGCACGTGCCTGTAATCCCAGCTACTCAGGAGGCTGAGGCAGGAGAATTGCCTGAACCCAGGAGGCGGAGGTTGCGGTGAGCCGAGATCGTGCCATTGCACTCAAACCTCGGTAACAGGAGCAAAACTCCATCTTAAAAAAAAAAAAAAATAGCTAGTCGTGGTGGCACACGCCTGTAGTCGCAGCTACTCAGAAGGCTGAGGCAGAAGAATCACTTGAGCCTGGGAGGTGGAGGTTGCAGTGAGCTGAGATCACACCACTGCACTCCAGCCTGGCGACAGAGACTCCATCTTAAAATATATATATAAATTAGCCTGGTGTGGTGGTGGGCTCCTGCAGTCCCAGCTAGTGGGGAGGCTGAGGCAGGAGAATGGCTTGAATCTGGAAGGCAGAGGTTGCAGTGTGCCACCGCACTCCAGCCTGGGCGACAAGAGCAAAACTCTGTCTCAAAACAAACAAACAAACAAACAAAAAAACAAAAAAATGAAACTAAAACGCTATCCAATCACCCCACCTCAGACTTTGCCCTCCAAACCTGTATTATTCCATGGCGTATGAACAAGAACCTGGCTCTCTGTCTCTTACCTGTTGCCTCGCTGGAGGGCTCGAGTCTTCTTTTCTGCCATCTCTCGCTGGCGCAACACCTCCAGTTCTGCAACATCTGCACTCCGCTCCTGAGCTAAGCGTCCCTGTCCTACTCTCGCCAGTTGCTCAGGATTCTAGATTGGAACAAAGAGGGAAAAATCAGGACAGTCATTCCTTATTCTGAGTTCACACCTACATGGGATGCAATGAGTGAACAAAAGAGAACCATTAATGGGAACTATGTAGTCACTCTCCCTTATCTGAGATCCCCACTGGATGCCTGAAACTGCAGACAGTACTGAAATAATATATGTATATATTTGTATACATATATTTTTATATATGTATACACATGTACATGTTCCATGTTTTATAGAACATATATATGTTCTCTATATATGTTATCAGAAAACATAGAACATGTATACATATATATACACACACACACATTCTATTATGTCTTTTCAATCTGATAACCAAGATAGCTAGTTCATGACTAACAGGCAGGTATACAGTGTGGATACGCTGGAGAGAGGGATGATTCACATCTTGGTCGGGACAGACAGGGACAAAAGATTTCATCACACTACTAAGAACAATGTACAAGTTTAAAACTTCTAAAATGTTTATTTCTGAAATTTTCCACTTAATATTTTCAGACCACGGTTGACTGTGAGTAACTAAAATCGAGGAAAGCAAAACTGTGAAGAAGGGGGTACTACCGTACTCAAGACATGGTAGGCCAGGTACGGTGGCTCACCCCTGTAATCCCAACATTTTGGGGGGGCCGAGGCAGGCAGATCACCAGGAGTTCCGAGACCAGCCTGACCAACATGGAGAAAACCTGTCTCTACTGAAAATACAAAATGAGTTGGGCATGGTGGTGTATGACTGTAATCCCAGCTACTCCAGAGGCTGAGGCAGTTAAATCGCTTGAACCTGGGAGGCAGAGGTTGCAGTGAGCCAAGATCATGCCACTGCACTCTAGCCTGGGCAACAAGAGCGAAACTCCGTCTCAAAAAAAAAAAAAGATGTGGCTACTCCAGCTGTCACCTGACTTCCCCAAATAATGCAGACGTTATCAGAAGAGAAATTCTGGCTGTACAGCAGAAAAGTACATGGACGGAGGGGACTCGGGCAATAGGCCAGGGACTCACCTGGTCACGAAACATAAGGGCGACAATCTCTAGCACATGTAGGCTCCACTGCTGCTCTGCAGATGAGCTGGCCAGAAAAAGGAGCAGGTCGTCCAGGCCACTGAGGTGTATCGCCCAGAGAAGCTGGTCATGGACACTGGCGTCATCATCAATCTTCTGAACAGTGAGTGGTGAGGGTGGAAAGGAAACTCAGTCAATCCCACTGCCCTGCCTTGAAGCCCTCCAACTCATTCTTTGACTAAGCCTCCTCCCCCAGACTTGTCAGAGGTCAGAATAGCTTATAAAGGGCAACTCAACCTAACCATGCACAAGAACACAGTATACCCAAGACCCTCACCTTCTCCTGATCGAGGTCAGCTGGGACGTGGAGAATGTTTCTGACCAGCAGTAGGATCCGCTCAATCAGCAAGTTGTCTTCCTCCTGCCGTTCCTCCCAGCCCTAACCAGAAGAGAGTTAGAGGAAGAGACCCCCTGTGGAAGGCAGGCAGCATGTACCCTGGCTGAAAGACCCAGGCAAAGAAGAGAAGAGAATCAGGATTAAAGAGGTCAAACAGTACAGAGAGACTGTAATCTGGCAGCCAGAGACTATGGATTGGACTACCATATCCCCAAGGACTGGGACCATATCTCAGCATCTAATTATTGCCCGGAGAAGGTGCAAAGTGCTGTCTCATGGGATCCTGTAAGGTGAAGACTCACTCACCAGCTGTAGCAGCTCATACAAGGTTTCACTGAGGACTCCAAAAGCCTTCTCACTTGCAAAGGCCTGTGAAATAGGGGACCAGATCTTAAGTAGCGGTCATCTATTTATTCCCCACTGCCCCATATTCCATCCCAGGGACTCCAAAGGAAAGCCTTACCACTTTGTAGGCCTGCAAATAAGTTAGCACCTGCAAAAAATGGTGCCGAAAGCTGGGCTCCTTAGGCAGACTGCCAAAACAGAGCAAGGCTGGTTGTGTCAGGTTCACCATCAGTCTGGGAGACAATGAAGAAGGGAGAAGTTAAGTTGCCTTACCAGCTCAAACACCAAAGGCTGGCACATGGCGAAAGTTTAAAAGCTAGGGAGGCAACCTGATAACAGCATCAAAGAGAGGCTTGTCCTGGCGGTGCTGGGTGAGGATGGGCAGAAGGTCACTCTGTAGGATCTGGGCTGCCCCCAGCTGCTGACGCACATCTCGTGTCTCATCCTCATGCCTCAAGTAGCGGATCAGATCCTTCACACTCTCTTCAGAGACAGAACAAAACATGCATGTGGAACCTTTGGAAGAAGCTCCATCCAGGCCCACGTGCTTTTCATACCCATGGTTTGCGAAATCCAACAGACCCCCTTAACTCGAGCAAATTTTTTCCTGTTTCCTCAGAAAGGTACTCACCTAAGCAATCTGGTTCCTTGTGGTAAGTATCTCCCTCTAAGTACCCAAGGGCACTACATGTGGCTAGAAGTTCACAGTTCATCATGGACAAGTCTGTACATCAGTGGACCAGCCAACAGAGAAGTAGAGAAACAAGAGACAGAAATGATGAGGCCTGCAGAGACAGGGAAAGATAAAAAAAATGGAAGGTCTTCCCCATGAAAAGAAGACAGGAACAGGACAAGGCCCTAATGCTCAGAATATTCTGAACAAGAGCCTCAAATGTTTGACTTTTGTCACAATCAAAAGTTTTGCTTTCAGTCCCAGGGAAAGTTTTAAATAAATTATGGCTTCTACCTGATCAAAACCAAAGAGGCTCCAGCCTATGAATTAAGCACCTGCCCTGGCCGGGCATGGTGGCTCACACCTGTAATCCCAGCACTTTGGGAGGCTGAGGCAGGTGGATCACCTAAGGTTGGGGGTTCGAGACCAGCCTGACCAACATGGAGAAACCCTATCTCTACTAAAAATACAAAATTAGCCGGGCATGGTGGCACATGCCTATAATCCCAGCTACTCAGGAGGCTGAGGCAGGAGAATCACTTGAACCTGGGAGTTGGAGGTTGCAATTAGCAGAGATCACGCCATTCTACTCCAGCCTGGGCAACGGGAGCGAAACTCTGTCTCAAAAAAAAAAAAAAAAAAACCACACCAAAAAAACACCTGCCCCAATACTTTAACCTGAGTCTAAAACTGTAGAAACAGTCTGTTTCAGAGTTAAGATAACCTAGTAGGAAAAAAGTTTGGTTAGAGAAGCGTATCTGCTCTGAGACTTTCACCCTTAGAGAGCTCTGCAGCCTTGGAGATACGGTGGGAGCTTATCTCCCCTTTAAAACCGTTAGACCCAGCTGGGCGCAGCTGCTCACACCTGTAATCCCAGCACTCTGGGAGACCAAGGCGAGTGGATCACCTGAGGTTAGGAGGTCAAGGCCAGCCTGGCCAAGATGGCAAAACCACTTCTATACTAAAAATACAAAAATTAGCCAGGCGTGGTGGCACATGCCTGTAATCCCAACTACTTGGGAGGCTGATGCACAGGAATCGCTTCAACCCAGTAGGCGGAGGCTGCAGTGATCCAAGACTATGCCACTGCACTCTGGCCTGGGCAACAGAGTGAGACTCTGTCTCAAAATAAATAAATAAATAAATATAACTGTTAGACCCTGGGTGGGCACAGTGGCTCATGCCTGGCCAAGGCAGGATGATCATTTGTCCCAGAGTTCAAGATTAGCCTGGCCAACATAGGACAACATAGTGAGACCCTATCTCCACAAAAAGCCAAGCGGTGTGGCACACATCTACTGTAGTCCTATGTACCCAGGAGGCTGAGGCAAGAGGACTGCTTGAGCCTAGGCATTCAAGGTTGCAGTGAGCTGTGATCGCACCACTACACTCCAGCCTAGTTTACAGAGTCTCTGGAAAAAAAAAAAATTGCTCAAACCCTGTCACCCTCCACCTTTTGTGGCTCTTCCACGCAGTCACAGCTCTGATGTACCACAGGAATTAAAAACCGAGCTCTGGCCATACAGTGATCCTACCTAGGATCTAATATATCCCAGGAGCCCTGAGGTTTCTGAAACACTGCAAATGTGTGAAGAAAGGGCCTTCACTCTCTTCTCTGAAGTTACTCTTTTTTTTTTTTTTTTTGAGACGGAGTTTTCGCTCTTGTTACCCAGGCTGGAGTGCAATGGCGCAATCTCGGCTCACCGCAACCTCCGCCTCCTGGGTTCAGGCAATTCTCCTGCCTCAGCCTCCTGAGTAGCTGGGATTACAGGCACGCACCACCATGCCCAACTATTTTTTTTGTATTTTTAGTAGAGACGGGGTTTCACCATGTTGACCAAGATGGTCTCGATCTCTTGACCTTGTGATCCACCCGCCTCGGCCTCCCAAAGTGCTGGGATTACAGGCTTGAGCCACCGCGCCCGGCTGAAGTTACTCTTAAACCTTGGTAATCTCAGTAGAAATCAGCATCTAATAGAACAGGTAAGGAAATGGAGGAATAGAAACTGGTAAACTCCCTATCACTCTCTCTCAAAGAATCATCTCCCTTTTTTTTCTTTTTTCTTTTTTTTTTTTTTTTTTTGAGACGGAGTTTCGCTCTTGTTGCCCAGGCTGGAGTGCAATGGCGCGATCTCAGCTCACCGCAACCTCCGCCTCCTGGGTTCAGGCAATTCTTCTGCCTCAGCCTCCTGAGTAGCTGGGATTACAGGCACACATCACCATGCCCAGCTAATTTTTAGTATTTTTAGTAGAGACGGGGTTTCACCATGTTGACCAGGATGGTCTCGATCTCTTGACCTCGTGATCCACCCGCCTCGGCCTCCCAAAGTGCTGGGATTACAGGCTTGAGCCACCGCGCCCGGCCTCATCTCCCTTTTTAAAAATAGAGACAGGGTATCACTCTGTTGCCCAGGCTGGAGTACAATGGCATGATCACAGCTCATTGTAAACTCAAATTCCTGGGCTCAAGCAGTCCTCCTGCCTCAGCCTCCTGAGTAGCTATGACTCTGGGCATGTGCCATCATGCCTGGCCTTTTAAAAAATTTTTGTAGGCTGGATGCATTAGCTCACACCTGTAATCCCAGCATTTTGGAAGATCAAGACAGGAGGAACACCTGAGGTCAGGAGTTCGAGACCAGCTTGACCAACATGGTGAAACCCTGTCTTCTACTAAAAATACAAAAATTAGCCAGACATGGTGGCATGTGCCTGTAATCCCAGCTACTCGGGAGGCTGAGGCAGGAGAATCACTGGAACCCAGGAAGCAGAGGCTGTAGTGAGCCGAGATTGTGCTACTGTACTCCAGCCTGGGTGACAGATTAACACTTCATCTAAAAAAAAAACAAAAAAACGTATAGAGATTAGGCTGGTCTTGAACTCCTAGCCTCATGCAATCCTCTCATCTTGGTTTCTCCAAGTTTTGAGATTACAAGCATGAGCCACCATACCCACCCTCATCTACCTTTTCTGAATCATGTCCCTACTTTTCTTTTAAGACACAGGGTTTCACTTTTACCTAGGCTGGAGTGCAGTGGTGAAATGACAGCTCGAATACCAGGCCAGGTGTAGTGGCTCACACCTGTAATCCCAAAACTTTGGGAGACCATGGAGGGAGACTCTCTTGAACCCAGGAGTTTGCAAGCAGCCTGGGTAACAGAGAGACCCCATCTCTACAAAAATTGGCTACCGTGGTGGCACACACCTGTGGTCCTAGCTACTTGGGAGGCTGAGGTGGGAGGGTTGCTCAAGCCCAGAAGGTTGAGGCTGCAGTGAGCTGTGATCATACCATTGCACTTCAGCCTGGGTGACAGAGTAAGACCTTGTCTCAAAAAGAAAAGAAAAGAAATCTTCAAGGTTTTGTGTGAGAAAAAAAAAGTTTAAAAAAAAGAATTAAAAAGAAAAAAAATATATATCTTCAAGGTTTTGTGTAAGAAAAAAAATTTTTTTAAAAAAGAAAAACCCCTGAGGCCGGGCGCGGTGGCTCAAGCCTGTAATCCCAGCACTTTGGGAGGCCGAGGCGGGTGGATCATGAGGTCGAAAGATCGAGACCATCCTGGTCAACATGGTGAAACCCCGTCTCTACTAAAAATACAAAAAAACCAGCTGGGCGTGGTGGCGCATGCCTGTAATCCCAGCTACTTAGGAGGCTGAGGCAGGAGAATTGCCTGAGCCCAGGAGGCGGAGGTTGCGGTGAGCCGAGATCGCGCCATTGCACTCCAGCCTGGGTAACAAGAGCGAAACTCCGTCTCAAAAAGAAAAACCCCTAAACCTCCATCAGATAATCAAGTAGGCACAGATCTACAATCCTGGACATTTCAGACTTGACACTATAACAACAGATACACACATACACAAACACATTACTTTTTTTTTTCTTTGAGACAGAGTCTCGCTCTGTTGCCCAGGCTGGAGTGCGGGGGCGCAATCTTGGCTCACTGCAACCTCCACCTCCTGGGTTGAAGTGATTCTCCTGCCTCAGCCTCCCGGGTAGCTGGGACTACAGGGGTATACCACCACGTCCAGCTAATTTTTTGTATTTTTAGTAGAGATGGGGTTTCACCATGCTGGTCAGGCTGACCTCATGATTCACCCACCTTGGCCTCTCAAAGTGCTGGGATTATAGGCATGAACCACCACATCAAGCCTCTATTTAAAAAAAAAAAAGAGTCTTGCTCTGTCACCCAGGCTGGAGTGCAGTGGCACAATCTCGGTTCACTGCAGCCTCTGCCCCCCAGGTTCAAGCGATTCTCCTGCTTTTAGCCTCCTGAGTAGCTGGGACTACAGATGCACACCACCACGCCTGGCTATTTTTGTATTTTTAGTAGAGATGGGGTTTCACCATATTGGCAGGATAGTCTTGATCTCTACACCTTGTGATCTGCCCACCTTGGCCTCCCAAAGTGCTGGAATTACAGGTGTGAGCCACTGTGCCCGGCCCACATTATATTTTTTACTCTATTACCGTATAAAATCGGGAATAACCATAAATCTGTCCTTTGACACCTTCAGCCACACTGCTCTCTGTCCTTGGCAGCATCCTCTAGAAAGATCTTTCCTAGCTCCCATACCTTCCTCTAGCCCAACTCCATAGCTGATAGGTAGCAGCTTCCAAAGGACCTAACTTTAATGCCTGATGTTCTCTCCCTACATTTATATAAATGGTCTACTTCTTCAGGTTGCCGGCTATTCCTCCACTCCCACCCAATGCTATCCTACTTTCTGCCTGCTCAGTCCAGTCATAAAGTGACCCAGTACGACACTCACTGAGTGAGCAGAAGAATTGAAAGGAGACTTCCTTTTGCCATCCTTTCTCAGGCACCTGCAGATTCTGAAACTTGGGCTCCAATGAAGCGGGTTCAGTGTATAAGATCCCTGACTCTCCGAAAAGATACATCCAGCTTTTTTAGAAAGACTACTGAGTGTATGTGCACATAGGCATGTCCATACACATATGCATGCATATACACACATGTATACACACACATACACAGACACACAGACACACACACACACACACACACACACACTGAAGGGCTTCCCTGTCTCCTCTCTCCAAGGAAGCTGACAAAAATACACAACAGAGCAAGCCGGGCGCGGTGGCTCAAGCCTGTAATCCCAGCACTTTGGGAGGCCGGGGCGGGTGGATCACGAGGTCAAGAGATCGAGACCATCCTGGTCAACATGGTGAAACCCCGTCTCTACTAATGGTGCAAAAAATTAGCTGAGCATGGTGGCGCGTGCCTGTAATCCCAGCTACTCCGGAGGCTGAGGCAGAAGAACTGCCTGAACCCAGGAGGCGGAGGTTGCGGTGAGCTGAGATCGTGCCATTGCACTCCAGCCTGGGTAACAAGGGCGAAACTCCGTCTCAAAAAAAAAAAAATATATATATATATATATACATATATATATATATATATATACAACAGCGCTATAAAGATGCTGAATCAGCATATCCTCTTCAAAAGGAGGCACTGTATAATACTTTGGCACTAAAAGATGTAAAATGATAGTCTTCTAATAGCAGACACAAAGCCGTATCTGGGAAGACTCCTAGACAGACAACCTCACACAGTCCTGCCTGCTACCCTTCCCCTTTACCTTGGTTCCTCCAGAGTACACCAATTCTAAAATTGAGTATTTGTACGAATGGCCTCAGCAGAGCACCCAAGCCTCTATTTTCAACATGATTATCATTTTACCTGAAAGACAAAAATAAGAGACTGTAATAGCCATCCCTCTTGGCTACCAAAATAAAAGGGAGGAGAGGCTGGCCACAATGGCTCACATCTGTAATCCCAGCACTCTGAAAGGCCAAGGCAGGTTGATCACCTGAGGTCAGGAGTTCGAGACCAGCCTGGCCAATATGGTGAAACCCTGTCTCTACTAAAAATAAAAAAATTAGCCAGGTGTGGCAGCAGGCAGCTGTAATCCCAGCTATTCCAGAGGCTGAGGCATGTGAATCGCTTGAACCTGGGAGGTGGAGGTTGCAGTGAGCTGAGATTGTGCCACTGCACTCCAGCCTGGGTGACAGAATTCAGTCCTCACTACATTATCCTTATTTTTCTCATTTCACTTCAGATGGATGGAAATGTCATAATATACTAGTGTTCTTCTAGCATTTAGAAATCATTAATTTATATATTTAAAAAAATTGTAAGCCAGTCCAACAAAAGGAAAAGTGCCACGTGGCAAGGTTTCATTGCCGCATTCTCCAGTGCTTAGAATAGAGCTTGGCATATAGTGAGCATGCAATAATTTTTTTTGTTTTTTTTGAGACAGAGTCTCACTCTGTTGCCCAGGCTGGAGTATAGTAGTGCCATCTTGGCTCACTGCAATCTCCATGTCCCAGGTTTAAGCAGTTATTTTGCCTCAGCCTCCTGAGTAGCCGGGATTATAGGTACACACCACCCCACCCAGCTAATTTTGTATTTTTAGTAGAGATGGGCGTTTCACCATGTTGGCCAGGTGGGTCTTGAACTCCTGACCTCAGGTAATCCACCTGCCTCAGCCTCCCACAGTGCTGAGATTACATGAGTGAGCTACCATGCCCAGCGGAGTATACAATAAATATTTGCCTAATTTTGAATGAAGAGATTATCCTGGGTCATACCGTTTGAAACAGTAAACTCATTTCAGAAAATACAACCCAAGAAAATTATTCATAAAAGAAAGGAAATCATTTGTACAACCAACAATAATAATATCTTTTCCTAGCACACTCTAGTTCACAAAATGATTTTATAGCTTTTTTTTTTTTTTTTTTTTAAAGATGGGGTTTCACCATGTTGGTCAGGCTGGTCTTGAACTCCTGACCTCAGTGATCCGCACATCTTGGCCTCCAAAGTGCTTGGATTACAGGCATGAGCCACCACACCCGGCCAGCTTTTTTTTTTTTTTTTGAGACAGGGTCTCACTGTGGCACCCAGGCTGGCACCCAGGAGTGCAGTGGCACAATCATGGCTCATTGTAACTGAGGCAGCAGATTAGGGAAAATAAGGCAGGAGAATAGCAAAGGGAGTTTAAAGTTCGATAAAGGATAGAATGATTAAGAGCATGAGAGCAGAAGCAAGGTGAAAGCACAGATAAGCAAGATGAGACGCAGAAGTTAAGCAGGTCAAAATAAAATGTAAGATAAGAGAAGCAAGCAAGGCAAGGACCCCATGGCCCGCAGGATCCAGGCCAAACCACAAACTGGCAGCTCTGCAGGGCAAGGCATACCATCAAAGAGAAAAAGTATCCTTATCATGACCCCGTATGATAATTAGCTCATCAAAGCTCATGCATATGGACTGAATATCATGCATGTACTTAAAATTATGGGATGGAGGCAGCACGTAAGCACTAAGCAACACACCCATCAATCAAAAAGGCAGACACTGGCTAGAGATTAAGCAGCCTTGGAATGAGAAGAGAAAAAAACACATAAAAAGACCCAAGTAAATATAATAAAATAAAAAAATAAAATAAAATAAATAAAAATTTTAAAAAGACCCAAACTACACCAAATGAATGCTGATCTCATTTTGCAGAGGGCAGTCTGCTCTCTCAGTGTGAGAGTGTAATACTAGACTTGATAAACTTTGTTTTTTTTTTTTTCCCTGAGACGGAGTTTCACTCTGTTGCCCAGGCTAGAGCTCAGTGGCATGATCTTGGCTCACTGCAACCTCTGCCTCCCTCTCGAGTTCAAGCGATTCCCTGCCTCAGCCTCCTGAGTAGCTGGGACTACAGGCGCCTGCCACCACACCTGTCTAATTTTTTTTATTTTTAAGTAGAGATGGGGTTTTGCCATGTTGGGCAGTCTGGTCCCAAACTCCTGAATACGAGTGATCAGCCTGTCTCAGCCTCCCACTGTGTTGGGATTACAGGTGTGAGCCACTGAGCACCTGGCCCCAGCTAATTTTTAAATTTTTTGTAGAGACTGGGTTTGGCCATGTTGCCCAGGATGATCTTGAACTCATAAGCTCAAGAGATCCGCCTGCTTATGCCTCCCAAAGTGCTGGGATTACAGGCTGCATGAGCCACCCTCTTCAAAATGCACTGAACACACAGGTCCTCAGTGATAGGTACAATCATATTACAGATCTCCATATTATAAATCAAGAAAAACAGGCTCAGAGAGAACACCCCAATATAATGTTTATAAATGAGTTATTTATTTATTTGTTTGTTTGTTTATTTTGAGACGGAGTTTCGCTCTTGTTACCCAGGCTGGAGTGCAATGGCGCAATCTCGGCTCACCACAACCTCCGCCTCCTGGGTTCAAGCAATTCTTCTGCCTCAGCCTCCTGAGTAGCTGGGACTAGAGGCGTGCGCCACCATGCCCAGCTAATTTTTGTATTTTTAGTAGAGATGGGGTTTCACCATGTTGACCAGAATGGTTTCAATCTCTTGACCTCGTGATCCACCCACCTTGGCCTCCCAAAGTGCTGGGATTACAGGTGTGAGCCACCGCGCCCGGCCCTAAATGAGTTATTTATTTAAAAAAAATTTTTTTTTTTGAAATAGCAATCTCATTCTGTCATCCAGACTGGAGAGCAGTCGTACAATCTCAGCTCACTGAAGCCTCCACCTCCCTGGCTCAAGCCATCCTCCCACCTCAGCCTCCCAAGTAGCTGGGACCACAGGCACACACCACCATGCCCGGCTAATTTTTTTGTATTTTTGATAGAGACAGGGTTTCACCATGTTGCCCAGGCTAGTCTGGAACTCCTGACCTTAGGCGATCCTCCTGCCTCCTAACTACGATAACTCAAATTCAAAAGCCTACATTTAAAAAGGGCACAGCTGAGCTTAGTGGCTCACAGGCCTAAAATCCCTGTACTTTGGGAGGCCGAGGTGGAAGGATTGCTTGAGTCCAGGAGTTTAAGACCAGCTTGGGCAATACAGTAAGACCTGGTCACTACAAAAAATAAAAATTAAAAAACAACACAAGAAAATTAGCCAAGTACAAGTATGGTGGTATGTGCTTGTGGTTCCAGCTACTAGAGAAGCTGAGGTGGGAGAATCACTTGGGCCTGGGAGTAAAGGCTGCAATGGGCCGATACTGCGTCACTGTACTCCAGCCTAGGTGACAGAACAAGACTCTGTCTCAAAAAAAAAAAAAAGAAGAAAAAAATGGAATACTGACTGATACATGCTATGGAGTAGATGAAACTTGAAAACATTACGTTCAGTGAAAGAAGCCAAACACGGCCAGGAGCGGTGGCTCATACCTTTAATCCCAGCACTATGGGAGGCCGAGGTGGGCAGATCACCTGAGGTCAGGGGTTTAAGATCAGCCTGGCCAACATGGTGAAACCCTGTCTCTACTAAAAACACACAAAAAATTAGCTGGGCCTGGTGGCAGGCACCTATAATCCTCTCGCTACTCAAGAGACTGAGGCAGGAGAATGGCTTGAATCCAGGAGGCAGAGGTTGCAGTGAGCTGAGATCCCGCCACTGCATTCCCGCCTGGGCAACAAGAGTGAAACTCCATCTCAGAAAAAAAAAAAAAAGAAGCCAAACTCAAAAGGTCATCTATTGTATGACGGTATTTATATGAAATGTCCAGAATAGGCAAATGCAAAAAGACAGAAAACAGGACGGGTACGGTGGCTCCTGACTGTTATTCCAGCACTTTAGGAGGCTGAGGTGGGTGGAAATGGTTGAACAATTCTCTGAATATACTAAAAATCACAGAATTGTACAGGGGTGTTCTTGCTTTTTTTTTTTTTTTTTTTAAACAGGGTCTCACTCTGTTGACCAGTCCAGGATGGAGTACAAATCAACCATCGTTCACTATAGCCTCAACACCTTGGCCCAAGCAATCCTCCCATCTCACCCTCCCAAGTAGCTGGGACCACAGGTGTTCAATACCACACCTGGCTAATTTTTCAATTTTTTGTAAAGATGGTACCTCCCTATGTTGCCCACACTGGTCCCAAACACCTGGCTGGCCTCAAGCAATCCTCCTGCCTTGGCCTCCCAAAATGCTGGGATTACAGGTGTGAGCCACCACATCTAGCCTGAATTGTACACTTTAAAAGGGTTAATTTTACAGCATATGAATTATATCTCAAACAACCGTTATAAATGACACTCCACACAATTTACTATATACATTCTGTTTCTATTATTTTAACAAGAAAAAACCTATAGATAAAAATCTCAGGATAAAATATTGTCCTTTAAATTTGATAAACATGACTTTATGAAAAAAATTCATTACATTAACTTTATTTTCACATTTCATCATAGACCAGGTAAGAATTCTGTCAAACACCATAGAGCCAGTGGATCCAGCTGGACTTTTTTTTTTAAAGAGACGGGGTCTCGGCCGGGCGCGGTGGCTCAAGCCTGTAATCCCAGCACTTTGGGAGGCCGAGGCGGGTGGATCACGAGGTCGAGAGATCGAGACCATCCTGGTCAACATGGTGAAACCCCGTCTCTACTAAAAATACAAAAAACTAGCTGGGCGTGGTGGCGCGTGCCTGTAATCCCAGCTACTTAGGAGGCTGAGGCAGGAGAATTGCCTGAGCCCAGGAGGCGGAGGTTGCAGTGAGCCGAGACCGCGCCATTGCACTCCAGCCTGGGTAACAAGAGCGAAACTCCGTCTCAAAACAAAACAAAAAAAAAAAAAAAAAAAAAGAGACGGGGTCTCACTATGTTGCCAGGCTGGAGTGCAGTGGCTGTTCACAAGCACAATCCCACTACTGATCAGCATGGGAGTTTTGACCTGCTCTGTTTCCAACCTGGGCCAGTTCACCCCTCCTTAGGCAACCTGGTGGTCCCCCACTCCCAGGAGGTCACCATATTGATGCCGGACTTAGTGTGGACACCCAATCAGCACAGCGCACTACAGCCCTGAACTCCTGGACTCAAGAGATCCTCCAGCCGCAGCCTCCCGAATCGCTGGGTCTACAGGCACGCACCTCCACGCCCAGTGGATCTGGACCTTTAAAAGAGATGTTAGTTAGGCTGGGCGCGGGGGCTCACGCTTGTAATCCCAGCACTTTGAGAGGCCAAGGCGGGTGGATCACGAGGTCAAGAGATCGAGACCATCCTGGTCAACATGGTGAAACCCTGTCTCTAACAAAAATACAAAAAAATTAGCTGGGCATGGTGGTGTGTGCCTGTGGTCCCAGCTACTTGGGAGGCTCAGGTGGGAGGATGGCTTGAGCCAGGGAGGTAGAGGCTTCAGTGAGCTGAGATTGTGCGACTGCTCTCCAGTCTGGATGACAGAATGAGACTGCTATTTAAAAAAAAAAATTTTTTTTTAAATAAATAACTCATTTAGGGCTGGGCGCGGTGGCTCACGCCTGTAATCCCAGCACTTTGGGAGGCCGAGGCGGGTGGATCACGAGGTCAAGAGATTGAAACCATTCTGGTCAACATGGTGAAACCCCGTCTCTACTAAAAATACAAAAATTAGCTGGGCATGGTGGCGCATGCCTGTAATCCCAGCTACTCAGGAGGCTGAGGTAGGAGAATTGCCTGAACCCAGGAGGCGGAGGTTGCAGTGAGCCGAGATCGCGCCATTGCACTCCCGCCTGGGTAACAAGAGCGAAACTCGGTCTCAAAAAAAAAAAAAAAAAAAGAGATGTTACTTTTCCCACTGAACTAAGTATCAAGCAGTTCAGATGAAGCAATATTCATCTGAAATCAATACTTGTAGGCATTAAAATGCAAGAACCAAAGGAAAACAACAGCTAAAATATTAAATACATTTGCAATTCAAATTAACTTACTTTTTGAAAACAAAACACTCTACCTGCCCCAAACCAACTCTGCTCCAAGAATCCTCTTTGAGACCAAGCAGTATGAACAAAACTGCATCTAGCACTTGAATTCCAATTCTGTCCCGTACTAAATTGGTGAACTTGAGCAAGTGGCTTAACTAAATCTGTTTCCTATCAGTATACTGAGGAAATAATAATAATACCCACCCTCATGAGATGTCGGGGAAGTATAAATGAGATCATGTAAAGCAGTGCTAAGCAAAGCTTGGTCATCACACCATTGCCAATCCACAAACTATTAGCAGTCTGCATCAGAAAGAAAGCATTAGCACTTAGAACATCTTAGAGCAAGGCAGTTTATGGTTTTATTTTGCTTTAAGACAGGGTCTCCCTCTGTCACCCAGGCTGGAGTGCAGTGGTGTGATCTTGGCTCGCTGTAACCTCCACCCCCAGATTCAAACTATTATTGTCCCTTAGCCTCCCAAGTTGCTGGGATTACAGGCCTGTGCCACCACACCAAGCTAATTTTTTGTATTTTATAGTTTATATGGGGTTTCGCCATGTTGCCTAGGCTGCTCTTGAGCTTCTGGCCTAAAGTGATCCACTCACCTTGGCTTCCCAAAGTGCTAGGATTACAGGCGTGAGTCACTGCACCCAGACAATGTTTGTTGAATCTAACAATGATAATAATAAAAAGCCTGTATTCTGTATATCTTTTTAAAAGTTATTTTTCTAGTAATTTTATTTTACAGAAGTGCTTGTAGAACACTACTGATCTATAACAGCTTGAGGGAAAAATCTACCTGGTCCTTTACCAAGATAGTTTGAGAAGCAATGATATTAAGCATTCTACCCTATGCTGGGCACAAGGTAAGAACCCTTGGCTGGGCATGGTGGCTCACGCCTGTAATCTCAGCACTTTGGGAGGTTGAGGTGGGAGGATCGCTTGAGTCCAGGAGTTTGAGAAGCACCTGGGCAGTATATCGAAACCCAGACTCTACAAAATATAAAATACAAAAATCAGTCAGGTATGCTGATGTACATCTTTAGTTCCAGCTACCCAGGAGGCTAAGACAGGAAGATCACTTGAGCTCAGGAGCAATAAGCTGAAATCGTGCCACTGTACTTCAGTCTGGGTAACAGAGTGAGACCACATCTCGAAAGACAAACAAAACAAAAACAGAAAGAATCCCCCAAATATTAATTTCTTCTCCATCTGTCAGACTCTATAGTCAGCTACTAAATGCTTAGGAAGAAACTTCCTGACAAAAGATAATGTGTAGGTGCAACGGCCGTGCTAAAGAAATTTAAAAAATTTAGTTGCAGAAATGAAACCCACATTAATATAGAACAAACAACGTAAAAGATAAGGCAATACAAGCTCTAAATACATGATCCTGAAAAGAACAAAAAAACTAGGACTCTTTTCAGGTTAAAGTGGTCAAAGAGGTTTTATCAGAGGAAGCATGATTAGAACTGGGCCTTTGAAAGCTGCATAAGACTAAGGCAGCTGGGAATAGGAGGGGCTTTTTTTTTTTTTTTTTTTTTTTTGAGACGGAGTTTCGCTCATGTTACCCAGGCTGGAGTGCAATGGCATGATCTCGGCTCACCGCAACCTCTGCCTCCTGGGTTCAGGCAATTCTCCTGCCTCAGCCTCCTGAGTAGCTGGGATTACAGGCATGTGCCACCATGCCCAGCCAATTTTTTGTATTTTTAGTAGAGAGTAGAGACGGGGTTTCACCATGTTGACCAGGATGGTCTCAATCTCTTGACCTCGTGATCCACCCACCTCGGCCTCCCAAAGTGCTGGGATTACAGGCGTGAGCCACCGCGCCCGGCCTCAGGAGGGGCTTTTAAGGAGACTGCCAGTGTATAACCAAAGAGGGAGCCACTATGAATAAATGAGTCCAACAGGAAAGCAATGGAAAGGCAGCTGGAGCCAGCTTTATGGGAAAATCTCATCTTTGTCCATCAGTTCAAAGATTTAGAACCTAAGCCAGGGAGCCACTGAAGATTTCTGAGCTAGAAAGCAAAATGATCAGGCCGGGCACGGTGGCTCAGGCCTGTAATCCCGGCACTTTGGGAGGCAGAGGTGGGCAGATCACGAGGTTAAGATATCGAGACCATCCTGACTAACATGGTTGATACCCCGTCTCTACTAAAAAATACAAAAATTAGCTGGGTGTGGTGGCACACGCCTGTTGTCCCAGCTACTCGGGAGAATTGCTTGAAACCAGGAGGCGGAGATTGCAGTGAGCCGAGATTGCACCACTGCACTCCAGCCTGCGCCTGGTGACAGAGTAAGACTCTGTCTCAAAACAAAACAAAACAAAATGATCAAACAGGGGTCACACTTATCCTACTATTGTATATACATCAGTTTAGCCCTTTTCCCGTGTGGCCTCCGTCTCTTTTCATTTCAATGCACTCACCCTGCAAAAGACCATAACCTCAGATCAATGTAATCATCTGCTTCCTAGACGTCAATTTAAATCTAGACCCAGATTTGCTGGAGAAAACCAAATGACCTTGTGTAATGATATAAAGCAGATACATAGCCTGCAACCTGAGCAGGGCCTCCAGCCTGGTCCAGCAAATCATTTCGGTATTGCTGGTATGCCTCATTGTCTCTTCCCAAGGAACCACTGTTCCTAACTTTTCATCATTCTCCCCAAGCCCCTTTACTCTACTACTTCCTTGCCTACTACTTGGTGTCTGCTCCCTTCCTCTTAGGAACAATTGAGACTAACAGACATGAACTCTTTCAACTCTCTCCACCCAAGCCTAAAAACATACATATTTCAAACACCCACCCTTAGTTCTTTGCTTGTAATCTAAGCACTCTGTGATCCTGATTAACCACTTCCTGTCCCTTAGTTGGTTATTCCTTATTTATTTATTTATTTATTTATTTTTTGAGACGGAGTTTCGCTCTTGTTACCCAGGCTGGAGTGCAATGGCGCGATCTCGGCTCACTGCAACCTCCGCCTCCTGGGTTCAGGCAATTCTCCTGCCTCAGCCTCCTGAGTAGCTGAGATTACAGGCATGCACCACCATGCCCAGCTAATTTTTTGCACTTTTAGTAGAGACGGGGTTTCACCACGTTGACCAGGATGGTCTCGATCTCTCGACCTCGTGATCCACCCGCCTCGGCCTCCCAAAGTGCTGGGATTACAGGCTTGAGCCACCGCGCCCGGCCTTCCTTATTTATTTTCAACCTTCCCTTTATACTAGCCCTATCCCCATGTATTATGAGTTGCTCAAGGCTATTCCATCTTTTTTTTCTATTGAGACAGTGTCTCAAAAGTGCAGTGGTGTGCAGCGGTGTGATCTCAGCTCACTATAGCCTCAACCAGCCCAGGCTCAAGCTATCCTCCCACTTCCGCCTCCCAAAGTGCTGGGATTACAGGCATGTGCCCCCACACCTGTCCTAGTTCTTCTTAAAGTGGGAAAAAAATCCAACATAAAACTTTTCCCTTTGGCCTCTTATTGGCTGGTCCTCCTCCTACTTCAGTGCTGATTTTCCTTAGGCCTGCATCTTTAGCCTTCTTCCCTTCTCACTGTACACAGCCTGATTGGGCAACTGATCCTCTCCCATGTACTTCAACTACCATCCAAGCCAGAAGCCAGCAAACCTTTGTTTCTGGCCCCTCTGAGCTCTTGAGATGACAATCTCATATGTTAAACTGGCTAACTGAATAGCATTCTTCACCTTTATGTCTCAAAGACACACACTCAACAGGTCCAAAGCCGAACTCATCTTCCCAAGTCTGTCTCCAGTTTGGCTCTCTCAAGGACTGACACTATCTCCTCAGTCAAAAAAGCTAAGAGTTTCACCTTATTAAAAGAAACCTAGGAGTCACCTTAGCTCCATCTCACTTAACTTCCTTAAGCTCTTCTATCAGCCCCTGTCTATCCTTCTATCCCAACTGCTATTAACTTAGTTCATTCATTTCCTATCTCTTGCTTAGATTGCTCAACCTCTTCCTATCCTCCTTCTCTGCCTCCAGCCTTACTTTTCTTTTTTTAAAGAGGGTCTTGGTTTGTCACCCAGACTGGAGTGCAGTGGTGTAATCACAGCTTGTGGCAGCCTTGACGTCCCAGGCTCAAGCAACTTTCCCACCTCAGCCTCCCAAATAGCTGGGACTATAGGGGTATGTCATCACGTCCTGCTAATTTTTGTATTTTTTGTAGAGACAAGGTTTTGCCATGTTGCCTAGGCTGGTCTTATACTCCTGGGCTCCAGCAATCCATCCACCTGTGCTCCCAAAGTGTTGGGATCACAGGCATGAACCCAGCTGCCTCCAGTCTTGTTAAATCTAGCCGCAACATGGTTACCTGATTTAGGGTATATAACCATCCTGCTTAAAACACTTCAACGGATACGTAAGAAACTTCATAGTGATTGTCTCTGAGAACTGCGGGATCTAAGGTAGGAGAAATATTTGTCTTTCACTTTGGTACTATTTGAATTCTTAACTGCTAGCATATGCATTACTTTACAAAACTGAAGTTTCAGTGACCCCAGTGCCTACAATACAAAGTCTTTCATGATCTCTCTGCTGTTTATCTCTCAAGCTTCTCTCTCAAGCCACTACTCTATCCACAATGGCCTTCCATCCAAATATCGACTTAGCTTTGAAGACTTTGTTCAGGCCAGGCACAGTGGCTCACGCCTGCAATCCCAGCACTTTGAGAGGCTGAGGCGGGTGGATCACCTGAGGTCAGGAGTTTGGGACCGGCCTGGCCAACATGGTGAAACCCCATCTCTACTAAAAATACAAAAATTAGCTGTGATTGGTGGCAGGTGCCTGTAATTCCAACAATTTGAGAGGCTGAGGCAGGAGAATCGCATGAACCTGCAGGTGTAGACTGCAGTGAGCCAAGATCATGTCATTGCACTCCAGCCTGAGCAACAAGAGCAAAACTGTCTCAAAAAAAAAAAAAAAAAAAAAAAGACTCTGCCCAAAAGGGACTTCCTCCTGACTTCTCCATACAGAAATGACCTCCTTTTCCTTGTTGTCCACTGTGTGCCATATTCAGACCTCCATCATGGTACTTACAATTCATGTCATATGTAAAAGTTAAAATCAAAGTCTATCTCCCTCCATTAGCCTTAGATTCCCTGAGGACAGGAATTCTTTTTTTTTTTTTTTTTTTTTTTTTTTTTTTGAGACAGTCTCGCTCTGTCACCCAGGCTGGAGTGCAACAGCGTGATCTTGGCTCACTGCAATCTACACCTCCCAGATTCTTTAGATTCTCCTGACTCAGCCTCCCAAGTAGCTGGAATTACAAGCACCCACCACCACACCTAGCTAATTTTTTTTTTTAGTAGAGACGAGGTTTCACCATATTGGCCAGGCTGATCTGGAACTCCTGACTTCAGGTAATCCACCTGCCTTGGCCCCTCAAAGTGCTGAGATTACAGGCATGAGCCACCGCGCCTGGCCAAGGACAGGAATTCTTATTCACTCTTGAATTTTCAGAGCCTTGTTACTGGATCAAAATTTCCAGGAGTGGGGTTTGGGCAAGGTGTTTTGAAAATGTTCCTCAGGTGATTCTAACTATCCTATGTTAACTGCAATAAAACCTAAACTCTTTCAGATCAGGAATCATCACTACCCAGCACAATGCTTTACTAAACTGAACTGAAAAGAGAACTCTGGAAGATGAGGGAGAAGCGTCTGGAGCCAGAGATTTGGAGGCATCAGGATGTAAGATGGTGTCAGTGCAGTGACAGGAGGCAGGAAGCCGGGGAGGACTTCTTTATGACCCTTTCACTGTAACAGCAGAAGACTCAATTACATGTGTTTTCCTTAAGAATTGAGTTTCTTAAGGGAGGGGAACCCTCCATCCTACTCATCTCTGCAAGCCTGGCCCTAAACACAGTGCATGGTACACATTAGGAACTCAGTAACCTTTTATCGATCTTGTATTGAGCTGTATCAGTGCTCCTGGTAATAGAAGGGAGTGAAAAACTTCAGAGACACAAAGGAGGAAGTGACTAACTTGGCCTAAAAAGGCTGGATAAACTGATTTTCAGAGGGAAAATTACGCTCAGTTTTCAAAGAGAAGTTCACTTGGCAGAGCCGTGTTCACTTCCAAGCAGAAGGAACAGCAGGAACGCTAAGTACTGAGATGAAAGAGCACAGTCACAATCTTCCCACGTGGCCAGGAGTCAGGTGCATAAAAGCTTTACAAATGAGATTTAGGTCAGGGCCAGACTGTGAGAGCCCACAGACGCCCACTTAAAGATTTAAGCCTAACTGTGGTAGTCAAAAAGGAGTTTTAAATGTAACATGAAATGACCATTTACCTTTACTTTGTAGGAAGTACTAGCGGGGCCGCGCGCGGTGGCTCGCGCCTGTAATCCCAGTGGAGGCTGAGGCAAGTGGATCACTTGAGGTCTGGGGTTGGAGACCTCTATTAAAAATACAAAAATTAGCCAGGTGTGCTGGCGGGCACGTGTAATCCCAGCTACTGGGGACGCTGAGGCAGGAGAATCGCTTGAACCCAGGAGGTGGAGGCTGCAGTGAGCCGAGATCGCGCCACTGCACTCCAGCCTGGGCGACCGAGCGAAGCGCCATCTCAAAAAAAAAAATTAAAAATTAAAAAATTGAAAGTACTAGTGGAAGTATTTAAGGAAAATAATTGAGAGGCTCAAGGGGAAAAGCCTCATTAGCCGCTGAGGTCCATCTGACAAACGCAAACAGAAGGAAAGGGAGAAATCCATTCCATAAAAACACACGATTTAAGTCAAGCCGCCTGTGAATCCCTACCCCTGCTGACCGCCAGGACACACAGCAGTTTTCAACTGGATGGGGAGCTCCGAAGTGGAACTCCCCCAGGCACCTTCTGTGCTACTTCAGGAGTTCCAAGCCCCTATCTCATCACAACCCTACCCCGCGGGAGGCCCAAGCAGGGCAATGCGAAGGGAGCCTCCGGCACGACCTGGGATCGCGGCACCGCAGAAGGCGCAGAGTACAGAACTGCGCGTGCGCGCCTCAAGTACGCGCCCCGCCCCCTGCCTCTAAACCGGGTGGCGGGAAAAGGGACTCGGCAGCTCCCGAGAATGCCCCCGCAGCTTCGAAAGGATCCCAGTGTCCGCTTAGCGCCCTCTCGCCACACACTCACCCACCCGCTCCCTGCGGGTCCTCAGAAGCCCCGAGGAGCCAGCGGCCTTCAGGCGCAGTGCCGCAGGTTTTCCTGCCACCAGGCTCGGCTGGGCCGCTCCCCGCCAGCGCGTAGAGCGAGGCGGGGCCAGCCGGGCTGGTCCACGTGACTCCGAGCGGAACGGGGGCGGAGATTGGCGATGAAGGAAGGTAAAGGGAAGCGAGTGCGGGGATTGTTTAATGTGAGGTAGATCCCCTACAAGGGATCTAAAAATCACAGCGCTATGAATTTTCTGTTGAATTACAGTAGAATGAAAGTCCAATTAGAGATGAATTTACAAACATTCTTCCCCTTCTTCTAGTCAAGCGGACTATTCCAAGTCTTAAATAGTTAGTTAGAAAAGTTAGGTTTTATTTGGGAGGAAGTGAAGAGCTGAAGTATAGGGAGGAATAGTCTTCTGGGGTGGGGGATGTCTGCTGTATTATAGGTAGACCTTTAAAGCTTTCAAAGTATGCAAGAGGCTCATAAATGGAAGAGAGCAACCATAAATATTCATTGATCAGTTGAAGGTCTCCTCTGGCCTCTGCTGATATGATCTTGCCCACAAGAGAAGATAATAGGGCTCTGCTCTGGACCCCTGTAATCCCAGCTACTGGGGAGGCAGAGGCAGGAAGATCGCTTTAGCCCAGGATTTCTAGGCTGTAGTGTGCCATGGTTGTGCCTGTGAATAGCCATTGCACTCCAACCTGGGCAACATAGTAAGAACCCCCCTCTCTAAAAAGAAGAAGATAGGCTCAAGTGAATAATAGTCTCCTGAATTGTTATGCATTTGAATAGAATGAATCAATTTCTGGGGTATGAGGGAGTTAGAAGATATTTGCTTCAAGATGAAAGGACACATGACAGAGAAATGAAAATACACAGACACAAAACAAAACAAAACACGGAACTAGTGATAAAAGCAGAAAGATGCCATTTGAAGAGTGTTTTGATTAGCTCTAAATAATTTAAAAGAGAGTCAAAGCCTCTCCCTTTATGCCCCCTACTACCACCCCCTGCATTTATTTGCTCCAGGAGTCAGATTTCCTGTGTTGGCCTTAGGGAACAATTGTGGGGCTTAAATACCATCTGCCAGGTGGCTACACCAGTGGATGTCAGGCTGACCAGATAAGCTGCTTAATTTTTCTAGATTCTAGGCTTGCCCAAGCCTAATTAGGTTAGAAGCTCCTTGGCCCAAGACCTCCAAAGAGATCCATTATGCCAGAATGAACACAACCAGCCAGTGGATGTAGACAGGTTTACATGCCTTTACAAAATAGCTCAAATCCTAGTGTTCACTTTTCTCAGAGCTACTTCCCCACCCAAGTCCCTGGGGCAAGCATCCCTGAGATAAGCAGGCTATATGTTCACATTAACTTCCCCCCAGTTTTTTGGAACACTTGCATCCTGATCCGGGGCTAATACCTCCATTTTCACCACTCACCTCCCTTGAGTCCCTTCTCCTAAACCTTGGAATGCCTTGTCTCCTCCACTTCTCTCCATCTGCCTCGTGTGTGGAGTAACTTTCTGCTCTCTGTTCCCTCAGAAATCAAGAGCCACACACTTGACTGGCAGCAGGGTAAAGGCCAGAAACAGAAGGTGTCGGTTACCCTGTACTCACCATACTGGGTCGAGGAAGGGAGGTATAGGATGGCACCTCTTTTTGCTTCCTTAGCTCTCATGCCCCAGCCACACTCACTCACATTCATATGCACAATCAGCACACACGGCGAAGGAAGGTGGGACGGGGAGGAAGGGAGGTTTGCACCAACCAGCTCATGAATGCAACTTGAAAGATTTCACACAGCAAAAGGAAAAAGAAAAAAAAAACCACATACATAAGTTAAAAAATAAAGAAGTACATGCCCCTCCCCACAGTCTCTTTCTTCATCTAGGGGCCGGCTCAACCCTCCACGTAAACTCAGAAGATTTCTACTCCCTCTATTCAGCTGGAGCTTCTACAGGGCCTGGGTCTTCAGTTCAACAGGTTCCCCTGTGACCTCTGGTTGTCCATTGGAGTCACTGGGTTTGGCACCCTTGAGGACAGACAGTCTCTCAGAAATACTCTTGAGCCGAGGGAAGAGGAGAAAGTCGTAGAGGAGGCTGCCCAGACCCCCTCCAATGATTGGGCCCACCCAGTACACCTGTAGGAAGAGAAAAGGAATACTCAGGTTTGGGAGTGGGCAGAGCAGCAAGGCTGCTCCTTTCTCAACCCCCTTAGCAGAAAACAAGACATTGTACACTTGATATATACGAGAAACACCATTTCTTTTCTGATTCATCAAATGGCTCCTTTTTCCTACACCTTTGCACTAGTTTGTATGTTGCTTTCAAAAATTTGTTATACATTTTGGTAAAATACATATAACATTTGCCATATTAAATATTTTTGGCCAGGCACAGTGGCTCACGCCTGTAATCCCAGCACTTTGAGGAGGCCAAGGCAGGTGGACCACAAGGTTAGGCATTCGAGACCAGCCTGGCCAACATAGCAAAACACCGTCTCTACTAAAAATACAAAAATTGACGGGACTGGGCTGAGTGTTGGCTACGTGGGGCTACCGGATCTGTCGGAAATGGCAGAGGTGGAGGAGACACTGAAGCAACTTCAGAGCCAGACGGGAGTGCAGGGAATCATCGTGGTGAACACAGAAGGCAATCCCATCAAGAGCACCATGGACAACCCCACCACCACCCAGTATGCCAGCCTCATGCACAGCTTCATCCTGAAGGCACGGAGCACCGTGTGTGAAATTGACCCCCAGAACGATCTCGCCTTCCTTCGAATTCGCTCCAAGAAAAATGAGATTATGTTGCACCAGATAAAGACTATTTCCTGATTGTGATTCAGAATCCAACCGAATAGGCCACTCTCCTGACTCCCTGTGTCATTCCTTAATTTAATGCCCCCCAAGAATGTTAATGTCGAGTATGTTAGCAGACTGGCACGTGACAGTCACTTTGGAGCCCACTCAGACCAATCCAGTGACCATGTGTGGGCTGGTGGCTCTTTCTCCCCAACCAAAGGAACCCCTGTGCCGTGCGAGCCTTCTCCAGAGCTCCGGGAGGGCCCTCTCGCCTCACCTCCAGGTTTTGGAGCAAGAACTTGGGAGAAGCCCACACCCAGCTTCCTTCTGACCTTCAGTTCACTTTGTTGCCCTTGGAGAAGGCTGTTTTTCTTTAACTAAAAATAACTAAAATGCTTAAAAAAAAAATACAAAAATTAGCCAGGCCTGGTGGTGGGTGCCTGTAATCCCAGCTGCTTGGTAGGCTGAGGCAGGAGAATAACTCGAACTTGGGAGGTGAAGGTTATAGTGAGCCGAGATGGCGCGCCACTGCACTCCAGCTTGGGTCACAGACCGAGACTCTGTCTCAAAAAAATATATATGTATGTGTATATATATATATATATATATATATATATATATATATATATATTTAAATATATGTATGTATATATATATATATTTTTTTTTTGAGATGGAGTTTCGCTCTTGTACAGTTTAGTAGTGTTAAATATATTCACATTGTTGTGCAACCCATATCTAGAAATTTTTCATCTTGCAAAACTTTAACTCTATACCCATTAAACAACTGCCTATATCACCTCACCTCTATCAGCTTCTGGTAACTATCCTTCTACTTTGTGTCTATGAATTTGAGTACTCTAAATACCTCCTGTAAACATACAGTATTTGTCTTTTTGTGACTGGCTTATTCACTTATCATAATGTACTCAAGATTTATCCATGTTGTAATATGCATCAGGATTTCCCTCCTTTTATGGCTAATATTCCATTTATGCATATCCACATTTTGTTTACACACTCATCCACGGAGGAACGCTTGGGTTGCTTCTACCTCTTGGCATTGCAAATAATGTTGTTATAAAAATGAGTGTACAGCTTTGACATTTTTTTGAATTATTTCCATATGTTTGGCTTGCATATTTTCAAAACAACATAAACCCAACCAATATTTATTGAGTACTTACTTTATACCAGATTCTGTGCTAAATGTTTCTCACATACAACTTTCACGCATTTCTTGTAACGTCCCATGTTATAGTAAAAGAAACTGAAGCACAGAGTGATTGAGTTATTTGCCCATGGTCACACACAAAGCCAGTGATGTGTTAAAACGGAGGCCCATTTGTGCTCACAACACATCCTGATCTCTGAGAGCAGAATTTATTGTGCTCATATTTAGTTGTCTCTCTTCATACCCCTTAGTTCAGGCACCCAGTGAATACTCAGTGCATACTCCCTGACTAAGCAGAGAAGGAACAATATGAGCAAGAGCCTCTCTTTCTAGTAAAATCGTGAATCCTGCTCACACAGACATGCCAAACTCTCTGACAGCCCCCTTAGCTGAGTGCTGGTAGAACAGCCAAAACACACACAAGGAAAGCAGGAACCCAGCCTGGAACCTGCAAACCACAGCCATCCAGAAGGGTTCCAGGATCTTGTCCCTCTCCCTTCACTCACCCAATGGTTGGTGAAGTTCCCAGTGAGGATGGCAGGAGCAAAGGAGCGGGCAGGATTCATGCCTGCACCAGTATAATACATCTGCAAAAGAGACAGTTGTAACTGAGACACCCCCCTGCTCCACCCCAGCTTCTCTTGCCACAAGCCACATTGCCCCTGAGAGCTGGCATCTGGTCTCCAGCCAGCAGCAAGTGGAGAAGGACAGCCTGCATGACTCTCCGGTGGTTCCCACAATGGGGTGAGAGCAACTGATGCCCCATCTGGGAACAGCCTATGGATCCATAGGCAAAGCCCATGTCTAGCCAGGATGCATGCATTTGTACCTTGGGGTCAAGAAGGACTAGATATAGCAGTCACAAGAGTGGGATAGGGTGGAGCTGATGCCTCTGTGCCAGTACAGAGTGCGACGGGTAACATTCATGTTTGACAGTGAAGTTGGCAGGAAGAACCCTTAAAGGTTAGGAAAGGTTTAGGGGCCCCGGAATCCTTGAATGAGAAGTTTCTCTCCTTCCTGCTTACCCCAAAGAGGTGCCCCAAGGCAAGGGAGAAACCAACGGCCAGGGCCACAGAGCCCAGTCGGCCATTCCGCCTCTCGTCGTATGTGGCAAAGATGCAGAGCACAAACTGGAGCGTCAGGAAGATCTCCACTGTGGTGGCCTGGCCCACGCTGACCCCAGGGTGCAACTGCGCAAAGGAAAAAGAAGAGAGGCAGCTCATTAGGGCTGCTGCGGTGTTACCTCCTCAACGATTCCCCAGCAAGGAGCCCCTTACGGCATCATGTCCCTGGAGAGGAAGGATAATACAACCCCCTTCATAGTCATTGTATTTGCATCTTAATATCTCCTAACAATGCTCCTTCATGATAGAAATGATTGCACCCACTTACATGGATGAGGAAACTGAGGCTTGGAAGGTAAAATAAATTTCCTTAAGAACCTGCAAGGAGTTGGAAGGAAAGTTGAAACTCAATCTCAGGTTTCTTAATTCTCAGTCCAGGGCCCTATGCCTTCCTTACAGCTCTAAACCACCTGTCCATCCTCCCCACTTTGACACACATATGCTCATACATGCACACACACATGCTCACACATGCACATATTGTCCCAGATCCCAGGGGAGCTGATTCACCTGGACCAGTCAGGGAGTCAGGGCAACAGAGAGTCAGGACACCAGGTTCCCATCCCCTCTCAGCCAACCATTACCGTGTTGAGTGCTAGGTTTCCTCGGACGGCAGGCGGGGTAACACTATACAGCACAGCGGCCCCAGCCACAGCTCCCAGGAGCTGGGCGGCCATATAGCAGAAGGCACGGAGCAGGGACATCTGGGAGCCCACAAGGAAAGCAAAAGTGACTGCAGGATTGACGTGGGCTCCACTGATGTGGCCCACAGACTGTACCAGGGTAGCCAAGGCCAAGCCAAAGGCCATTGCCACCTGCAGCACATGCAGGGGTCCAGGAGCCCAACGCAGTGAGGACCCCAGCCCAAAGAAGACATAGAAGAGGGTGGCAAAGAACTCCGCAAATATGGCCCTCCAAAAGGAGGCTGACCGCAGTTCCCACATGGCAGGGGGGATGGGCACAGTGCCTGGGTCCTTGCTACCCCCCTGGCCTTATCTGGGTGGACAGTCCCCTTTATAGAGGACTCTTAATCCCTGGGAGGGGCAGGCTGAGGTAGCTGGCCCAGCCTCTTAACCCCTTCACAGCTGTGCAGGGCTAGGCCCCCTCCCATACATAGTAAAGATGCTGGATTTTCCTGCCTCTCTCAGCTGGGAGATGAGCAGAGAGAGCCCGGGCAGTGAGGGTGGGATTGGGGTCAGAGCAGAAAAGACTATGAGAAGGGGGGCGAAGAACAGTGGGACTGGAAGAGTCTGCCCTTCAATGTGTGTCAAAGTTGGAGTTCATAGTCCTGATTGACATCTACATTAGAATACTCTTCAACTCTCTTCGGAAAGTCCGTCAAGCTGAGCTCACTTCATGATATTTGGGGCTGATCTCATGGGGGCCTCAGGCTCCTCAGCCTGCCAGGGGCAAGGGTGGGGGTGGGGGTAAGCACTGGGGTTCAGCAGGGAAGTTGGATAACTAAAGAGAATTCTTTAGTTCCTAGGGATTAGAAGACTTTCTCTCATTGGCTAGTTTTGGGCTGGAATCTGTGGACCCTGCAGCTCTGGGACAGAATAGTTCTGCTGCGTCTGGCTTTCTCTGAGCCGGGGTTCCCTACCCCCAGTCCATGACAGCACCTCCGTTTTCAAACCCTAGGCCTGGCTTTTTATTTTTTTTATTTTTTTATTTTTTTTTTTTGAGACGGAGTTTCGCTCTTGTTACCCAGGCTGGAGTGCAATGGCGTAATCTCGGCTCACCGCAACCTCCACCTCCTGGGTTCAGGCAATTCTCCTGCCTCAGCCTCCCGAGTAGCTTGGATTACAGGCATGTGCCACCATGCCCAGCTACTTTTTTGTATTTTTAGTAGAGACGGGGTTTCACCATGTTGACCAGGATGGTCTCGATCTCTTGACCTTGTGATCCACCCGCCTCGGCCTCCCAAAGTGCTGGGATTACAGGCTTGAGCCACCGCGCCCGGCCAGGCCTGGCTTTTTAAACTACAGAGACTGACAGAGAGAAGACACTATCATCCCCGCATGAGCTGGGGGTGAGGTTGGAGGGATAGAAATGGGAAAGGGACTCGTAGTTAAACCTTAGAATCAGCTTGTATTTCATCTTTCCGAACTCACATGGTCACAGCAAGAAGTAGTGAAAGGAAGGAAACTGAGTCATGGCTATGAAGCAATGGGAAGGTCTAATGTCCTCCAAGACACCCATGATCAGCACACCCTAAACCTCGATCCCCAGGGAAAGGTATGGGTGTGCTGAGATCAGATCTGGGGAAACAACTGGTCAAGGAGAGGGAAAGGATAATATGGGGAAGGAAAGTTTGGGGAAAGAGGTTCAGTTGTGCTCGGGCTTAACTTGGGACCTAGGCATGGGGCCTGTGTGGTGATGGAGAAGGTAGAATGGGACATACTGATAGGTTCTACAATCTCCACGTTGTGGCAAGTCATACAGGCCACAGACTTTTTTCATGAAACACCAGAGAACAGAAATTCAAAGGTGAAGCTGCAAGAACGGTGTCCAGCATGGGTCCCGCCCAGTGCACCTATTGGGAGAGAGAAGGAACACAGATCAGGGCCTGGGCTCTCTCCTTGCAATACCCAGCTTGGGGATGGATGGAAAGAGAGTCATCGTGAAGGCAGAGGGTCCATCTAACCTATCCACTGACAGGAAGAGTTGCTGAAAACAGGTCAGAGAGCACCCAAAGGGTTTGGAACTCTCAATTACATAGAAGAGAAACAATCCACCAGAAGTCGTTGGAGTCTCCTATATGTTAGAAGCCCCATCAGTATCCTGACTCAGGCTTTGTAACCCTCAGTGCATCTCACCCAGTATTGCTCCTAGATCCCAGTCACCACTGCTGGACTCAGGAAGCATGCAGGGTTCATGCTGCCTCCAGAAAAGGTGCCCTGGACAGGAGAAAAAGAGAGGGTAGCACATCATGGTGTTAAGAACAGAGACTTTGGCAATAGATACTCTGGTGCAATTAGGTAAGGATACAGTTACAACTGCTGGTGGGAGTATAAACTGAGATAATAACTATTTTTTTTTTTTGAAACAGAGTTTTTTGCCCTGTCATCCATGCTGGAGTGCAGTGGTGTGATCACAGCTCATTGCAACTGAGTGCAGTGGTGCGATCACAGCTCACTGCATTTTTAACCTCCTAGGGTCAAGCAATCCTCCTACTACAGGTATATACCACCATGCCCAGCTAATTTTATTTTTTTAATTTTTTGTAGAGATGGGGTCTCAATGTGTTGCCTAATCTGGTCTCAAACTCCTGGGCTCAAGTGATCCTGCCACCTCAGCCTCCCAAAGTGTTAATATTACAAAGTGAGACACTGTGCCCCACCTGAGATAATGACTTTGGAACATGGTTTAACACCTACTTTTATTTATTTATGTATTTATTTTTTTGAGATGGAGTTTCACTCTTGTTACCCAGGCTGGAGTGCAATGGGCACGATCTCGGCTCACCGCAACCTCCGCCTCCTGGGTTCAGGCAATTCTCCTGCCTCAGCCTCCTGAGTAGCTGGGATTACAGGCACTTGCCACCATGCCCAGCTAATTTGTTTTTTGTATTTTTAGTAGAGACGGGTTTCACTATGTTGACCAGGATGGTTTCCATCTCTTGACCTCGTGATCCACCTGCCTCGGCCTCCCAAAGTGCTGGGATTACAGGCTTGAGCCACCGCGCCCGGCCAACACCTACTTTTAAAGATGAAAAAATTACATAATCTTTTTTTTCTTTGAGACAGTCTCATTCTGTTGCCCAGGCTGGAGTGCAGTGGCACAATCAGCTCACTGCAAACTCTGCCTCCTGGTTAAAGCAATTTTCATGCCTCAGCCTCCCAAGCAGCTGGGACTACAGGTGCCTGCCACCATCCCTGGCTAATTTTTGTATTTTTAGTGGAGATGGGGTTTCACCGTGTTGGCCAGGCTGGTCTTGAAGTCCTGACCTCAAGTGATCTGCCCCTCTTGGCCTTCCAAGGTGCTGAGATTACCGGTGTGAGCCATTGCACCAGGTCAAATTACATAATTTTTGACTCAGCAACTCTACTTCTCACTTACATACCCGAGAGAAACTTGGCTAGCACATCATGTAAATTTATGTAATTATTGGCTGGGAACAGTGGCTCATAACTGTAATCCCAGCACTTTGGGAGGCCAAGGCGGGCAGATCACCTGAGGTCAAGAGTTTGAGACCAGCCTGGCCAACATGATGAAATCTCATCTCTACCAAAAATACAATAATTTGCCAGGCCTGGTGGTGGGCACCTGTAATCCCAGCTACTTGGGAGGCTGAGATAGGATAATTGCTTGAATTGAGGAGGCAGACATTGCAGTGAGCCAAGATCACACCACTGCACTTCAGCCTGGGCAACAAGAACAAAACTGAGTCTCTAAAGAAAAGTAATTGTCAAGGTTCTAGTTTTTCTATTGGGTGAATGGTTAGAAATGATACTTAATTATTACTAAAAACAAATAAGTGGGAGCCATATATAGGCCAATGAGGAGAGGATATCATGAACAACAAAATACTCTGTGTACTCCAAATTAATTAAAAAAGCAGTGACAACAATACATGCTTTATCACTTTCTAGTTGAACAAGTTATCCCACTATATATAGGTTCCAGGAGGGCAGGGACCATGTCTGATTTCTCACCAGTGTAAACCTGGTGTTTAACACACAGAAGGCAGTAAATAAATATTTGTTGAATAGATTCAATTAGCATAAGCTAGCTAGCTTTCTCTCTCTCTCTCTCTCTCTCTCTCTCTCTCTCTCTCTCTCTCCCTCCCTCCCTCTCTCTCTCTCTCTCTCTCTCTCTCTTTTGACAGAGTCATACTCTGAAGTATAGTGATGTGATCTCAGCTCACTGTAGCCTCCACCTCCTGCCTTCAAGCCTCCCAAGTAGCTGGGATTAGAGGTGCACGCCACCGTGCCTGGCTAATTTTTGTATTTTCAGTAGAGACAGTGTTTCATTATGTTGGCCAGGCTGATCTCAAACTCTTGGCCTCAAGTGATTTGCCTGACACAGCCTCCCAGACTGCTGGGATTACAGGCCTGAGCCATTGCACTGGGTCAAATTAGCATAAGCTTTCTGAGTCTCAGTTTCCTCTGTATCAAATAAGATCATGTAAATAAAGGGCCTAGTAGTGTCTGGCATAGAATAAAGCACTTAATAAACAGGAGCTACCTGCACCTTAGTCCCAGCTACTCAGGAGGCTGAGGTGGGAGAATTGCTTGAGCTCAGGAGTTAGAGACCAGCCTGAGCAACATGGCAAAACCCTGCCTCTACAAAAAATACAAATTTAGCCGGGCACAGTGGTGCACACCTATAGTCCCAGCTACTGGGGAGGCTGAGGTGGGAGGATGACTTGAGCCTGGGAGGTGGAGGTTGCAGTGAGCTGAGATGGCACCACTCCACTCCAGCCTTGGCAACAGAGTTAGGCCCTGTCTCAAAAAAACTGAAAATTTGGCAGGGTACAGTGGCTTATGCCTGTAATCCCAGCACTTTGCGAGGCTGAGGTGGGCGGATCATCTGAGGTTGGGAGTTCGAGACCAGCCTGGCCAACATGGCGAAACCCTATTTCTACTAAAAATACACAAAAAGAATTAGCTGGACGTCATGGTGCACACCTGTCATCCCAGCTACTTGGGAGGCTGAGGCAGGAGAATCACAGGAAGCGAGGTTGTGGTCAGCTGAGATCATACCACTGCACTCCAGCCTGGGCGACAGAGTGAGACTCCATCTCAAAAGGAAAAAAAAAAAAAAAATTAAAAATTAAAAAAATTTAAAAGATAAACAGAAGCCATTTCATGAGGGTTTTATTAACAGGAACAGGTTTTCTCTATTTACCAATCCTATAGCCTCTTATAATAAGAGACAGAACAGCAAAAGACAGTTAATTCAATCTCTTGGAGACGCCAAATAAAATGCCTAGCTTTCCTTATCTGCAGCTACCAAACCCTTGCCTTTATTCTTCAGGAAACATTGACAAGAACTCCATGGAGAGCTACATTTCGGCCCATTTCCTTTCACACCAGTCTCCCTACTTAGTTAAATGCCAGCCTCTTTTAAACCTAACGAACTCTCAAAAGCTTACTTGAGTTTTTCCATAGATTTACTTACAATTAGTATGCTTATTTTTTTCTATCAGCCTAGTCTTTTATTTTTATTTTATTTTCTTTTTTTAGACAGAGTCTCACTCTGTTGCCCA
Source organism: Saimiri boliviensis (assembly GCF_048565385.1). Taxonomy (NCBI): domain Eukaryota; kingdom Metazoa; phylum Chordata; class Mammalia; order Primates; family Cebidae; genus Saimiri; species Saimiri boliviensis. The sequence goes on from NC_133455.1 coordinate 71,053,942, forward strand.
GGCTGGAGTGCAATGATATGATCCCGGCTCACTGCCACCTCTGCCTCCAGGGTTCAAGTGATCCTTCTGCCTCAGTCTCCCGAATAATTGGGACTACGGGCGCCCACCACCATGCCCGGCTAATTTTTGTATTTTTAGTAGAGACGTGGTTTCACCATATTGCCCAGGCTGGTCTCAAACTCCTAATCTTGTGATCCGCCTGCCTGAGCCTCCTAAAGTGCTGGGATTACAGGCATGAGCCACCACGCCCAGCTATTTTTATTTTTTTACAGACAGAGTTTCATAGTGGCATGATCACAGTTCATTGCAGTCTTGAACTCCTGGGCTCATGCAATCCTCCCATCTAAGCCTCCTGAGTAGCTGGGACCACAGGCACGTGCCACTGCACTCAGCTTATTTTTAATTTTTTTGTAGAGATAAGGTCTTACTATGTTGCTCAGGCTGGTCTCAAATTCCTGGCTTCAAGCCATCCTACCAACACAGCCTCCCAAAGTGCTGGGATTACAGGCATGAGCCACCGCGCCCGGCCCTTTTCTTTTTTTTGAGACGGGGTCTTGCTCTGTGGCCAGGACCGGAGGCTAGAGTGTAGTGGCACAATCTCCCAGGCTCAAGCAATCCTCCCACCACCTCAGCCTCCCAAGTAGCTGGGACTACAGGCATGCACCATTACACCTAGCTAATTTTTGTATTTTTTGTAGAGATGGGGTTTTGCCATGTTGCCCAGGCTTGTCTTAAACTCCTGGGCTCAAACAATCTGCCTGTCTCGGCCTCCCAAAGTGCTGGGATTACAGGCGTGAGCCACCTAATCTAGCTTTAGCCCAGCCTTTTTAAACAAAACAACAACAACAACAAATACAAAAAAAGGCTGTGTCTCCCTTCAGAATTGGGATGTGCCTGTAGTCCTAGTTACTTGGAATGCTGAAGCTGTGAGCTGTGATGATGTCACTGCACTCCAACCGGGGCAACAGAGTGAGACCTTGTATCAAAACAACACGAAATAACCAGGCCTTAGCCTGGTTCACTGAGTTAGTGGGTGTCGAGGCTGCAGTGGGTCATGACTGCACTACTGCACCCCAGCCTGGACAACGGAGTGAGACTCTGTCTTAAAAAAAAAAAAAAAAACAAGCTGGGCACGGTGGCTCACACCTGTAATCCCAGCACTTTGGGAGGCTGAGGCAGGTAGATCACCTGAGGTCAGGAGTTTGAGACAGGTCTGACCAATATGGTGAAACCCCATCTTTAGAAAAATAAAAATAAAGAGGGCCGGGCGCGGTGGCTCAAGCCTGTAATCCCAGCACTGGGGAGGCCGAGGCGGGTGGATCACGAGGTTGAGAGATCGAGACCATCCTGATCAACATGGTGAAACCCCATCTCTACTAAAAATACAAAAAACTAGCTGGGCGTGGTGGCGCATGCCTGTAATCCCAGCTACTCAGGAGGCTGAGGCAGGAGAATTGCCTGAGCCCAGGAGGCGGAGGTTGCGGTGAGCCAAGATCGCGCCATTGCACTCCAGCCTGGGTAACAAGAGCAAAACTCCATCTCAAAAAAAAAAAAAAAAGAAAAAAAAAAGAAAAATAAAAATAAAGAAAATAAAAACAAAACAAAACAAACAAACAAAAAACAAGAAATCTGCAAAGTAAGGTGACTTTGGAGAATTGCATTGGAGTAAGGGGATTTCTGGGGTCTAACCCTCCTGGGTGATGCCAGGACACACTCCAATTCATCTTCATCTTTTTTCTGGTTCACTTGTTCCCCCCTTTGCTATTATTCTACTCTATTCTCATATTTGGGGTTCTTTTCAGGAGTTGCAAAATGTTCTTAGCTATAGATTCTCCACCTCTCTTTTCTTCTGGCCTTGAGTAAGTATACAAATGTTTTTGAAGTTTTTTCCAACAGGAACTGTGGAAATAGAGAAAGGATTTGTAAAATAACAAATCTGAGTAATTACAAAGTTATTATCAGCCTTAATGGCTCCTAGCAATAATCACCCTGAATTCTCATTTATCTCTACACTTAAATGAGTTATATCTAGATTACTAATGATCAGTCTTTCAAACTTTATGACACTGATAGTGATCCTAGCTTACTCCACACTTCAATAGGGAAGATTTCATTGCTCAGTCCCAGAGAGTGTGCTATACAAGCATTATCCATAGTAATAGGGAGCAAGTGAGTCTATATAGCTTAGAAAATCTGTAAGCAGGAGCTATTTTTCTTGCTTTATTCCTCCACAGTGGGTCCCATGTGATTACCATAGTCACCTCTGAGAATGTCCAGGACTGACTCACCATATTACTGCAGCTACACCCTAGCCAGCCCATATTATCAGGACCTGAAGAACATATCAGGTTTGAGTTCCATAAAAAAAATCTACCCTGGACATGTGTGGTGGCTCATGCCTATAACCTCAACACTTTGGGAGGCCAAGGCAGGAGGATTACCTGGCTAGGAGTTCAAGACCAGCTTGGGCAACATAGCAAGACCTTGTCTCTATAGGAAATTTTATTATTATTAATATTTTTTTTGAGACAGAGTCTTGCTCTTGTTGCCCAGGCTGGAGTGGAATGGTGTGATCTCGGCTCACTACAACCTCCACCTCCTGGGCTCAAGCGATTCTCTTGTCTCAGCCTCCCAGATAGCTGGGATTACAGGCATGAGCCAGCACGCCTGACTGATTTTTGTATTTTTAGTAGAGATGGGGTTTCACTATGTTGGCTAGGTTTGTCTTGCACTCCTGACCTCATGATCCTCCCACCTTGGCCTCATAAAGTGCTGGGATTACAGGCATGAGCCACTGTGCTTGGCCACCTGTAAGAAATTTTTTTTTTTTTTTTTTTTTTTTTTTTGAGACGGAGTTTCGCTCTTGTTACCCAGGCTGGAGTGCAATGGCGCGATCTCGGCTCACCGCAACCTCTGCCTCCTGGGCTCAGGCAATTCTCCTGCCTCAGCCTCCTGAGTAGCTGGGATTACAGGCACGCGCCACCACGCCCAGCTAGTTTTTTAGTATTTGTAGTAGAGACGGGGTTTCACCATGTTGACCAGGATTGTCTCGATCTCTCGACCTCGTGATCCACCCGCCTCGGCCTCCCAAAGTGCTGGGATTACAGGCTTGAGCCACCGTGCCCGGCCTACAAATTTTTTTTTTTTTTTTTTTTTTTTTGAGACAGAGTTTCACTCTCGTTACCCAGGCTGGAGTGCAATGGCACGATCTCGGCTCACCGCAACCTCCGCCTCCTGGGTTCAGGCAATTCTCTTGCCTCAGCCTCCTGAGTAGCTGGGATTACAGGCACACACCACCATGCCCAGCTAATTTTTTGTATTTTTAGTAGAGACGGGGTTTCACCATGTTGACCAGGATGGTCTCGATCTTTTGACCTCGTGATCCACCCGTCTCGGCCTCCCAAAATGCTGGGATTATAAGCTTGAGCCACCACGTCCAGCCAAGAAATTTTTTTTTTTTTTTTTTTTTTTGAGATGGAGTTTCGCTCTTGTTACCCAGGCTGGAGTGCAATGGCACGATCTCGGCTCACCGCAACCTCCGCCTCCTGGGTTCAGGCAATTCTCCTGTCTCAGCCTCCTGAGTAGCTGGGATTACAGGCATGAGCCACCATGCCCAGCTAATTTTTTGTATTTTTAGTAGAGACGGGGTTTCACCTTGTTGACCAAGATGGTCTCGATCTCTTGACCTTGTGATCCACCCGCCTCAGCCTCCCAAAGTGCTGGGATTACAGGCTTGAGCCACCGCGCCCGGCCTCCAGCCAAGAAATTTTTAAAAATCAGAGGGTGTGGTGGCACATGCCTATAGTCTTAGCTACTCAGGAGGCTGACGGGGAAGGATCCCTGGAGTCCAGGAATTCAAGGCTACAGTGAGCTATGATCATGTCACTGCACTCCAGCCTGGGTGACAGAGTGAGACTCTGTCTCTTTAAAAGAAAACAAAATAGTTTTTTTCTTGCCTATGTGGCCAGGTTATAAAAATATAAATAAATAATTAAAATGTAACAGGAAAAATAGCCAGTCATGGTGACTCATGCCTGTAATCCCAGCACTTTGAGAGGCCAAGGCAGGAGGATCACCTGAGACCAGGAGTTTAAGGCTGCAGTGAGCTGATGGCACCACTGCACTCCAGCCTGGGCAACAGAGAGAGACTCTGTTCAAAACAATAAATAAAGGCTGAGAACAGTGGCTCACATCTGTTTTCCCAGCACTCTGGGAGGCCGAGGTGGACAGATCACTTGAGGTCAGGAGTTCGAGGCCAGCTGGACAACATGGTGAAACCCCGTCTTTACTAAAAATACAAAAATTAGCTGGGCATGGTTGGGCATGCTTGTAGTCCCAGCGACTTGGGAGGCTGAGGCAGGAGAATGGCTTGAACCTGGGAGGCGGAGGTTGCGGTGAGCTGAGATCATGTCATTGCACTCCAGCCTGGGTGACAGAATGAGAAATTGTCTCAAAATAATAATAATAATAAAATAAAATAAAATAAAATAAAATGAGCTGGGTGCAGTGGCACATGCCTGTAGTCCCTGCTACTTGGGAGGCTGAAGTTAAGGATTGCTTGAGCCCAGGAATTTAAGTCCCAGCCTAGACAGTGTAGCCAGACCCTATCTCTTTAAAAAAAATCAAAAAAACAAAAAAAAAAACAAAGTATATATGAGTTGATGTGTGAATTAATCACACATAAACATAATTTATTATTATCCTATTTTGAACATCCTCTCTAGTGATTTCACTGCGGATGAATGGAGATGCAGTCCTCAGGGACAAGGTGGCTATCCATGTCTGCTTCCACCATGCAGAATCTCTATCCCAGCCCCATACTCGGAATGCCAGGTCAGCATGTAACCCAGCTCCATTGTGTGAACAGTTTCAGCAGGACAAAAGCCCCAGCATAGCATAAGCCAGCCCAACAGCCTCTTTGGCTAGCTTCTGAGGCCCTACCCACCCCCCAGCCCCCGCCCTTCTCTCTCTCTGGTTACGCTTTGCTGACTGCTGACTGCTGGCAAAGTCTAGAACAATCACCACGCACTGAGTGCATCATCTTTCTCCCTCCATAGTTAAGGGATCCAATTAGCACTTGGATCAGGCCAGGGCTCCCACGAGTTAGAAATGGGGTAATTCAAGAAATCGTGTAATAATTAGCCCACCCTTGCCGCCTCCTTTCTTCTCCTATGGAGTCAGATACAACTTCAAGCCAGGTAGACTAATGCTCACTATGGGTCAGGTTCTGTTCTAAGCACTTTGTCTCATGCATTGGTATTTTTTATTTTTATTTTTATATTTTTTATTTATTTATTTTTTTTTTTATTTTATTTATTTATTTATTTTTTTTGAGACGGAGTTTCGCCCTTGTTACCCAGGCTGGAGTGCAATGGCGTGATCTCGGCTCACCGCAACCTCCGCCTCCTGGGTTCAGGCAATTCTCCTGCCTCAGCCTCCTGAGTAGCTGGGATTACAGGCACCTGCCACCATGCCCAGCTAATTTTTTGCACTTTTAGTAGAGACGGGGTTTCACCATGTTGACCAGGATGGTCTCGATCTCTCGACCTCGTGATCCACCCGCCTCGGCCTCCCAAAGTGCTGGGATTACAGGCTTGAGCCACCGCGCCCGGCGCGCATTGGTATTTTTTAGAGTTGCACCTTCAGTTTATTCCCTACTTACTCTACTCTATACCCGCTCCTTAGACGACCTCATCTACACCAAACCCACCTCATCCTTGAGATGTATGTCCACATGTCTGTAGAACATTTCACCTGGTTGTCTCACAGACACCTCAGTTTAGCCTGTCCAAAACTGAACTGATTATCTTCTCATCCAAACATGCTTCTCCTTCTGTATCCTCTTATTGTCAGAAACTTACAAATCAGCTTTGACACCGTCCCTTATCCTCTCACTTCCACCTAATGTCACTAAAACTCCAATAATTCTACCTCTTAATTAGCTGAGTCCGCACCATGTTTCACCTGAGAACTCCAGTGGTCTCAGACCCCATTTGTCCCTGTTTCTAGTCTCTTCCCTTCTAATTAATTCTCCACATTGCTGCCAGCTTTATCTTCATACGGTACCTGTAATTTGTAACTTCTCTGTGCTCCCTTCAACAGCTCCTGAATGCCTGAAAGATGGTCTGGCACATAAGGCACTTCATCACCCAGCCTTGCCTTTTCCAACTGCTTTCCTAGTCTCCCCAACATGAGACTCTGGCAATATTGTGTTCCTTGTGGTTCCTCAAACACTCTGTTCTAAATTTCATAACCCAGTGCGTTAGTTCAAGCTATTCCTCTGCCTCAAGTGTCTTTCCCTGTTTTGTCTGTCAGGTAAAATTCTATCAAATTCTAATTATTTTGCATTAAAGTTAAGAATCAGCCGGGTGTGGTGGCTCACGCCTGTAATCCTAGCACTTTGGGAGGCCAAGGCGGGTGGATCACGAGGTCAAGAGATCGAGACCATCCTGGTCAACATGGTGAAACCCCATCTCTACTAAAAATACAAAAAATTAGCTGGGCATGGTGGCGCATGCCTGTAATCCCAGCTACTCAGGAGGCTGAGGCAGGAGAATTGCCCGAACCCAGGAGGCGGAGGTTGTGGTGAGCCGAGATCGTGCCATTGCACTCCAGCCTGGGTAAGAAGAGCGAAACTCTGTTTCAAAAAAAAAAAAAAAAAAAAAAGAATCATAGGCCAGGCGTAGTCAAGCACTTTGGGAGGCTGAGGTGAGTGGATCACTGGAAGCCAGGAGCTTGAGACCAGCCTAGGCAACATGGCAAAACCTCACCTCTACTAAAAATACAAAAAATTAATTGGATGTGGTGGTGCACATCTGTGAACCCAGCAACTTGGGAGGCTGAGGCAGGAGAATTGCTTGAACCCAGGAGGCGGGGTTTGTAGTGAGCTGAACTGCACTCCAGCCTGAGTGACAGAGTGAGACTCTGTTTCAAAAAAGAAAAAAAGAAAAACAAAAAAAAAAAAAAAAGAAAAAAAAGAATTATAATTACAATGAGCAAGAAGGCAGGTAAATCATGTGAATGAGGAAGGTGAATGTAAGGTCTTTTAGGCCAACTGACTGCACCATGGAAGGCATGGTGACCTCTGTGACCTGCACATACACCTCCAGATGAATTCCTGGAACTAGAAAGTCTGAAATAACTGGAAAACCACAAAAAGAGAAGAATGACAAACCCCTGAGGTGCCTAATTAACTTGGAGACATTCTTTTTTTTTTTTTTTTTTTTTTTGAGACGGAGTTTCACTCTTGTTACCCAGGCTGGAGTGCAATGGCGCGATCTCGGCTCACCGCAACCTCCGCCTCCTGGGCTCAGGCAATTCTCCTGCCTCAGCCTCCTGAGTAGCTGGGATTACAGGCACGTGCCACCATGCCCAGCTAATTTTTTGCACTTTTAGTAGAGACGGGGTTTCACCATGTTGACCAGGATGGTCTCGATCTCTCGACCTCGTGATCCACCCACCTCGGCCTCCCAAAGTGCTGGGATTACAGGCTTGAGCCACTGCGCCCGGCGACATTCTTCTATTGTTCCTCATTTCTACCTCAACTGATAAGGCAACTAGACTTTGTAACTGACCTTGTTCAACTGATAAGTCAACCTGTGACTCCAGACCCTACGACCCCTCCCCGCTTGCAAAAACTGCCCTGAACTGTAACTTCTGTAACTTTCCACTGCCTACCCCAAACGTATAAAACTACCAACTCCTATCCCACCACCCTCCGCTGACTCTCTTTTTGGACTCAGCCTGCCTGCACCCAGTTGAATAAATAGCCACGTTGCTCACACAGAGCCTGTTTAGGGGGCCTCTTCATTTAGAGCATGCAGGGTTTTTTTTCTTTTTTCTTTGTTTTGAGACAGAGTCTCGCTCTGTCACCAGGCGCCAGGCTGGAGTGCAGTGGTGCAACCTCGGCTCCCTGCAACCTCCGCCTCCTGGGTTCAAGCAATTCTCCTGCCTCAACCTCCCAGGTAGCTGTGACTACAGGCGTGCGCCACCACACCCAGCTAACTTTTGTATTTTTAGTAGAGACACAGTTGATTTCATCATGTTGGCCAGGATAGTTTCGATCTCTTGACCTTGTGATCCGCCTGCCTCGGCCTCCCAAAGTGCTGGGATTACAGGCGTGAGCCACCGCGCCTGGCCCAGAGCATGCATTTAACAGTGAGTTTATCAAGTGAATGGTCAACCTGTAAAAGTGAAATAATAGAGAGAGATCCAAGATGGCTGATCACTAGCAGCTCGGGATTGTAGCTCCCACTGAAAGCGCAAAGAAGGAGAGGACGCCACACCTTCACATGAATTCTTGTTGCTCACGCACCAGGAGATTCCCAGCGGAGGAGCCCCACGGGTCGCCAGCGCGACTCTTGTGACCGGCGAGGCGGTTTTGCCGGCGCCTCGGAGCGTCGGTTCTCGGTGCAGAGTCGGAAAAGCACCCTCAATCTTAACGCCGCTAATTTAGTCGGTGCAGTGGGTTGCTCAGATTTCGGCGCTGGGAATCAGTAAGTTGGACGTCCACTCAGAAACCCAATTGCAGAGACGGTAATTATAAAGACCACAGATGGATAAATCTACGGCGAAGGGAGGAAAACGGTCAAAAAAGGCTGAGAATACCCAAGATCAGAACGCCTCTCCCTCAGCAGGGGATCACGGTTCCTCATCAGCAACAAAACAAGGCTTGATGGAGAATGAGTGGGTTCCAATTACAGAAGCAGGCTTCAAAACGTGGATAATAAGAAACTTGTGAATTAAAAGAACTTGTTATAACACAATCTAAAGAAACTAAGAACTTTGAAAAAAGGTTTGACGAAATGTCAACAAGAATACAAAATTTAGAGAGGAAAATAAGTGAATTGATGGAGCTGAAAAACACAATACGAGAACTACGTGAAGTATGCACAAGTTTTAACAGCTGAATTGATCAAGCAGAAGAAAGGATATCAGAGGTCGAAGATCAACTCAATGAAATAAAACAAGAAGACAAGACGAGAGAAAAAAGGATAAAAAGGAACGAGCAAAGTCTCCAAGAAATATGGGACTATGTGAAAAGACCTAATCTACGCTTGATAGGTGTACCTGAATGTGACGAAGAGAATGAATCCAAGCTGGAAAATACGCTTCAGGACATTATTCAGGAAAATTTTCCCAGCCTAGTAAGGCAGGATAATATTCAACTCCAGGTAATACAGAGAACACCACAGAGATATTCCTTAAGAAGAGCAACTCCAAGGCACATAATCGTCAGATTCACCAGGGTTGAAATGAAGGAGAAAATACTAAGGGCAGCCAGAGAGAAAGGTCAGGTTACCCACAAAGGGAAGCCTATCAGACTCACAGCAGATCTCTCAGCAGAAACCCTACAAGCCAGAAGAGAGTGGGGACCAATATTCAACATCCTTAAAGAAAAGAACTTTCAACCCAGAATTTCACATCCAGCCAAGCTAAGCTTCACATGTGAAGGAAAAATAAAGTTTTTTGTGAATAAGCAAGCACTCAGAGATTTCATCACCACCAGGCCTGCTTTGCAAGAGCTTCTGAAAGAACCACTACACATATGAAAGGAACAAACAGTATCAGCCTTTCTAAAAAAATTATCAAAAAGAGCATCAATATAATGAAGAATTTACATCAACTAATGGACAAAATAGCCAGCTAATGACAGTATTAAACTCACAGATATTATTATTAATTCTAAATTTAAATTGACTAAATCCCCCAATCTAAAGACAGGCAATTTGAATAAAAAACTAAAACCCATCAGTATGCTGCATCCAGATCCATCTCACATTCAAGGATATACAAAGACTCTAAACAAGGGATGGAGAAAGATTTACCAACCAAACAGAGAGCTAAAATAAATAAATAAAAAGCAGAAGTTACAATTAAGCAACAAAGATCAAAAGAAGCAAAGAAGGACATTATATAATGATAAAAGGATCAATGCAACAACAAGAAGAGCTAAAGATCCTAAATATATACGCACCCAATACAGGAATACCTAGACATACAGGACTTATAAAGAGACTTAGACTCCCACATAATAATAGTGGGAGACTTCAACATTAATATTAGACAGATCAATGAGACAGAAAATTAACAACGATATTCAGGTCTTGAACTCAGATCTGGAACAAGTAAATGTAATTAACATTTATAGAACTCTCCACTTTAAATATACAAAATATACACTCTTATCAGTACCACATCATATCAATTTAGAAGTTTAAATGAAATCTTGGTTGGCTCCTTGTTTGTTATTCTCTTCCCTCATTTTCTTTCATGTCTCCATTATTAAGGACAATTATAGGCATACCCATATTTAGACTGCATTCTAGCCTGGGCAACAAAGCAATACTCCCATCCTCTCTCCCTCTTCCTCTTTCTCTTTCTTCCTCTTCTTTATTCTAAAAAAAAAAAAAACTTATGGAGCTGTATATTAATTCTTTGTGCTTTCCTGTTTGTTTGCCGTATGTCACAATTTTAAAAATCATTTTAAGCTGGGTGTGGTGGCTCACACCTGTGATCCCAGCACTTTGGGAGGCCAAGATGGGCCAATTGCTAAAAAAAAAAAAAAAAAAAAAAGTGAAATAATATGAGAGAGACGAGCAAGGCTATTCCCTGAATAAGGAATAAAGTAATGGATGTGTCTTAAGTGACAGTGTGGGGAAGGTATAGTGATTGCTTAAGCTCTCACAGGAACCAAAGGGGAAATCCTACAGAAACACAATCCTAGAACCTTCTTCTCATTACTACCAAAATGCAAAGTACAGACAGAGAGATTTCTGAAGGAAATTTCCTTCAGAAATCTCTCTCCACATTGTTATTAGCCTTAAAAGGAAACTAAGCTCTCTTCTCACGTTATTTAGCTGACTGAAAAGTCTGGGCCGTGCTGACCCCTGGTGGAGACAATGGGCCACTACACTCCAAACTGGTGGCGAGGCCAGGCGCTGTGGCTCACGCATGTAATCCCAGCACTTTGGGAGGCCAAGACAGGTGTATCACTTGAGGCCAGGAGTTCAAGACCAGCCTGGCCAACATGGTGAAACCCTGTCTCTATTAAAAATACAAAAAAATTATCCAGGCGTGGTGATGCATGCCTGTAATCCCAGCTACTTGGGAGGCTGAGGTAGGAGAATCGCTTGAACCAGGGAGGTGGAGGTTGCAGTGAGCTGAGATCATGCCACTGCACTATGGCCTGGGCAACAGAGCCAGACTCTGTCTCAAACAAAACAAAAACCAAAACAAAACTGGTGGAGAGAATGAGCCACTGCACTGCACTCGAAAAAAAATGTGGGAACAAAACTTTTTTTTTTGAGACAGGCTCTAACTCCATTGCCAAGCTCACTGTAGCCTCGACCTCCTGGGCTCAAGAGATCCTCATGCCTCAGCTTCCTGAGTAGCTGGACTACAGGTGTACACCACCACATCTGGCTAATTTTTAAAATTTATTTTGTAGAGATAGGGTCTCCCTATGTTGCCCAGGCTCGTCTTGAACTCCTGGGCTCAAGTGATCCTTTTACCTCAGCCTCCCAAAGTGCTGGGATTATAGGTGTAAGCCACCTTGCCTGGCACTCTTGTTTGTTTTAGTGAGCACATATTCTATGCTAAAGAGACCACTAAGGCCCTGGGGCACAGAAAACACAGTATTTAATCTCCTTTCTTAAGAATTCACAACCTGGCCAGGCACGGTGGCTCAAGCCTGTAATCCCAGCACTTTGGGAGGCCAAGGCGTGTGGATCACGAGGTCAAGAGATCGAGACCATCCTGGTCAACATGGTGAAACCCCGTCTCTACTAAAAATACAAAAAATTAGCTGGGCATGGTGGCACGTGCCTGTAATCCCAGCTACTCAGGAGGCTGAGGCAGGAGAATTGCCTGAACCCAGGAGGCGGAGGTTGCAGTGAGCCGAGATCGCACCATTGCACTCCAGCCTGGGTAACAAGAGCGAAACTCCGTCTCAAAAAAAAAAAAAAAAAAAAAAAAAGAATTCACAACCTAGGCCAGGCGTGGTGGATCACGCCTGTAATCCAAGCACTTTGGAGGCCAAGGCGGGCAGATCACCTGAGGTTGGGAGTTCAAGACCAGCCTGACCAACATGGTGAAATCCCATCTTAAAAAATAAAAATAAAAAAAAGAAATAAAGAATTCACAACCTAATGGGTGAGATAGATAGCGGTCTGTTTAAAGTTTCTCTCAGCATCAGCAGCATAGGTGGGTACTGGAGACCAGTTAGAAGGCGAGTGATGCAGTTGATGGTGGTGGGTGGATAGGAGTAGGGGGAATGTGATACGGATTCAGTGACAATCAGGTATGTGAGGGGAGACAGACAAGTCACGGACTCCATGGTTTCTGGGCAACTGGCTGAATATGGGTTGCAATTCATGAGACTCCCTCACCTGCTTAACCATTTCTGCTTTTCAAGCCATAGCTATGGCTTTTGGGAAGTCTCTTCCCATCACTCTCCCATATACTAAACCAGAGGCTTCTCTTTTGTTTCCTGAGCATCCTATATGACTTCAATCATGGCACCTAGTGAATCATACTGCAATGGCCCTGTGAACCCTTGAAGAAATCATGTTTTGTGAAAATGAACAAAGAAGGTAGGCAATAGTCATATCATGTAAAGCCTTGTGACCATGCAAAGGAATTTGATGCAGGCACATTAAAGGATTTAAGCATGGTGGTGGCATGTCTGACTGTAATGCTGACATTGAATTAGAAGCAGACAGATGGAAGCTGGGAGATCAGCTTAGAAGCGACCCATATTTCTTTTTCTTTTCTTTTTTTTTTTTTTTAACCAAGGAGCTGTGTATGCAACCCATATTTCTACATTGAAATGAGAAAGCCTTGGCCAGGAGTGGTGGCTCATGCCTGTGATCCCAGCACTTTGGGAGGCCAAGGCAGGCAGATCACCTGAGGTCAGGAGTTCAAGACCAGCCTGCCCAACATGGTGAATCCCGTCTCTACTAAAAATACAAAAATTAGCTGGGCGCGATGGTGAGTGCCTGTAGTCTCAACTACTTGGGAGGCTGAGGCAGGAGAACTGCTTGAACCCAGGCAGTTGAGGTTGCAGCAAGCAGAGACTTCGCCACTGCACTCCAGCCTGGGCACCAGAGCAAGACTCCGTCTCAATTAAAAAAAAAAAAAAAAAAGAAATGAGAAAGCCTCAAGGCCAAGGATGACAGTGGCCTGAACTAGGGCCATGTCTACCATTCGAGGCAGTTAGAACTCCGGGAGAGGAGGAAGAATTTTTGGTTAATTATTTAGGCTTTAAATATCTAGCCCAGAGGCCAGGTGTGGTGGCTCATACCTGTAATCCCAGCACTTTAGGAGGCCAAGGTTGGGGGATCACTTGAGGTCAGGAGTTTGAGACCAGCCTGGCCAACATGGTGAAACCTTGTCTCTACTAAAAATACAAAAATTAGGCCGGGGGCAGTGGCTTATGCCTGTAACTTTGGGAGGCTGAGGCGGGTGGATCACCTGAGGTCAGAAGTTCGAGACCAGACTGACCAATATGGTGAAACCCTGTCTCTACCAAAAAATAAAACAATTAGCTGAGGGTAGTTGTGTGCACCTGTAGTCCCAGCTGCTCAGGAGGCTGAGACAGAAGAATTGCTTGAACCCCAGAGGCAGAGGCTGCAGTTAGCCAAGATCAAACCACTGCATTCCAGCCTGGGTGATAAGAGTGACACTCTGTCTCAAAACATTTTTTAAAAATATATATCAAAGCCGGGCGCGGTGGCTCAAGCCTGTAATCCTAGCACTTTGGGAGGCTGAGGCGGGTGGATCATGAGGTCAAGAGATCGAGACCATCCTGGTCAACATGGTGAAACCCCATCTCTACTAAAATACAAAAATTAGCTGGGCATGGTGGCGCACGCCTGTAGTCCCAGCTACTCAGGAGGCTGAGGCAGGAGAATTGCCTGAACCCAGGAGGCAGAGGTTGCGGTGAGCTGAGATTGTGCCATTGCACTCCAGCCTGGGTAACAAGAGCGAAACTCCATCTCAAAAAAAAAAAAAAAAAAAAAAAATATATATATATATATATGTGGGTGCAGTGGCGCGTGCCTGTAGTCCCAGCTACTCAGGAGGCTGAGGTGGGAGGATTGCTTGAGCCCAGGAGTTCTGGGCTGTAGTGTGCTATGCCGATCAGGTGTCCACACTAAGATCGGCATCAATATGGTGACCTCCCGGAAGCCGGGGACCACCAGGTTGCCTAAGGAGGGTTGAACCAGCCCAGGTTGGAAACGGAGCACGCCAAAACTCCCATGCTGATCAGCAGTGGGATCGCACCTGTGAATAGCCACTGCATTCCAGCCTGGGCAACATAGCAAGACCCCATCTCTTTTTATATTATTTTGTTAAAAAAAGAAGAAAAGAAAAATATATATCTAAAATCCTCTTTTTGAAGGGTAGGAGGATAGAGGTGGGATATATGTTGATACTGCACTGGCCAGCAGAACCTTGAGAAGTGGACAGATTAAAAAATGTAGGTCGGGCATGGTGGCTAACACCTGTAATCACAGCACTTTGGGAGGCCAAGATGGGAGGTTGGCTTGAGCCCAAGAATTCAAGAACAGCCTGGGCAACAAAGTGAGACCCCTGTTTCTACAAAAAGTAAACTAAGCATAGTGGTGTATACTTGTGGTCCCAGCTACACAGGAGGCTGAAGCAGGAAGATTGCTTGTGCCTGGGAGGTGGAGGCTGTAGTCAGCTGCAGCCTGGACACAGAATGAGATCCTGCCTCAAACATAAAATAAAATGGAATGCAGACTGAAATGTTAAATATAGCCTATCCATAATCTCCTATCTCATACCCTGAACCAAAATATTGCTACTTTTGGTTAAGTTCAGAAAAACTGAATGCTGAGTTAAATCATTCATTCCTAGCCTTGAACATACAATACCAGCATTAACAGTATTTATGTATTTCATATTAATTATAAACAACTGTCAATTACCCAATGGTTGCTATTTGCCTAGATATATCTAGATTATCATTTAATTTAAGGTCTGTATATAATTTCTATTTTATAAATGAGAACACTAAGGCTCAGAAAAGTGGAGTGAGTTGCCCAAATTCACACAGTGAGGCCGGGATCGAAGCTAGTTACAGGGCCAGTGGCTCAGGCCTGTAATTCCAGCACTACAGGGGGCCAAAGCGGTGGATCACCTGAGGTCGGTAGTTTGAGACCAGCCTGACCAACACAGAGAAACTCCCCCGTCTCTATTAAAAACGCAAAATTAGGCCGGGCGCTGTGGCTCATGGCTGTAATCCTAACACTTTGGGAGGCCGAGGTGGGTGGATCACCTGAGTTTCGGAGTTCAAGACCAGCTTGGCCCTCATGGTGAAACCCCATCTTTGAAAAAAAAAAAAGGAAGAAGAAAAAAAAAAAAACGCAAAATTAGCCCGGTGTGGTGGCGCGTGCCTGTAATCCCAGCTACTCGGGAGGCTGAGGCAGGAAAATCGCTTGAACCCAGGAGGCGGAGGCTGCAGTGAGCCGAGATAGTACCATTGCACTCCAGCCCGGGCAACAAGAGCGAAACTCAGTCTCCAAAAAAAGAAAGAAAGAAAAGAAAAAGGCCGGGCGCGGTGTCTCATGCCTGAAATCCCAGCACTTTGAGAAGCCGAGGCGGGCGAATCACAAGGTCAAGAGATCCAGACCATACTGGCCAAGATAGTAAAACATCGTCTCTACTAAAAATACAAAAATTAGTTGCGTGGCCGGGCGCGGTGGCTCAAGCCTGTAATCCCAGCACTTTGGGAGGCCGAGGCGGGTGGATCACGAGGTCAAGAGATCGAGACCATCCTAGTCAACATGGTGAAACCCCGTCTCTACTAAAAATACAAAAATTAGCTGGGCATAGTGGCGCGTGCCTGTAATCCCAGCTACTCAGAAGGCTGAGGCAGGAGAATTGCCTGAACCCAGGAGGCAGAGGTTGCGGTGAGCCGAGATCGCGCCATTGCACTCCAGCCTGGGTAACAAGAGCGAAACTCCGTCTCAAAAAAAAAAAAAAAAAAATTAGCTGCGTGGTGGTTTGCACCTGCAGTCCCAGCTACTCCAGAGGCTGAGGCAGGAGAATCGCTTGAACCCGGGAAGCAGAGGTTGCAGTGAGCCGCGATCGCGCCACTGCACCGTAGACTGGCGACAGAGCGAGACTCCGCCTCATTAAAAAAAAAAAAAAAAAAAAAAAAAAAAGCTAATTACAGTACTGTCTAATTTTAAAATCTACACTTTTAAGCATCTGGCTACACTACATCTCTAAAAGTTTTATGTAGTTCAAATGTGAGCAGCGTTCGTCTACGCAGAAAAACTGAAAAAGCAGCATCAACCGCGGGTAGAAACAAAACAGAACCCACCTACACGGCGCCCCCACCAACCAGCAGAGGGTCGCTCCACGTCATAACACTGCGCGGCCGCCCTCGCGCACCACGTGCTAGGGCAGCAGGCGGGCGGATAGCTGAGTCTCCAACGTGGAGGCGTGCCCTATTCATCCATGGCGCAAGATGGCGCTGCCCTTTGCACGTTCTTTGCGCTTGTGCCGCTGGGGAGCCAAACGATTGGGAGTTGCCTCTACAGAGGCCAGGAGAGGTAGGATTATCTCTTTTTGCTATTTTTTTTTTTTACCTCCAGAATGGCTTCCGTCTATTTTTCCTAGACCCCACTCCGAGAAGCAACTCCAACCCTCTTGGGTCTTTCCCTTCCCCCACCGGCGTTGGTCCCGAGATTCCCAAACCTGTGACACCATTTGGTTTCTTTGAATCCCGGGATTTCCTCAATCCGAGTTTTTTGACTCCGTGAGCTATCCATACTAAAGCGACCCGCTAACTGTCTTGCCCGCATGGCATTCTGACTCTTCCCTGGTTGCTTGTGCCTTATGACTGCCTGCTTCAGATCTGAATATATCACCAGCCCTAGGGTTCTAGCCCTGTTATTATCCTGTCCTTTTGCTCTGCCCGCAGGCATCAGTTTCAAACTGGAAGAAAAAACTGCCCACAGCAGCCTGGCACTCTTCAGAGGTGATACGGGTGTCAAATATGGCTTGGTGGGATTGGAGCCCACCAAGGTGGCCTTGAATGTGGAGCGCTTCCGGGAGTGGGCAGTGGTGCTGGCAGACACAGCGGTCACCAGTGGCAGACACTACTGGGAAGTGACAGTGAAGCGCTCCCAGCAGTTCCGGATAGGAGTGGCAGATGTGGACATGTCCCGGGATAGCTGCGTTGGTGTTGATGATCGTTCCTGGGTGTTCACCTATGCCCAGCGCAAGTGGTACACCATGTTGGCCAACGAGAAAGCCCCAATTGAGGGTATTGGGCAGCCAGAGAAGGTGGGGCTGTTGCTGGAGTATGAGGCCCAGAAGTTGAGCCTGGTGGATGTGAGCCAGGTCTCTGTGGTTCACACACTACAGACAGATTTCCGGGGTCCAGTGGTGCCTGCCTTTGCTCTCTGGGATGGAGAGCTGCTGACTCATTCAGGGCTTGAGGTGCCCCAGGGCCTCTAGTATGTCCATACTGGAGTCTCTAATCACACTCTTGGCCAGCCTCCTTTTGAAACTGTCTGAAGCCTTTTAACTTTGCCCCAAGCAACCTCTGGCTCCCACAATTCAGTGTTGGGTCCTCTGTGCAATGTCATAATCATCTTCCTCATCCCCTACCTTGTGAAAGCGAGGCAGACAGCCAAACTCTACTTCTCCCCACCCACCAACTACTGCCAGTTTTCCTGGGCTACCATGTGTGTATCTTCCCTGACCTGCTTCCTTCAGTTCCTCTGCCTCCCTTTGCCCAGGCCTTTCTCAGACTGTATTCCATCCTGGGGTCTTATCATTCAGCTTTGTTTGAATTTATTCATCATCGTGATAACTTCTCCCTCCCTTTGTCCACATGTAACTTGTTTGTTCTTGGGGCTCTACCAGATCTCTTCAGAGTAAATCCTTTCTACCTCTGGCTGAAGAAGTGGTGCAGTCAATGACTTGACCCTTTCTCTACAGCACATTCAGAGTTTTGGCTCTGGATCCCTCAGTAAGTGCTTTATTGACTCAGTGTGTCAGAATGAAAACAGAGCCCTTCTTCCTCAGTAGCTCATTGCCACAGACCTTCAGCCCCACAGAGCTGTAGCTATCCTTACCCCGAGTCCATCTACCTTAACCTATACCTCTGACACACAGCCAGTCTCTCATAATCATTATGCCAAGTTATAACCATGACCAAAGGGGAAGAGACTCATGGGGTATATCTAGGGGATGAGTGCTAGAAGAAACTGTTTATTCTTTTTTTTTTTTTTTTTTTTTGAGACAGTCTCTCACTCTGTCACCCAGGCTGGAGTGCAGTGGCACCATCTTGGCTCACTGCAACCTCTACCTTCTGGGTTCAAGCAATTCTCGTGCCTTAGCCTCGTAAGTAGCTGGGATTACAGGTGTGTGCCACCACAGAGACTGATTTTTATATTTTAGTAGAGATGGGCTTTCTCCATATTGGCCAGGCTGGTCTCGAACTCCTGGCCTCATGTGATCTACCTTGGCCTCCCAAAGTGCTGAGATTACAGGCATGAGCCACCGTGCCCGGCTGAAACTGTTTATTCTTGAGAAGTTCCATCTTCATTTCTGCCACAGTTGGAACTTCCTGAGGAAGGAGGGAGGCCTAAGGTTTTACACAATCTGTTTCAGAGCCTGTTTAGACTCAAACCTATACTTCCCTTGGCTGCAGAATACACTTAACCTAAAGCAGTATTTGGAGTAGAGAAAAACCTGGTGGGGTAAGTGAATATGTATTGTTTGGATTCTATCTGACCCTGTGGTTCCATCTTCTACCTTCTCTGATGGCAATGAAGCTAGATACCCCTAGGGAAGAAAGAAGACTGGGTTTAGCAAAAATGATTTGATAATTAAAGTTTATTTGAACATAAAATACTTTCTCTGTCTATAAAATTGCTGTTAGCAGTAGCAGTAGCATCTCCTGGCCAAGGGGAGTAGATCTTTCCAGACTACTAAAGCCATATATATAGCCATTCCCACTTCCCTTATTCTGTGGATATATACATGTGCGTGGTAGCTAGAGTCCCTCCACCAGAGTGTCTCTCTCTCATGATGGTTTCTTCAGGGAGAGGAAGAGGAGACCTGGGTGAACATCTGGGATGGTTTTGAGTGGGGCAAGCCATTTGGCTGTACTTTGAAGCCCGCTCTCTCTGGATAGCTCTACTGCTATCCAGAGATAGCCCTTCTCTGTACTCTGTCTGCTGAGGGGATGGGGTATTTTGACTCTCATAGAAAGCAGTACCCCAAGTCACCAAATGACTGTTTGGTCCTGACTGAAGCAGTATAGCTCTCCATAGCATTTTTGGTGGGTATGGATTACATGTGTGGCCAGCTAATGCTTTTTCTTGAGCAGGGGCTATCCATGACCTGTGCTCATACCATGCTCTCTAAGTTCTCTTTGGACAGGGCTTCAGCTGCTGCCTCAGCCTGAGTCTCAGAGGGTGTGTAGGAGTCCTGGTAATCTTGAAGCAGTTTGACCACCTCCAGATGGTTGAACTGTACAGCATCATCCAGGGGAATGTTGCCCCACCTGAGAGGAATAAGATATGATCAGGCAAAGGAGACATGGAGAGTGCGGTGGTCGTATATATTTGCAAGGTAGCTGGAGAATAGATAGAGAAGCTGTGCCCACCCTCCCCCACTTTTAGCCTAATCCTCACCTGTCCTTGACAAAAGGATTCACTTTGCAAGCCTCGATCAGGAATTTAACAACTTCAATGTGTCCTGGGAATATGGGCAGAAGGAAAATGAGAAGGCACAGGTCTTAAACCCTTTGGTGTAGACACTTAGCCACTGATTCTTATTCTTGAGAGTCTTTACCAAGAGGAGAGGGAAAAGGTCTCATCCCATTTTGTACCCTACAGCACCCAGTAATAGTCTAGCTGCAAACTGAAGGGTGTCTGGATAAAACGAGTTGCTGCCCTATAACTTTGAGGGCACATATAATGATGATACTTTTGATGAAAAAGAAAGGGTCTTGGCCGGGCGCGGTGGCTCAAGCCTGTAATCCCAGCACTTTGGGAGGCCGAGGCGGGTGGATCACGAGGTCGAGAGATCGAGACCATCCTGGTCAACATGTGAAACCCCGTCTCTACTAAAAATACAAAAAAACTAGCTGGGCGTGGTGGCGCGTGCCTGTAATCCCAGCTACTTAGGAGGCTGAGGCAGGAGAATTGCCTGAGCCCAGGAGGCGGAGGTTGCGGTGAGCCGAGATCGCGCCATTGCACTCCAGCCTGGGTAACAAGAGCGGAACTCCGTCTCAAAAAAAAAAAAAAAAAAAAAAAAAAAAAAGAAAGGGTCTTATGATTAGCCTCCCCTCTTTAACCCTTCAGTACCTTCAGCTGCAGCAACATGCAGAGCTGTGCGCGAGTCATAGTCTTTCTGTTCCATATCCATGGCTGACAAGGCAAACCTGAGGGTAGTGGAAAGCAGCTAGAGTTGCCTAGACCAGACTGAAAACACTGGTGTCCTTTGTGAACTGGTGTCAGACTAGATGAATTTCAGAGAAGTGAAACATCCTATACCCAGATTTGTAGGCTCTAAATTATCTTTGTTCTATACCCAGATGAGACTGTTATTCCCATATTAGAGAGCTAGGAATGTGATACTTCCAGAAGTATCATTCACTGCCTACCTGTGGTAAGTGCCCATTTGAGACAGGGTATCTACCTCCTAGGACTCTGCTCTTAATAACAATGGCTAACATTAATTAAGTTATCATAGAGCAGGCAGTTTAGTTTTTTTAAAAAATCTCATTTAAATGCAATCTATATCCATTCTGTCTAATTCCAAAGCTGAAGCACTTAACTATTTTGCTATGCTGTCTTCTAGTAAAATCTCTGACCAGGAATATTTTATTGTGTATATTTGGCCACAGTAGCATTACCTTCGAAGAGCTGAGACATCACCACTATAGGCAGCAAATAACAGGTTGACCACAGTCTTGTTCTGGAACACAAATCATACCCACCTGACATTAATTGAACTCACCTAATCTCTGCCCTGTGACCCTCCTCCATGGATTCTTAGTCGAGGGTATTGCTGAGTGTTTTGGAATGTTCTACTCTGAAGTATTCTTACAAGCCACCGGGAGTTTTCCTTACCCGAACTTCTCCTCCTTCACGCCGTGGGTCTAACTTCCGAGCACAGTGCCTCAGGTTGTCATAGTTGTGGAAATTGAAGAGAGACACCAACTTCTAAAATTGTAAGCCAAAGATATTGTTTATTTACTCCTTAGGAGCTCAAGATTGCTCTATTTACTTAAAATAAAAGTGGTAGGCTGGGTGCGGTGGCTCACACCTGTAATCCCAGCACTTTGGGAGGCCAAGACAGGTGGATCACCTGAGGTCGGGAGTTCAAGACCAGCCTGACCAACATGGAGAAACCCTGTCTCTACTAAAAATACAAAATTAGCTGGGCGTGGTGGCATATGCCTGTAATCCCAGCTACTCAGGAGGCTGAGGCAAGAGAATCGTTTGAAGCTGGGAGGTGGAGGTTGTGGTGAGCTGAGATCCCGCCATTGCACTCCAGCCTGGGCAACAAGAGCAAAACTCCATGTCAAAAAATAAATTACAAAAGTGGTACCATTAAACAAATTTATTGCTTCAAAAAATATTAAGTACTATATGCAAAGCATCTCACCTGACAGAAGCTAGTCCCTCTATGACTGTTCCCCAGCTTGTCCAATGGGGGTGACAGGCACATCATTCCCATGACATTGGGTACCACCAGGAGGATGGCTCCCGATACAGCTGACTTGGCTGGCAGGCCCACCTGGGGAACAAAATTGAAGCTGAGGATAACCCGGGTGTGCCCCAAATCAGAAAAGAAACACGTTAGTGTGTGCTCTTAACAAGTTTACAAATGACTGCATGGCCACAATCCACCTCAACCTTTTGGGTTGTTAATTAGCTTCTTTTATTGCTCCTGTCCGTTCCTTCTCTTAAATTCACTGATTTAACTAGAAAATATTTATTGAAATACTTAACAGCATTCTGTGCTGGATGCTGTGCTAGAACTAGGAACTTACATTCTGGTGTTAGGAGATAGGTAATAAACATGTAAATAGACAAGTAATTTTTAAAATAATTATGATAACTAGTGAGAAGAAGTAGGGTGCTGTAAATAGAGCTGGGGGGGGGGGGGCATGTGATATAGGGTGGTCAGAAAAGTCTTTGGAAGTGACATCTAAGCTGAGACTCCAAGGAGAAGAGCCAGCAATGTGAAGCACAATTCAGGAGCTGCAACATCTCTTTTTTTTTTTTTTTTTTTGAAATGGAGTTTTGCTCTTGTTGCCCAGGCTGGAGTGCAATGGCACAATCTTGGCTCACCGCAACCTCCACCTCCCAGGTACAAGCAATTCTGCTTCAGCCTTCCAAATAGCTGGGATTATAGGTGTGTGCCACCACTCCTGGCTCATTTTTTGTATTTAGTAGAGATGGGGTTTCAAGCTGGTCTTGAACTCCTGACCTCAGGTGATCCATCTGCCTTGGCCTTCCAAAGAAATCTCTTTATATATTCGAGGAACTTGGTGTTTTTGAGAACTCGCCTAAGGATTCTCAGCCTAATTGCCTGCTGGAAGTTAGTGAATGAGAGGCAGGAACAAGCTTCCACCTCTTTATCTTCAGAGAGTCAATGTTCTCTCTTCTTAGCACTTCTCAGCCTATACCCAGATTTGTATAGGGCTTATGACTGATGACAGAGCCAGAAACTCACGTGGAAGGCAAACTGGCCAGAGAAGTCATACATGCCGCAGGAATGCATGAGGCTGAGGGTGTTGCGCACTGCTTCAGCACTCAGCACACTCTCGCCTGTGATGGGGCAGATCCCACCATTGGCGAGGGTGGCTGCCATGACACTGCCTGATTCACAGGTGACCTCCACAGAGCACAGCTATGAAAACAAAGAATAGGTGAAGACATGATGTGAACCTGCACATGGTACTCTTGGCTGTAGAGTAGGAAAATCTGTCCTTTCCCTCACCTTGGCCCTGAGCAGTGTTTTCTTACCTGGAAGTAGAGATCAAGGGCAGCCATCATGTCCACTCCCTTAGGAAAGCACTGCAAGGAAGAGAGGGGAGAGCATGTCTCTTCTGGACATCAGCACCCCTTTCACACTGTCAGGGTCTCAGCAGAAGCCCCCAACCCCGCTACCCTTCCACTAGCAGCAGAATTCCCAGGGACTTTCTCTACCGGCCTCTCCTGGTTACCTTCTTTTCCTTGAGATAATAGCCGATGGCATAATTCCGATCCCCTGTTTCCTTCTCTGACTGGAATCTGAAGCAAACACCCAATTTAGTACTCGAAGTTGGAGGAGTGGGTATTGGGAGAAAGAGAATAATTACCTTCCCTGAGAGAGATGGAGCTACATCACACCACAAACTAAATGAACCCCTTTATAAAACTTCTATCAGTAATATTAGAGGAAATTTCTGAACCTGAGCAAACACTCAGCATGGCTTTGTCATAAAGTAGACCCAAACCAAACACCCCAAACTGCCTAGTCATCTAGTCTAGGAAAACTGGTGACATTTTTGGCTTTCAAAGTCTTGGCAAGAAAGGGCTTAGGCACAAACCATCACACTGCCTCTCTCATTATGTACTAATTAGAAATGGAAGAAATTATTTTACAAGGTAAACAAATGTTAATGAAGGGGCTCAGAGAAAGCTGGAGTGCCAAGGTTTCCCTGGGACTTCTTCCTTCTAAGATTCTCTCTCCCCCTTTCCCCTTGTCCCCCTCCTTTCAGTCAGTCCTCTGAATAGGGACTTACGTGGCATTGCTGAAACCCATGTATTCATTCCCAGCCATTTTGTTGAGATACTGCAACACCTGGAAGAGAAAAAGGGACATTGAGGCTCCACTTGACTAAGGACCTCTATTAATACCTCACAGGCTGACAAGCCCTTCTGAACTCGGGTCTTGTCAACAGGCTTTCCTCTGAGGCCAGCAGATTTCCATACTTAGGGAAACAGGCTTCTAGTATGGGCTGGCGGGCCTGGTAGTGGGATTAGAGACAGCCACTGGGGCAGCTAGAGAGGACTGCATGCCACGGATAAATGCAGCCAGGGGTTAAATAGCAAGGGAACTTACAAAATCAAACTTCTCTGCTTTGTTACAGTCCATCTGCAAAGAAAGAGAGAGATGTCAGTATTCTAAATCCACAAGGATGGCCGAGGGATGAGTCAAGGATGTAGTGGAGTTAAAGTGTCAGACTGGTCCTGCTACCGCAAATGTGTTCAATTTTATAAAGGCCTTTTTTTTCTTCTTAAAACACGGAACTTCCATTGGCTCTTCCCTTTCCTTTTTTTTTTTTTTTTTTTTTGAGATGGAGTTTCACTCTTGTTACCCAGGCTGGAGTGCAATGGCGCGATCTCGGCTCACCGCAACCTTCGCCTCTTGGGTTGAAGCAATTCTCCTGCCTCAGCCTCCTGAGTAGCTGGGATTACAGGCACGTGCCACCATGCCCAGCTAATTTTTTGCATTTTTTTTTTTTTTGAGACGGAGTTTCGCTCTTGTTACCCAGGCTGTAGTGCAATGGCGCGATCTCGGCTCACCGCAACCTCCGTCTCCTGGGTTCAAGCAATTCTCCTGCCTCAGCCTCCTGAGTAGCTGGGATTACAGGCACGCGCCACCATGCCTAGCTAATTTTTTGTATTTTTAGTAGAGACGGGGTTTCACCATGTTGACCGGGATGGTCTCGATCTCTTGACCTTGTGATCCACCCGCCTCGGCCTCCCAAAATGCTGGGATTACAGGCTTGAGCCACCGCGCCCGGCCCGCATTTTTTGCATTTTTAGTAGAGACGGGGTTTCACCATGTTGACCAGGATGGTCTCGATCTCCTGACCTCGTGATCCACCCGCCTCGGCCTCCCAAAGTGCTGGGATTACAGGCGTGAGCCACCGCGCCCGGCTTTTTTTTTTTTTTTTTTTTTTTTTTGAGACAGAGTCTTGCTTTATCACCAGGCTAGAGTGCAGTGGCACAATCGTGGCTCACTGCAGCTTCCACCTCCCATCCTCAAGTGATCCTCCCAACTCAGCCTCTGAGGTAGCTGGGATTACAGGCATGAGCCACCTTGCTGGGCTGTCCCACTTCCATTCTCAATCCAAACCCTCATCCCTGACACCCACATTCATTTCCCTGACTCTAATCCTGTCCCCCAGCCCCACCCTATCCCTGATCTCCATCCTCATTCCTTACACCTTAGCTTTACTCTATCCCATTGGCCTGCACGATGGTTCATGCCTGTAATCTCAGCAATTTGGGGGGCTGAGGCAGGAGGATTGCTTGAGCCCAGGGGTTTGAGACCTGCCTGGGCAACATAGGGGAGACCCTGTCTCTATTTTTTTTTTTTAAAAGGTCCTACTTAGATGGGAATGGGATTCGGCAGGTCCCAGATACAAGTTTGTAGATGGAGCCATCACAGAACAAGGAGAGAGACTCAGCTTCATTTCCTCAACCGGAATCGTTGCTTACTCATGTCAACTACAGAGTCAATACCACAGGGACTCTGACACCTGGGGGACTCTGAGTCCCTGGGGGAAGGGTTCCTAACACCACCTTCCCCAGGAGGGGCTGTGATTGGCTCCAGGGTGTTGCTGCCCAGCTGTTGCCAGGTTCTTGCTCAAGCCCTGGGAGACTTACAGCTGATGGGCTAGTTTGACACCCTTGTTCAAGGCCAACTCACAGTTCCAGGTGACGTGAATAACTGCCCTGGCCTGGCCATTCACCCTTCTCTGCAGGTGTCCCACACCCAGAGGTGGCCAATCAGTGCCCAATAGTGCTGTCCTCCCCTTGTCTCTGGCATTTGGCCCTTGGTCCTAGGCAGGGGTCAGGGCACTCTAGGCTCTAGACTCATGGGTGGGGGCAGGGAACAGTACTGAATGGGGATGAAGTAGATGGTGCAGTCTCTTTTACTGATGTCCTCAGCACAAACATGTGGGTCCCTCCTGTGCCTCATGTGCCTCCTAGGGACCCTCAAAGAAATCAGAGCCCCACCAGTCTCCTCAGAGAGCTGAACAAATATGAGGGACACAGGAACGCAGGAGCTTAGAGGATAATACTTATCAGAAGGTTAAGGTGACACTGACCTTGATTAGGGAGCTGACGACAATGGCACCAGCATTGACCATGGGGTTATGGGGAATTCCTGGAGAAATACAAACCACCGAGAGAGTCTTAGCCACTGAACAAAGGCTCCCTGACAGCCCGCTTTCACTTTGTGGGTCAGACAAGAAAGATTGTTTGCTGGGAAGAAAGGCATGACAGGGCTAATCAGGAAAGGAAGAGAAACAAAAAAGGCTGGGGGATGGGGTGGGGATAAGGAGAAGGGGACGGCTATAGGTATGGTCTGAGCCTTGGTAGTGCTCACCATCCTCATTGAGGGAGAGCTTGTTGTAGCGCAGGCCACTGGGCTCTTTGCCCACAAACTTGTGCACGTAGTCAGTGCCTAGGGTGCTTATGGAGATGGCATAGGTGAGGGGCTTCACACAGGACTGCAGGCAGAAGGGGATCTTTGTGTGGCCCACAGAGTGCCTGGAGGCAGACAGATGCCATGAAAGAGGTTGGCTTGTATTTGGCACCTGTGCCCTGCCTCCCCTTCCTCTTGTCCAGCATCTCACCGCTGACCATCCACAGTGCACAGGGAGACACCCCACAGGTCTGGGTTTGACTTGGCCAGCTGAGGGATGTAGGCTGCCACCTGGACATGAGTGGGTAGAGAAAAGGGAGATGGATGTGGAGAAGAGGAACAGAGTTGCGGTTGAGGGAGAATCTTTTAGATAAAAGCTAAAATTCTGTCTCCTGTAGGGCAAAGGGGTCCCTCCTGCCTGTTGCTCCCAGAAATGCCCGAACCTTAAGTCCTAGAAGGCTATATCTTTATGTATCCCCAATCCTGTAGAGATGGCAGTAAACCCAATGAAATTTAAAAAAAGAGAATTCTGAGGTCACCTTCTCCTTTTGGTTCTTAGGTTCAATTACCCTGTAAATCTCTTTGAAGGCTCTTGAATCTTCAAGAAATCGTGTATAAAAACACATGGAGCCATGTCCCCATTTACAGAAGTTCTGCTTCTCATCTCTCATTCATAGGATTCCCAGCCCCAGGAAATCTCTGAGAAGCAAGGTAGATGTGAGCTGGGCACGGTAGCTCATACCTGTGATCCCAGCACTTTGGGAGGCCGAGGCGGGTGGATCACTTGAGGTCAGGAGTTCGAGACCAGCCTGGCCAATATGACAAAACCCCATCTCTACTAAAAATACAAAAATTAGCTGGTCATGGTGACATATGCCTATAATTCCAGTTACTTGGGAGGCTGAGACAGGAGAATCCCTTGAACTCGGGAGGCAGAGGTTGCAGTGAGCTGAGATTATACCATTGCACTCCAGCCTGGGTGACACAGCAAGACTCCATCTCAAAAAAGGGAAAAAAAAAAAAAAGATATCTGGCCCAGGTCCCTGACCCCTCCCTTAGTCCCCTGGCTCTCACTTTGCCTCCAGTGAGCTCTTTGGCATCCTCAAAGATGCGATCCACATGGCCCGTGAACTCCTCAAAATCAGGAATCACAAACTTCTTTCGGAATGCCTGGGTCAGGAGCACAATGTTGCTGCTCACACACCTGGATCCCAGACACGATTGGATTAGGGGGCTAGAGAGATGCAGCTGGAACTCATTCTGGAGCCATGGAAGTTGGGAATAAAGAAGGTTGTAGGTGATCTTCAGGTTTGGGATCAACAGCTGTGTTACCTTTAGCAAATCAGTTTACCTTTCTAAGTCTTAATTTCCTTACCTCTAAAATGAGGTTTTTTTTGTTTGTTTTTGTTTTTTTATATAAATCCAGGACATGCTAAGCCAAAAATGAGGGGTTTTAATGACATGGAAAGACACTATGTCTTGGGATGTGAGAAAAAAATAAATACCAAAATAATATGTATGTTATCTTGATATTTTAAAAATCCTAAATCATAAAAGTATATTTACATATATTCATGTATGTATGTAAATACTAGAACATTATCTAGAAGATACCCACTAATCTGTTAATACTGTTTACTTCTAGGAAAAGGTGACAGGGATTGAGTAGGAAGGGAAAGGAGATCATGTATTTCCATAATGTTTGAACTCTTATAATGAGTATTCATGTATAACTTATGGAATAAGTAATAAAAATAAAATGAGGAATTGAACTATACAATTCCCAAATTCATCCCTGTTCTGAGAGTTTATGTCCACAGGACAGTTTTGAGAGAGCAGTGCCCTTGTTTCTGGGGCCCTCACTTTCGGAAGAGATCTCGGTCCAAGAGACCACCACTACTGGACTCTTGGACCACACGGTGCATCTCGTTCATGCAGTCTCGGAGCCGAGGATCTGATGTCTGCAGTCCAGTGGCCTTTAGTGCCTTTAGAGGAAAGAAGAGGCCAGTAAGGTCAGCTACAAGGACAGTGTTATACTCCCTATAATCTTTCCCAGTGGACACCCAATTAGCTGAACCCCGACCACTACAACAGGTGGAACAAATGGGTTTGGATAATAAGAAAGGAGGGGATGGAGCAGCTCTGAAGGCTAACAAGAGTTTTCTGTTCTTTTTCCATGAGCTAGAGGGTTCAATCTTCTGACCCTGGGGCAGGAAGGAAAATGGGCTTGTCGGCCTAGACATCTGGATTTTCATCCATCTGTATGCTTCACCTACATGTAGCAACCCATTAGCTGCCCTTCACTTGTCATACCCTCCTTTCCCCACTTTCAAGAGATCTTAAGGAATTAGGGTTCTGAACAGGCAGAGAGCAACTTACAGTGGTGAACTTGTGGATAGGGATTCGTTCCTGTCCTTCAGCAATAGTGTAAAAGAGCAAATCACCCAGGCGGGACAGCATGCCACTTTCTGATGAATCACTGTTTAGGAGCAGAGAATGGGGAGGAAAGTGGAGCCTGAGAACTGCTGCCTGCTCCTCCTGCAACACGGGCTTATAAATAGGTGAGCAGCCTCATTCTATGCCTCCTCCTTGAACCATCTGATCTATCCTTATAATTCTTTTTTTTTTTTTTTTTTTGAGACAGAGTTTCACTCTTGTTACCCAGGCTGGAGTGCAATGGCACGATCTCGGCTCACCGCAACCCCCGCCTCCTGGGTTCAGGCAATTCTCCTGCCTCAGCCTCCTGAGTAGCTGGGATTACAGGCACGCACCACCATGCCCAGCTAATTTTTTGTATTTTTAGTAGAGACGGGGTTTCACCATGTTGACCAGGATGGTCTCGATCTCTCGACCTCGTGATCCACCCGCCTTGGCCTCCCAAAGTGCTGGGATTACAGGCTTGAGCCACCGCGCCCGGCATAATTCTAATGTTCATGTATGTCCTGAGAAGTTGTAAATCTCTTCCCTAGCTTTCTTTTACTCCTGACCTTCAGATCTTTATTTTATTTATTTATTTATTTATTTTTTTTGAGACGGAGTTTCGCTCTTGTTACCCAGGCTGGAGTGCAATGGTGCAATCTCGGCTCACCGCAACCTCCGCCTCCTGGGTTCAGGCAATTCTCCTGCCTCAGCCTCCTGAGTAGCTGGGATTACAGGCACGCGCCACCATGCCCAGCTAATTTTTTGTATTTTTAGTAGAGATGGGGTTTCACCATGTTGACCAGGATGGTCTCGATCTCTTAACCTTGTGATCCACCCGCCTCGGCCTCCCAAAGTGCTGGGATTACAGGCTTGAGCCACCGCGCCCGGCCTCAGATCTTTATTTTTAAGTGCCTTCTGACACTCCACTTATAGGTGCCCCACAAGCACTGAAAACTCAACATGTCCAAACCTGAGTCACCTTGCCGCCTTCACTCTTCTCCTTTTCCCCACCGGGTTAACAGCATTACCACCCACCTGGGTGCCAAGCTGGAAATGTGGCATAATTTTGATAATTTCCACACCTTAAGTCCATGCTTAGTTGGTCACCAACATTGGATGAATCTACCTCATAATGTCTTAAATCCACCCTCTCTTCTCCTCTTCCCTGTGCCAGCATGGTAGACCAGAGTTTGCCCCTTAATAACTGTGTGATCTTGAGCAGGTCGCTTAATATTGACGAACTTGCTTCCTTATCTATAATATAAGGGTAGTAATGTCTACTTCACCTGGGTGATGTGAAGCTTAAGATAATATTCCATGAAAAAATGTCTGACACAAAGTAGATGTTCAATAAATCATGCTTATTATCTTCTCCTTATTGCCTGTTGCCTAATTGCAACTACACTCTCTTGACTTTCAATCCATCTTTTTTGTTTGTTTGTTTTGGAGACCGAGTTTCGCTCTTGTTGCCTCAATCCATCTTCTAAAATGCGCTAGTGATCTTTCTAAATTCAAATGTAATTACTCTACTCAAAAATGTTTGGTAGCTCCCCAGTGCCTAAGAAAAAGTTCTTGAATTAAGAATTAGGCCAGGTGCGGTGGCTCACTCCTGTAATCCCAGCACTTTGGGAGGCTGAGGTGATTGAATCACCTGAGGTTAGGAGTTTGAGACCTGTCTGGCCAATATGGAAAAACCCCATCTCTACTAAAAATACAAAATTAGCCACATATGGTGGCTTATGCCTGTAATCCCAGCTACTCTGGAAGCTGAGACAGGAGAATTGCTTGAACCCGGGAGGCAGAGGTTGCAGTGAGCCAAGATTGTACCATTGTACTCCAGCCTGGGAAAAAGAGCAAAATTCTGTCTAAAAAAAAACAAAAACAAAAACAAAAAACTTGTTAAGGCATTAAAACCTCTTTAAAACCTGCCAATTGGTAGGGCGCAGTGGCTCACGCCTATAATCCCAGCGCTTTGGGAGGCTGAGGCGGGTGGATCACCTGAGGTCAGGAGTTTGAAACCAGCCTGGTCAACATGGTAAAACCCCATCTCTACTAGAAATACAAAAATTAGGTGGGCATGGTGGTGGGCACCTGTAATCCTAACTACTTGGGAAGCTGAGGCAAGAGAATCACCTGAGCCTGGGAGGCGGAGGTTGCATTGAGTCGAGATTGTGCCACTGCATTCCAGCCTGGGCAACAGAGTGAGATTCCGTCTCAAGAAATAAAAATAGGCCGGGCGCGGTGGCTCAAGCCTGTAATCCCAGCACTTTGGGAGGCCGAGGCGGGTGGATCACGAGGTCAAGAGATCGAGACCATCCTGGTCAACATGGTGAAACCCCGTCTCTACCAAAAATACAAAAAATTAGCTGGGCATGGTAGCGTGTGCCTGTAATCCCAGCTACTCAGGACGCTGAGGCAGGAGAATTGCCTGAACCCAGGAGGCAGAGGTTGCGGTGAGCCGAGATCGCGCCATTGCACTCCAGCCTGGGTAACAAGAGCGAAACTCCCTCTCATAATAAATAAATAAATAAAAATAAAAAATAAAAATAAAAATAAAATAAATAAAACCTGCCAACGTAACTTTCCCTTTCCCTATCATGCCCACACACTCCAGATATAGCAGGCATGTAGATGGTTCCCCAAAATGGGCTAGGGACTGTGAGGCTTCCTAGCCTTTGCTTATGCTGTAACTTCTACATAGAATGACCTTTGGTTAGCATGGTCCTGGCTCATTCTTCACGGTCCAGATCAAATGTTCCCCAAACCTCCAGGTATTGCTTATGCTGCTGGTTTGACACAACACACCATCTTACTGATGGAAGAATATCCCTTGCTCCACTGTTAGGTCTTTGTGTTTTATACAACTTTGTCTTCCCAGCACTGAGCAAAGTCCCTAGCACACTGTGGGTCTTCAATAAGAATTACTAAATTATATTGCTAGCAAGGTCCCTGTGCCCCAAAGTATCTTTCTGGCTTATAGTACCTAAAATTCCAGGTGCTGAAGACTTCTTGGTTTTCAAGATTTCTATTAATATGTTAAAAGATTTAGAAGAGTTATTTTTTTAAGTAGAAAAGGGGTCTCACTATGTTATCCAAGCTGATCTCAAACTCCTGGAGTCAAGTGATCCTCCCACCTCAGCCTCCGAGAGTGCTGGGATTACAGGCATGAGCCACACCATCCAGCCAAGCAGAGTTATTTTATCAGATTATTTCCAAATATGACAGCTAGCTGAGATTAAGATTCTTCAAAGATGTTTGACCCAATAATTTGATTTCCAGGGATTTATCCTACAGGTATACTTACATACCTAAAAAATAACATATTTACAATTTTTTATCACATTGTTTTGTTGTTCTGTTTTGTGAGATGGAGTCTTGCTCTGTCGCCCAGGCTGGAGTGCAATAGCGGGATCTTGGCTCACCACAACCACCACCTCCCGAGTTTAAGTGATTCTCCTGCCTCAGCCTCCTAAGTAGCTGAGATTACAGGCATGCACCACCACACCCAGCTAATTTTTGTATTTTTAGTAGAGACGGGGTTTCACCATGCTGGCCAGGCTGGTCTCAAACTCCTGACCTCCTGATCCACCTGCCTCAGCCTCCCAAAGTGCTGGGATTACAGGTGTGAGCCACCGAGCCCTGCCTTCATCGCATTGTTAGTAAGATTAGAAATACGGTGGCTCACGCCTGTAATCCTATCACTTTGGGAGGCTGAGGCAGGTGGATCACAAGGTCAGGAGTTCAAGACCAGCCTGGCCAACATGGTAAAATCCCATCTCTACTAAAGATATCAAAAATTAGCCAGGGTCGGCCGGGCGCGGTGGCTCAAGCCTGTAATCCCAGCACTTTGGGAGGCCGAGGCGGGTGGATCACAAGGTAAAGAGATCGAGACCATCTTGGTCAACATGGTGAAACCCCGTCTCTACTAAAAATACAAAAAAAATAGCTGGGCATGGTGGTGCGTGCCTGTAATCCCAGCTACTCAGGAGGCTGAGGCAGGAGAATTGCCTGAACCCAGGAGGCGGAGGTTGCGGTGAGCTGAGATCGCGCCATTGCACTCCAGCCTGGGTAACAAGAGCGAAACTCCGTCTCAAAAAAAAAAAAAAAAATTAGCCAGGGGTGGTGGCATGTGCCTGTAATCCCAGCTACTTGGGAGGCTGAGGCAGGAGAATTGCTTGAACCTGGGAGGCAGAGGTTGTGAGACGAGATCGCACCATTGCACTCCAGCCTGAGTGACAGGTCGAGACTCTGTAAAAAAAAAAAAAAAAAATTAGACACAACCTGATGTGCAATAGGGAACTGATTAATTGCGGTATATTCATATAATGGGATATTATGCAGTGTAAAAAAAAAGAAATTGGGGCATGCCCTAAGTATTGATATGGAATTATCTCTAAGATATAATATTAATTAAAAGAAGCATGTTGTAAGCCGGGCACGGTGGCTCAAGCCTGTAATCCCAGCACTTTGGGAGGCCGAGGCGGGTGGATCACGAGGTCAAGAGATCGAGACCATCCTGGTCAACATGGTGAAACCCCGTCTCTACTAAAAATACAAAAAAATTAGCTGGGCATGGTGGCACGTGCCTGTAATCCCAGCTACTCAGGAGGCTGAGGCAGGAGAATTGCCTGAACCCAGGAGGCGGAGGTTGCGGTGAGCCGAGATTGTGCCATTGCACTCCAGCCTGGGTAACAAGAGCAAAACTCCATCTCAAAAAAAAAAAAAAAAAAAAAGAAGCATGTTGTAGAACAGTATACAGAGTATGGTAGTATTTATGTTTGTTTGTTTGTTTTTAGAGATGGGGTTTAACTGTATTCCTCAAGCTGGCCTTGAGCTCCTAGGCTCAAGTGATCCTTCTACCTCAGCCTCCCTAGTAGCTGGGACGACAGGTGCATGCCACCATGCCCAGCTTTATTTATTTTTATGTATGTATGTATTTATTTATTTAGAGACGGAGTTTCACTCTTGTTGCCCAGGCTGGAGTACAATGGCGTGATCTCGGCTCACCGCAACCTCCACCTCCTGGGTTCAGGCAATTCTCCTGCCTCAGCCTCCTGAGTAGCTGGGATTACAGGCACGCACCACCATGCCCAGATAATTCTTTGTATTTTTAGTAGAGACGGGGTTTCACCATGTTGACCAGGATGGTCTTGATCTCTTGACCTCGTGATCCACCCGCCTCGGCCTCCCAAAGTGCTGGGATTACAGGCGTGAGCCACCGCGCCCAGCTATTTATTTTTATTTTTTAATTTATTACTTCAATAGGTTTTTGGGGAACAGGTGGTGTTTGGTTACGTGAATACGTTCTTCAGTGCTAGCTTAATTTTTTCATTTGTTTTTTTCTTTTTTTCTTATATCAGCTTTCCCAGGTTGAATCATAACTTTAAAAGGGAAAAATATATATGTGTTTGCTTATTCAGGCACAGAATATTTCTGGAAGAAATAGGTAAGACTGGCTGGGCGTGGTGGCTCACGCCTTTAATCCTAGCACTTTGGGAGGCCAAGGTGGGCAGATCACGAGTCAGGAGTTCCAGACGAGCCTGACCAACATGGTAAAACCCCTGTCTTTATTAAAAATACAAAAATTAGCTGGGCATGGTGGCACATGCCTGTAATCGCAACTACTCAGGAGGCTGAGGCAGGAGAATTGCTTGAACCTGGGAGATGGAGGTTATAGTAAACTGAGGCAAGAGTGAGGTTACACTCCAGCCGGGGCAAGAGCAACACTCTGTCTCAAAAAAAAAAAAAAGGTAAGACTGATTTATCTCCTTCTTTGGAGATGACGTAGGTGCTGGGAAAAAGGGATGGGAGGGACACTTTTCACTATCTTTTGCATATTTTGAGTTTTGAGCCATATGGAATATATTATCTATTGAAACAATGCATTAAAAAATAAGCCTTGGGCCGGGCGCGGTGGCTCAAGCCTGTAATCCCAGCACTTTGGGAGGCCGAGGCGGGTGGATCACGAGGTCAAGAGATCGAGACCATCCTGGTCAACATGGTGAAACCCCATCTCTACTAAAAATACAAAAAATTAGCTGGGCATGGTGGCGTGTGCCTGTAATCCCAGCTACTCAGGAGGCTGAGGCAGGAGAATTGCCTGAACCCAGGAGGCGGAGGTTGCGGTGAGCCGAGATCGTGCCATTGCACTCCAGCCTGGGTAACAAGAGCGAAACTCCGTCTCAAAAAAAAAAAAAAAAAAAAAAAAAAAAAAGCCTTGGCTGGGCATGGTGGCTCACTCCTATAATCCAAGCACTTTGGGAGGCTGAGGCAGGCAGATCACAAGGTCAGGAGTTCAAGACCAACCTGACCAACATAGTGAAACTGTGTCTCTACTAAAAAAATACAAAAAAATTAGCCGAGCATGGTGGTATGTGCCTGTAGTCCCAGCTACTCGGGAGGCTGAGGCAGGAGAATTGCTTGAACCCCAGGAGGTTGCAGTGAGTCAAGATCATGCCACTGCACTCTAGCTTGGGCAACAGAGTGAGACTTCAGCTCAGTAATAATAATAATCATAAGACTCAAGCAGCTTGGCATAGACTAGGCATGTGTGTGTTTGGAGCCAGGAGGAATACCAGAAAAGGGAATACTAGAAGAGTTTTCCTGCTTCTGGGGAAATCTGGTTGTCACAAGGAAGCTAGTGCCTATAGGGAGGGAAGGAGGGAAAAAGCTATCTGAGGGATAACTCAAGAAGGAAAGTACATAGGAACACTTTGAAGGCAGGACTCTGTGCCTGGAAACTGACAGAAGACAGGAAATAATATTATTACGACTG
This sequence comes from Saimiri boliviensis, assembly GCF_048565385.1. Taxonomy (NCBI): domain Eukaryota; kingdom Metazoa; phylum Chordata; class Mammalia; order Primates; family Cebidae; genus Saimiri; species Saimiri boliviensis. The sequence goes on from NC_133455.1 coordinate 71,089,571, forward strand.
AATGTATCACAAGCCTAAAAAAACTGCATATCCCTCAGATATGGACAGATCACCAATGAAATGTTAAGGGAAAACAAGCAAGGTACAAGAGCAATGAGTATAGTATGACACCAAAAGAGCAAGCTAAAAGAACAATGTGTATAGGATACCGTTTGTATAAAAAAAGGTAAAGTAATATCAGCATGTATTTTATGCATAAAATATCTCTAGAAGACTATACAAGATATCAGTGACATCAGATTATCTCTGGAGAGCAAAATTTCCTAGGAATTTACTTTTTTTTTTTTTTTTTGAGACGGAGTTTCGCTCTTGTTACCCAGGCTGGAGTGCAATGGCGCGATCTCGGCTCACCACAACCTCCGCCTCCTGGGTTCAGGCAATTCTCCTGCCTCAGCCTCCTGAGTAGCTGGGATTACAGGCACGCACCACCATGCCCAGCTAATTTTTTGTATTTTTAGTAGAGACGGGGTTTCACCGTGTTGACCAGGATGGTCTCGATCTCTTGACCTCGTGATCCACCCGCCTCAGCCTCCCAAAGTGCTGGGATTACAGGCTTGAGCCACCGCGCCCGGCAGAATTTACTCTTAAGAAATAATTGAACAAGTGTACAAGAGTATATAGTAATCAAATTGAAGACTGGTTATATAAACTATGATACCTCATACAATGGAATCTTTTGAAATGACAAAATGACGATGTCATATGCACATATTCAATGATATTAAAAGCTGTTCATAAATGGAAAAGATAAGTTACCAAAGAATATGAATATTATCCCATTTTTATTAAATTACATATATATAGGATATATATGAATATATCATAATATTAATTGGTTATCTCTAGTACTGGGATCTTTATTTTTTTAAAAATTTTTAAGTAATAAACTTATTTATTATTTATTTATTTATTTATTAATTTTTTTTTTTGAGATGGAGTTTCACCCTTGTTACCCAGGCTGGAGTGCAATGGCGCGATCCCGGCTCACCGCAACCTCCGCCTCCTGGGCTCAGGCAATTCTCCTGCCTCAGCCTCCTGAGTAGCTGAGATTACAGGCACGTGCCACCACGCCCAGCTAATTTTTTGCACTTTTAGTAGAGACGGGGTTTCACCATGTTGACCAGGATGGTCTCGATCTCTCGACCTCGTGATCCACCCGCCTCGGCCTCCCAAAGTGCTGGGATTACAGGCTTGAGCCACCGCGCCCAGCCCTTATTTATTTATTTTTGAGACAGGGTCTCACTATGTTGTCTAGGCTGGAGTGCAGTGGTGCAATCATGGATCACTGTAGCCTTTAACTCCAGGGCTCAAGTGATCCTCCTACCTCAGCCTCCCAAATAGATGGGACTACAGGTATACGTCACCATGCCTGGTTAATTTTTGTATTTTTTTTGTAAAGACAGGGTTTCACCATGCTGCCCAAGCTGGTTTCGAACTCCTGAGCTCAAGTGATTCCCCCTGCCTTGGCCACCCACAGTGCTGGGATTACAGGTGTGAGCGACTGTGCCTGGCTCTAAATTTATTATTTTTTAATTGACATAATTGTACACATATTTATGGGATGCATAGTGATATTTCAATACATATAATTGTAGTGATCAGATCATGGTAATTAGTTTATCTACCATCTCAAACATTTATCATTTCTTTGTGTTGGGATATTTTCCTCTTGATATTCTATCTTATTTTTCTTTTAAAATCATAAATATGGGCTGGGCGTGGTGGCTCACGCCTGTAATCCCAGCACTTTGGGAGGCCAAGGCAGGTAGATCACGAAGTCAAGAGATCAAGACCATCCTGGCCAACATGGTAAAACCCCATCTCTAAAATAAAATAAAATCATAAATACGGCTGGGCATGGTGGCTCATGCCTATAATCCCAGCACTTTGGGAGGCCAAGGCATGTGGATCATCTGAGGTCAGGAGTTTGGGACCAGCCTGGCCAACATGGTAAAACCCTGTCTTACTAAAAAAATACAAAAATTAGCCAGTCATGGTGGTAGGTGCCTGTAATCCCAGCTACTCTGGAGGCTGAGGCAGGAGAATCGTTTGAACTCCAGAGATGGAGGTTACAGTGAGCCGAGATCATGCCACTGCACTCCAGCCTAGGAAACAGAGAAACTGTCTCCAAAAAAAAGTCATAAATACAATACAGCTAAATATTAAACAAACAGTAATCCACATAACATCACATTTCCTCTTTGCTGTCCTCTTTCCTCCCCCAAACACAGGAACCCCACCCCCTCATGGTGTCACACTGCCTAAGCACATCACTCTCCAGTGCTCTCAATCCTTTCTGCCTGGGGAACACTAGTCCAAGGATATGACCAGGAGGTTCCCTGGGCAGAAAAAACAAGGTCCCCTAAAAACACTTCTATCACCAGACTCCATAGGATAAGGAGGTATGTATAGGGAGAACCAGGGATACCTCTAGCTCCCTACTCTGCAGAAGGTGGACAGATCAGGGAAGTTTGGCTTTTACTGTATCCCACCATTATTTCTCCCATGGTGATTATCTGGAAGTTGGGGTGAAGACTAGAACAGGAGAGAGAGGGCTTATCCTTTAAATGTTACATGTCTCTGTGAGAAGAAGCTGATGGAAAAGTACCATGTAATATGGATAAGCAGACACCAGGACTGTGGAAAAAAAAGAAAAGGGCCAGGCGAGGTGGCTCACGCCTATAATCCCGGCACTTTGGAAGGCCGAGGCAGGTGGATCACCTGAAGTCAGGAGTTCAAGACCAGCCAGGCCAACACGATGAAACCTTGTGTCTACTAAAACTACAAAAATTAGCCAGGTGCGGTGGCATGCGCCTGTAATCCCAACTACAGGAGAGGCTGAGGCAGGAGAATTGCTTGAACCCAGGAAGCGAAAGTTGCAGTGAGCGTCGATGGTGCCACTGCACTCCAGCCTGGGTGACAGAGTGAGACTCTGTCAAAAAAAAAAAAAGAGAAGAGCTGTATAATGTTATTAATAATAAATAATACCTATCGGTGTCCCTTAGGACAGAGACTCGAATAGTGGTGAGGTAGTGTGTCAGTCTGGCTACTTTACTGATGGTGTGCATGTTTCGGAGTGTCATCAGGGAGATGGCAGTGACGTGGGAGACGGCCCATTTCCTGTTCCTGGTACGGTAGAGCAGGGGCTCTTTGGACAGTGTCTATGCTGGCCTTCTGGGGAGGACAAGATTGCCTGCTTAGCACTATCTGCGTATCGGAGAAAAAGGCTCAGCCACCAAGTGTGTCCTGGGCGGTGGGGAAGATAAAGGTTTGGCCTCCTGGGCGGAAGAAATACCCAAAGGAAGAGAACCTTTTAGATTCGGTGGCCTGAGCAGCACGAATAACGGCTCTGACTGGCTCTGGTTTGGGAAATCTGCGTCTTAAAGACTTTTCCTCCACTATAAATATTCTCCCCCTTCAACAACCAGTTTGGAAAATCCCCCTATTCTACAGTTCATGGAGCACTGCTACGCACACACTCAACACTTACGCACATACCTGCGCACCAATAATACACGCGCATCACACATTGCCCGCTGAGAACACGCAGAAACACACCACACAGAGCCCAGTACACTTGGACCTGAGGCAGGAGACTGTTCCACACCCACACATCCCCTAAAATATACAAGAGGTCGAGGGAAGGTGAGGCCAGGCGGCGTGCGCCCGACCTTGCACTCAGTGCGCCAAGCAACACTCCGCGCCCATCTGTGATCCGGGTTAAGCGCGCACCTTGGACAGGCACCATCCATCCCCAGGACCCGCCTGCCCGAACGCACTCCCGGGCGGACGGCAGATTACCGCCGGAGCGCGACGCTCCCAAAGCCCCACATCCAAAGGAAAGGCATCGAAGCCTAGTGAGCGAGCAGAGGGGCGATGAGAGGCACTGCCTGGGGAGGGCACTCGGGAACTAGCGAGAAATAGTGGGAGTCGGGGCAAGCCCGTCCCCTGCCCTGTCCCAGTTGCCTTACTGATCCTGGCGCAGCGGCTGGTGGCTGTGTGGCGTCTCTCTGCCCTGTGCCGCGGCCTCACTGAGGTGGTGCCGGACGCCCCCGCCAAGGAGAGGGCTCCGGCTCAGGTGACCCCAGCCTCCCCGCCGGCAGTGACCGCCGGCCCGGCTCAGCGCCTTCTGCAGAGCCTTCATGGAGCGCATGCCCCCAGCACGCCGCCGGCTCTGCCTGTGCGCCTAGGACTTCGGAGCGTTGACTGGGAAGGAGGGGCGGAGCTGGCGAGATAAGGTGCAGGGGAGCTCTGTGAGGGAGCGCTGGGCCTGGAAGATGGAGAAGGGAGGCCCGGTGGGTGGGGCTGGGGCAGGAGGAGGGGCCTGCCCCTTTAAAGCCGGCTCCGGGGTTAGAAGCACCCATTCCCTCAGGACCCGGCCTAGGTGAGGAGCATCGGGGATACAGGAGAACCCGGGTGGAGTTATAGTGGGTGGAGAGAGGGCGGTGCCTGGGAGCTGGAATAGACAATGCCCAGGTCCAATCACTGAGGAAGCAAAAATATTGAGGCGGGGAAAGGGTAAGGCTACCCAATGAGAGCAAGGCCGGGACCCCCTGCAACTGCTTGAGGATGCTTCCGCGCGCGCCCTGCAGGCGCCGGCGTCCACTGACGCTCAGGGCTGGAAAGGGGAGGTCGCACTGAGGCGAAGCTGGTGGGGGCCGGAGGGGCTTCTCCCGGGCGTAATGGGGCTGCGAACGATGGAGTTCTGGTGTAGAGAGGAGGATGCTGTCTTGAGAGAGGAGACCCAGAGTGAGCCCAGTTCAGGTCACTTAGCCTCGACTTCCGAAGCCAAACCAGCCCTCCGTAACGCGGCGGGTAGCTTGGTGCGTGGCCGACGCCGGGTGGTGCTGAGTGGAGAGGAGGATGGCCGCCGGGGAACCCCGGGCAGAAGCACCTGAGGGAAGCACGGGGCGGCGGGAAGGTCGCTCTGGAGGTTAGGAAGACTGGGTTCCAGTTTGTGTCCCTCTATCACTTATTTGGTGACTGTGTAGGACTTGTTTTTCAAATCTGGGAAGTTAAGACATTAAAATAAGGTAGCACAGGGGAAAACGTTTTATACACCATGAAGTGCTCCCCACATTTTTCCTGTTGTAACTGCTTGCCCTTGTCCTCCTCACGGGCAGAAAAGAGGCCATGCACAAAACGAATTTTGGAAAACTAAGGACATTCAGGACTCTCGCCATTTGCAACTAGAACTTTCACCTTGTATCTCGGCAGTGCCTGTCTCAGCAGCCATGTTTAGTAGGGACCCACTCTGTAAATCATAGCTGTTACTGAGTGCCCATGGTGCGCCAACCACTTAGTTTCTCTCTCCCTCTGACCAGAGACCTACAAAGCAGTTATTACGAGTCTCATTTTGAAGATGAGGAAACTAAGGCTTGGAAATTAAGACCTCCTTATAAGGTAACCCAGCTAGTAAGTACCAGAGCCAGAAATTAGGACCCCCCCACCCCCCGCCACGCTTTTTTTTTTTGAGACCGAATTTCACTCTTGTTGCGCAGGCTGGAGTGCAGTGGGGCGATCTCAGCTCACCGCAACCTCCGCCTCCAGGGTTCAAGCGATTCTTATGCCTCAGCCTCCCGAGTAGCTGGGACTGCAGGTGCACGCCACCTCACTCTGCTAATTTTGTATTTTTAGTAGAGGCGGGTTTCTCCATGTTGGCTTGGCTAGTCTCCAACTCCCGACCTCGGTCTCCCAAAGTGTTGGGATTACTGGCATGAGCCATTGCGCCGGGCCCGTTTTTTTGTTGTTGCTGTTGTTTGTTTGTTTTTAAACTACAAGTTTCTTCTTTATGCAGCCCTTCCCAAAAACTAAGCATTGAATTGAATTATTCCAGGAGAAATGATTCCATCCCTAAAGGAGGTATTTTATGTGGAATTATGATATAGTACTGGGAGTCTTTTCCTTGTGATAGTTCTGGCTGTATCACAAAATACTAGTTTTCTTTTCCTTCCTTTTTTTTTTTTTTTTTTTTTTTTTGAGACAGAGTCTCCCTCTGTCTCCCTCCGCCTCCCGGGTTCAGGTGATTCTCCTGCCTCAGTCTCCTGAGTAGCTGAGCGTGTGCCATCACGCCCAGCTAATTTTTTGTGTTTTTAGTAGAAACTGGGTTTCACTGTGTTAGCCAGGATGATCTTGATCTCCTGACCTCGTGATCCACCCACCTCGGCCTCCCAAAGTGCTCGGATTACAGGCATGAGCCACCGTGCTTGGCCCATAGTTTTCATTTTTGGATTAAAATCAGTTTCAAAGGTAACTGTGGAAAAACAAATACTGAAACCACTCTGGTGGGTTCTGTGGAAAGGCAGTTCTCCTTTGCCTTGGTTAGAGTTAGAGGGCTTAATTTGCCTTGAGACCAGATGGAGTGACATTTATTTTGTTTTTGCTTGATTTTCCTCTTCTGTAGTCATTCTGCACCTGCTGTGTCTGTTCTCCTGTCTGTGGAAAGCCCTCTAACTTGGGGACTCCAGCTTGTGGGTTTATGCTTGGCTTTGCCCAAGAAATGGAGTTCTGGGTCTTAATACTTAGTGTAAACTAAATCCTGCATTAGTTTTTTTCGTATGTAACAGATGAATCTTATCTTTGCTTCATAGGAGTATTATTTATCTGAAGCGTTTTGATCTGTTCAAGAGAAAAATACCATTTGTTAGGGAATTTCTAAAGATTACCCAGAATTACTTTGCTTTCTTTATTTTTCTATTTCTGCTTCTTTTAATCAGCTTTAATTATACTCTAATGAGTTCCTTACTCTCTCTCTCAGCACCCTTCTGCTAATAGGAACTGATTGGGTGGCAAAGAAGATCTATGCATGGAAGCAAAGGTTCTTTGCCTAGAGAACTATCTGCAGCTGCACTTGGACCTTTGTACTGACTCTGTCTCCAATACAATATTGCTGTCTTTGCATGAGGATGAAGCATGAACTGGTGACTTGGGAGACCAATGGTACAAGATACTCCAGAAGAACAAGTTTGTTGTTCTTCTGTCCTTCCTCTCAAAAAAAAAAAAAAAAAAAAAACAAAAACCTATTAGCCAACTATTACATGGGCAGCTAGAAATAACTGAAAGAAAGTTCCTTATGTCTCTAACAGTGGGTTTTTAGGTTAGTCCATGGCCATGCAAGAGTTTTATGATATGTGAGAGAGGATTGGACTTAAAGATTTTGAATCCTTAAGAAAAGCTAAATCTAGGCCAGGTGCGGTGGCTTACACCTGTAATCACAGCACTTTGGGAGGCTGAGGTGGGCAGGTCACCTGAGGTGGGCAGGTCACCTGAGGTTGGGAGTTCGAACCAACCTAACCAACATGGAGAAACTTCACCCTGTCTCTATTAAAAATACAAAACTAGCCAGGCATGGTGGCGCATGCCTGTAATCTCAGCTACTCAGGAGGCTAAGGCAGGAGAATCTTTTGAACCCGGGAGGCAGAAGTTGCAGTGAGCCGAGATCATGCCATTGCACTCCAGCCTGGGCAACAAGAGCAAAACTCCATCTCAAGAAACAAAAAAAGATGCAATTAAAAAAGAAAAAGAAAAGCTAAATCCTCTGTGATAGAAAATTGATGTTTGTGTTTGGAGATTATTTCTTATGATTTACAGACTAATTTGTTCTACTTTATTTTATTTATTTATTTATTTTGAGACAGAGTCACTCTGTCGCCCAGGCTGGAATGCAATAGCACGATCTGACTGCAACCTCTGCCTCCCGGGTTCAGGTACTTCTTGTGCCGCAGCCTCCTGAGTAGCTGAGATTACAGGCGCCCACCACCACGCCCAGCTAATTTTTGTATATTTAGTAAGGACAGAGTTTCACTTTGCTGGCCAGGCTGGTCTCAAACTCCTGACCCCATGATCTGCTCGCCTTGGCCTCCCAAAGTTCTGGGATTACAGGTGTGAGCCACCACACCCAGCCTGTCCTACCCTTTAGACTGTAGCTAGGTCCAAGTAAAAGATTAGTTCACTTTTCTTCATTAATCTTTGCTAATGATACTATTGTTACAAACTCCTTTCTGCCTTAGTTTCTCTTTTTGTAAAAGATAAACTTGTATTTTACTGGGTAAAATGTAAGTACTTGGGACTCTGACAAAATCAGCTTCCATTCATTCAATGAATATTTATTTGTTAGCATTCAGTATGCCAGGTCCAGTGCTGGAGAATCCAAAAATTTAAAAATTTAATAAACCAGTTTCTATTGGGAAAAATGAGAAAGCTTATATTTAAAATTCCTAATGAAAAATGCTGTGATGTAGAGACATGCAGAAGAAAGTATAGAAAGGGGACACCTAACTCAGCTGGGGATGAAGGGTAGCTGAGATAGAAGAGGAATGTCAGCTGACAGGAGCCAGTTTAAAGCATGAGAGGTGTTTCAGACAGAGGGCTCTGCAAGAATAAACATAGCCTGAGAAGAACATTTGAGGGATTCTACCTCTAGTTTGGTTGGAATGAAACATGAGTATGAGAATGTGGACCAGCTGGGCACAGTGGCTCATGCCTGTAATCCCAGTACTTTGTGAGGCCAAGGCTGGCGGATCACAAGGTCAGGAGTTTGAGACCAGCCTGATCAACATGGTGAAACCCTATCTCTACAAAAATTAGCAAGGTGTGGTGCCGCACTGTAATCCCAGCTACTCAGTAGGCTGAGGCAGGAGAATGGCTTGAATTTGGGAGGCAGAATGTCTGCCTGGGCAACAGAGCAAGACTCCATCTCAAGAAAAAAAAAAAAAAAGGCCAGGCATGGTGGCTCATGTCTGTAATTCCAGCACTTTGGGAGGCTGAGGTGAGCGGATCACAAAGTCAGGAGTTCGAGACCAGACTGGCCAATACGGTGAAACCCCAACTCTGAAAAACACAAAAATTAGTCGGGCATGGTGATGCATGCCTGTAGTCCCAGCTATTCTGGAGGCTGAGGCAGAAGAATCACTTGAACCCAGGAGGCAGTGGTTGCAGTGAGCCAAGATTGCACTACTGCACTCCAGCCTGGGCGACAGAGCTAGACTCCATCTCAAACAAAAACAACAACAAAAAAAGCAGACCATGTGAACCAATGAAGCTAAGGATGTAGGTAGGGGCTGCATGTTTTAAGTTGATGCCAGGCTTTCATGGAGTAAATGAAATTTTTTTTAAATTGCAGTGTAGGTTTTGGGGTACATGTGAAGAACATGCAAGATTGTTGCATAGGTACACACATGGCAGTGTGATTTGCTGCCTTCCTCCCCTTCACCTATATCTGGCATTTCTCCCCATGCTATCTCTCCGTAACTCCCCACCCCCCGCTGTCCCTCCCCTATTTTCCCCCAACAGACCCCAGTGTGTGGTGCTCCCCTCCCTGTGTCCATGTGTTCTCATTGTTCAATACCCGCCTATGAGTGAGAACATGCAGTGTTTGATTTTCTGTTCTTGTGTCAGTTTGCTGAGAATGATGGTTTCCAGGTTCATCCATGTCCCTACAAAGGACACAAACTCATCGTTTTTGATGGCTGCATAATATTCCATGGTGTATATGTGCCACACTTTCCCTGTCCAGTCTATCATCGATGGGCATTTGGGTTGGTTCCAGGTCTTTGCTATTGTAAACTGTGCTGCAGTGAACATTTGTGTGCATGTGTCCTTATAGTAGAACAATTTATAATCCTTTGGATATATTCTCAGTAGTGGGGTTGCTGGGTCAAGTGGAATTTCTATTTCTAGGTCCTTGAGGAATCGCCACACTGTCTTCCACAATAGTTGAACTAATTTACACTCCCACCAACAGTGTAAAAGTGTTCCTTTTCTCTATCTGTTGTCTCCAGATTTTTTAATGATCGCCATTCTAACTGGCGTGAGATGGTATCTCAATGTAGTTTTGATTTGCATTTCTCTAATGACCAGTGATGATGAGCATTTTTTCATATGTTTGTTGGTCTCATGTATGTCTTTTGTGAAGTGTCTGTTCATATTCTTTGACCACTTTTAAATGGGCTTGTTTTTTTCTTGTAAATCTGTTTTAGTTCTTTGTAGATTCTGGATATCAGCCCTTTGTCAGATAGGTAGACTGCAAAAATTTTTTCCCATTCTGTTGGTTGCCGATTCACTCTAGTGACTGTTTCTTTTGCCATGCAGAAGCTATGGAGTTTGATTAGGTCTCATTTGTCTATTTTGGCTTTTGTTGCCAATGCTTTGGTGTTTTTGTCATGAAGTCCTTGCCTATGCCTATGTCCTGAATGGTTTTGCCTAGATTTTCTTCTAGGGTTTTTATGGTGTTAGGTCTGATGTTTTAGTCTTTAATCCATCTGGAGTTAATTTTAGTGTAAGGTGTCAGGAAGGGATCCAGTTTCTGCTTTCTGCACATGGCTAGCCAGTTTTCCCACCACCATTTATTAAACAGAGAATCCTTTCCCCATTGCTTGTTTTTGTCAGGTTTGTCAAAGATCGGATGGTTGTAGATGTGTTGCCTCTGAGGCCTCTGTTCTGTTCCATTGGTCTGTATCTCTGTTTTGGTACCAGTACCATGCTGTTTTGATTACTGTAGCCGAGTAAATGAAATTTAATAAAAGTTTATCTGGCTGGGCGTGGTGGCTCACGCCTGTAATCTGAGCACTTTGGAGGCCAAGGCGGGCAGATCACCTGAGGTCAGGAGTTCAAGACTAGCCTGACCAACATGGTGAAACCCCGTCTTTAAAAAAAAAAAAGTTTATGATCTATTCCAGTGAGCTTTCCTAATTCTTCTTTGATTTAGCAATAACAAAACCAAAATGTATAGAATTGAAAAAATATAAACATAAGCCTATTAAAAAAATATCACTGTCTCTGTTTTGCCAAATACTGTCTTCTATAATCTGGGTTTTCCAGTAGCCATTAAAGTAGATTATAGCAAGTTTTAATTATCAAAATATGCTAAAGGAATGTCGATTTTGGGAGAAATCCTAAAAAGGATTTAGAAAAGTCTGTAGGTGACAGATAATTTGAAGGAAGTTGAAAGCCTTTGCTGACATAGCAAAAAGAACATACCTTCAGGGTTTGATTGATAGAATTTTCTTTTTGTCCCCCCTTCTCCAAGTTATTGGTAGAGAGATAGTATTTTGATATTTGTTTTTCTTTAACTTAATATGGAAGATGTCAGAATTTTGTATTACTATGTAGTGAACAAACGAAACCATTCTTTTTTTTTTTTTTTTTTTTTAAAGATGGGGTTTCACTATGGTCTCGATCTCTTGACCTTGTGATCCGCCCACCTTGGCCTCCCAAAGTGCTGGGATTACAAGCCTGAGCCACTGTACCCAGCCCAAATGAAACCATTCTCTAAAAGACTAGGTTAAATTAACTTTTAACCACACTTTACTAAGTGAAACACTCCATAAGCCATACTTTATTAAGATTTTATATAATTTGAAAATTTTTACATCATCTACTTTGACCTGTCAGTTTGCAAAAAATCTGTTGTTATATTTTTCCAATTTTCAGGACATTTTTAGATATTACAATTTTAGATCATCAAGTAATTTATGTAGTAACTGCCACTCAGAGATTTTTGGGGCTAAATATATTTACTCCCTTGTTTACATTTCTTATTCCAATTTAGTTAATTTAATTAGATGAGAATTCACAATATAAAGTACAGACGGTGCCAAATTAAAAGAATAATACTACATATAAAATTTCTGTCATAGTTACTAACAATAATGGTACTTGATTTCAAGTTTCTCTAAAATATCATCTTAATTTTGTTTTTGAATTATTATTAAACAAGTCCCCTACTTTTCCCTTTTTTTTTTTTCTCCTGAGATGGAGTCTTGACCTGTCGCCCAGGCTGGAGTATAATGGTATGATCTTGGCTCACTGCAACCTTCACCTCTTAGGTTCAAGCGATTCTTCTGCCTCAGTCTCCCAAGTAGCTGGGATTATAGGTGCGTGCCACCACACCAGGCTACCTTTTTGTATCTTTAGTAGAGACAGGTTTCACCATGTTGACCAGGCCGGTCTCGAACCCCTGACCTTGTGATCTGCACACCTCAGCTCAGGCTGAAATGTAATGGTATGATCTCGGCTCACTGCAACCTCTGCATCCCAGGTTAAAGTGATTCTCCTGCCTCAGCCTCCAGAGTAGCTGGGATTACAGGCACCTGCCACTATGCCCAGCTAATTTTTTGTACTTTTAGTAGAGAAGGGGTTTTACCATGTTGTTCAGGCTGGTCCCGAACTCCTGACCTCAGGTGATCTGCCCATACTGTTTCAAGCAAGCCAGGAAATATGATTCTAGTAATAATAAAAAAGGGAGGCCAGGTACAGTGGCTCACGCCTGTAACCCCAGCACTTTGGGAGGCTGAGGTGGGCAGATCACCTGAGGTTGGGAGTTCGAGACCAGCCTAACCAACATGGAGAAACCCTGTCTTTACTAAAAATACCAAAAATTAGCCAGGCATGGTGGCCACTGCACTTCAGCCGGGCAACAGAGTAAGACTCTGTCTCAAACAAATAAAAATATAGCAGAATTAAAATGTTTTAAAATGCTTAAGAATCACAATTTTTATTTTATTTTTGAGACAGAGTCTTACTCTATCACCCAGGCTGGAATGCAGTGGCACAATCTCAGCTGACTGCAACCTCTGCCTCCTGGGTTCAAGTGATTCTCCTGATTCAGCCTCCCAAGTAGCTGGGATTACAGGAGTGCATCACCATCACCATGCCTGGCTGATTTTTTTTTTTTTTTTTTTTTTTTTTTTTTTGCTATTTCTAGTAGAGACAGGGTTTTGCCATGCTGGCCAGGCTGGTCTTGAACTCCTGACCTGGTGATCCGCCCACTTCGGCCTCCCAAGATTACAGGCCTCACCACTGTGCCTGACTAGAATCACAATATTTAACAGAATTACTATTATTTAATATAGAAGCTCAAGCAGGGAAAAATATGTTATAAAATGTTCAAGTAGCCAACTCACTATTGAAGCCATTTTATTTTATAATTGTATTTATTCAGCTGGTTCAGAATTCAAAAGGGCATATAATGAAGTTGCCATCTGCTCCTGTTTCCCAGCTATCCAGTTTCCCTCCCTAGAGGCAAACAGTGTCACTGGTTTCAAATATATCCTTCTAGATATATGGTATCCATATCTAAGCAGTTATATTTTTATTTCACATAAATGGTAGCATGCTATAAGCATTGTTTTGTATTTTGTCTTTTAAAAATGTTAGTATGTGGGCCAGGCATGGTGGCTCATTCCTGTATTTCCAGAACTTTAGGAGGCCGAGGTGGTAGATCCCGAGTTCAGGAGTTCAAGACCAGCCTGCCCAATATGGTAAAACCCCTTCTTTACTAAAAACACACAAAAAATTAGCTGGGCATAGTGGCGTGAGCCTGCAGTTCCAGCTACTTGGGAGGCTGAGGCAGGAGAATTCCTTGAACCCAGTAGGCGGAGGCTGCAGTGAGCCGAGATCACACCACTGCCCTCCAGCCTGGGTGACAGAGCGAGACTCCATCTCAAAAACAAACAAACAAAAACCATTTTATTATACATCTTGGAGGACTTTACACATCAGCACATGATGTGCTTCCTTTTATGCCTTCATAGTATTCTACTGGCTGGATGTATTATCGTTATTTAACAAATACCCTATTGGTGAATATTTGTTGTTATTACTAGAATTACCATATTTCCTTGTTTGCCTGGGACAGTCTCAGTTCATGCCAGTTGTCCCAGATTATTTTTTTATTTATTTGAGACAGAGTCTTGCTCTTTTTACCTAGGCTGGAGTGCAGTAGCGCCATCTCGTCTCCCTCCAACCTCCACCTCCTGGGTTCAAGCAATTCTTCTGCCGTAGCCTCCTGGGTAGCTGGGACTACAGACATTAGCCACTACAGCCAGCTAACTTTTGTATTTTTAGTAGAGACAGAGTTTCACCATGTTGACGAGGCTGGTCTCAAACTCCTGACTTCAAGTGATCCACCCACCTCAGCCTCTCAAAGTGTTGGGATTACAGGCATGAGCCACTGCTCTCAGCCCCAGCTTAAATATTCATAGTGTCCTCTTTCTCTTCCAACAGTGTTCCAATTTGGGTAGTATATGTTTTATGATTACCTTAGCTATCACAAACAGTGCTGCAGTAAATAAGCATTATCTTGTCATTTTGCAAGTTTGCAAATGTAACTGTAGGATAAATTCCTAAAAGTATAATCTCTGTGTCAGAGAGTATATACATTTGTAATTTTTGTAGATGTTGACAAATTGCCATCCATACTGGTCATACCATTTTTCAGTCTCCCCAGCAATGCAGTAGAGTACCTGTTTTCCCTCCCTTACTTCAGTTGGTTATCACTTTTTTTATTTTTCCAGGTAGAGTCTCTGTCACCCAGGCTGAAGTATAGTGGCAAGATCTTGGCTCACTGCAATCTCTGTGTCCAGGGTTCAAATGATTTGCCTGCCTCAGCCTCCCAAGTAGCTGAGATTACAGGCATGCATCACCACACCCAGCTAATTATTTCTTGTATTTTTAGTAGAGAGGGGATTTCACCATGTTGGCCAGACTGATCTTGAACTACTGACCTCAGGTGATCTGCCTGCCTCAGTCTCCTAAAGTACTTGGATTACAGGTGTGAGCCACCACAACTAGTCAGTTATCACTTTTGTTTTTTGTTTTTGGAGACAGAGTTTTGCTCTTGTCACTCAGACCTGAGTGCAGTGGTGTGATCTTGGCTCACTGCAAACTCTGCATCCAGGGTTCAAGCAATTCTCCTGCCTCAGCCTTTCAAGTAGCTGGGATTACAGGCACCCACCACCACGCCCGGCTATTTTTTTTTTTTTTTTTTTTTTTTGAGATGAAGTCTCACTCTGTCACCCAGGCTGGAGTACGGTGGCGCAATTTTGGCTCACTGCAACCTCTCCACCTCCTGGGTTCAAGTGAGTCTTCTGCCTCAGCCTCCGAAGTAGATACTTGGACTAAAGGTGCGTGCCACCACGCCCAGCTAATTTTTGTATTTTTAGTGGAGATGGGGTTTCACCATATTTGCCAGGCTGGTCTCAAACTCCTGACCTTGTGATCCGCCCACTTCGGTCTCTCAAAGTGCTGGGATTACAGGCATGAGCCATTGAGCCCTTTTTTTTAATGCTTGCCATCCAAGTAGGTGTAATATGCTATCTCAGTATTGTTTTTATTTTACTTTCTAAAAATTATGAATGGGGTTGAATATCTTTTATATGTTTAAGCACCATTGTTGTTTTGAAGTATTTATTAATATGTTTTTTCCATTTTTCTGTTGGGCATTAAACTTTTAAGTTTTATTATTTTGTTCTTTTTATTTTTTATTATTATTATTTTTTGAGACAGAGTTTCGCTCTTGTTACCCAGGCTGGAGTGCAATGGCGCGATCTCGGCTCACTGCAACCTCCGCCTCCTGGGTTCAGGCAACTCTCCTGCCTCAGCCTCCTGAGTAGCTGGGATTACAGGCATGCGCCACCATGCCCAGCTAATTTTTTGTATTTTTAGTAGAGATGGGGTTTCACCATGTTGATCGAGATGGTCTCGATCTCTTGACCTCGTGATCCACCCGCCTCAGCCTCCCAAAGTGCTGGGATTACAGGCTTGAGCCACCGCGCCCAGCTTATTTTTTGCATTTTTAATAGAGATGTGGTTTCACCACGTTGACCAGGATGGTCTCAATCTCTTGACCTTGTGATCCACCTGCCTCGGCCTCCCAAAGTGCTGGGATTACAGGCTTGAGCCACCGCGCGTGGCCTGTTCTTTTTATTATTATTTTGTTAATTATTTTTGTTAGAGACAGGGTCTTGCTCTGTCACTCGGGTTAGAGTGCAATGATGAGATCGTAGCCCACTGTAATCTCAAACTAGACTCAATTGATCCTCCTGCCTCAACCTCCAGGTAGTTAGGACTACAGGTGAATGCTACCACACCCAGTTAATTTATGTATTTTTTTGTGGAGATGGGGTCTTGCTGTGTTTTCCAGGCTGGTTTTTCGAATTCTTAGTATCAAGTAATCCTCCCGCTTCGGTCTCTCAAAGCGCTGGCATTACAGGTGTGAGCCACTACGCCTGGCCAGATATTAAGCTTTTAATATTGATTTTTAGGAACTTTTCGTGTATTTTGGAAATTAGCTCTTTGTGAAATGAATTGGATACATTCCCTCTCCCTGCCTGTTTATCATTTGACTTTGGTTTTCCATTTGTAGATTTTTCCATGTAGAAATGTTTTCAGCTTTCAAACTTTTTCTTTTTCTTTTTTTTTTTTCTCCAAGACTGGGTCTCACTCCATCACCCAGGCTGGAGTGCAGTGTCATCATCATGGCTCACTGCAGCCTCGACCTCCAAGGGCTCAAGTGATCCTTCCACCTCAGCCTCCTGAATAGCTGAGACTACAGGTGTGCACTACCACGTCTAGCTAATTTTTTGTATTTTTTGCAGAGACAGCGTTTTGCCACATTGCTCAGGCTGGAGGTTTACTATTTCTACAATGACATAAAAATCCATTGTTCAGATAGAGGTTCACATGTGTTCCTTTATTTCTCCTGCTTTGTTATACTTTATATCCTATAATGGGTCTCAAATCCATCCACTTCTCATTTCCATTGCTACTATACTAATGAAGCTTCTTAATTTAAGTCTCTCGTCAGTTTTAATTCCTTTTATTTGTTACAGTATAGCCACAAGTGATCTTGCAGAAATGCAAATCAGATTATGTTGCTTTTTAAATATAGCCCAGACCAGGCATGGTGGCTCACGCCTGTAATCCTAGCACTTTGGGAGGCCGAAGCCAGCAGATCACAAGGTCAGGAGTTCAAGACCAGCTGACCAACAATGGTGAAACCCTGTCTCTACTAAAATTACAAAAATTAGCCAGGTGTGGTGGTGCATGCCTTTAATTATAGCTACTCAGGAGGCTGAGGCAGGAGAATCCCTTGAACCCGGGAGGCAGAGGTCACAGTGAGCCAAGATTGCACCACTGTGCTACAGCCTGAGTGACAGAGCAAAACTCCATCTAAATAAATAAATAAATAAATTCCAGTAGTAATTTCCCAACTCTAGCATAGCTTAGAATACAGTTAAAAATGAGTGAAGAAAAACAAATGAGAGGTGAGGACATATAGTCAGCAAATGTAGATTACACTTGACTATGGGGAAAATTAAAATAAGAATATCTAGAGAAGAACCTACAGTATAGCTTTTGTTTGTTTTTTATGTATGCGTTTTTTCATCTTATCTTTTTAAAAGGTTATTATATCAATATGTGGAGGAGGAAAGCCAGTAGAGATATCAAGGTTGAAGACAGCAGGTAAATATAATATGGTAAGAATATAGAGTGAGGCCGGTAATCTCAGCGCTTCAGGAGGCCACGGCAGGTGGATCACCTGAGGTCGGGAGTTCGAGACTAGGCTGACCAACATACAGAAACCCCATCTCTACTAAAAATAGAAAATTAGCCAGGTGTGGTGGCACATGCCTGTAATCTCAGCTACTCCGGAGGCTGAGGTAGGAGAATCTCTTGAACCTAGGAGGAGGAGATTGCGGTGAGCCGAGATCACGTTACTGTACTCCAGTCTGGGGAGCAAGAGGAAAACTCCGTCTCAAAAAAACAAAAACAAAAACAAACAAAAAAAAAAAACGTAGAGTGAAACAGTGAGGTAGAAAACTTAGAGTGGTAAATGTTTAGAACAGCTATAGTAGGCCGGGCGCGGTGGCTCAAGCCTGTAATCCCAGCACTTTGGGAGGCCGAGGCAGGTGGATCACGAGGTCAACAGATCGAGACCATCCTGGTCAACATGGTGAAACCCCGTCTCTTCTAAAAATACAAAAAATTGGCTGGGCATGGTGGCGCGTGCCTGTAATCCCAGCTACTCAGGAGGCTGAGGCAGGAGAATTGCCTGAACCTAGGAGGTGGAGGTTGCGGTGAGCCGAGATCGCGCCATTGCACTCCAGACTGGAGACGGGGTTTCACCATGTTGACCAGGATGGTCTCAATCTCTTGACCTCGATCCACCCGCCTCGGCCTCCCAAAGTGCTGGGATTACAGGCTTGAGTCACCACGCCCGGCCGCAAATAATTTCTTTTTTCTTTTCTTTTCTTTCTTTTTTTTTTTTTTTGAGACGGAGTTTCGCTCTTGTTACCCAGGCTGGAGTGCAATGGCGCGATCTCGGCTCACCGCAACCTCCGCCTCCTGGGTTCAGGCAATTCTCCTGCCTCAGCCTCCGGAGTAGCTGGGATTACAGGCACGCGCCACCATGCCCAGCTAATTTTTTGCACCTTTAGTAGAGACGGGGTTTCACCATGTTGACCAGGATGGTCTCGATCTCTTGACCTCGTGATCCACCCGCCTCGGCCTCCTAAAGTGCTGGGATTACAGGCTTGAGCCACCGCGCCCGGCTTTTCTTTTCTTTTTTTGAGATAGAGTTTTTGCTCTTGTTGCCCAGGCTGAAGTGCAGTGGAGTGATCTTGGCTTACTGCAACCTTCTCCTCCCAGGTTCAAGCAATTCTCTTGCCTCAGACTCCTGAGTAGCTTGGATTATAGGCATGTGCCACCACCTCTGGCTAATTTTGTATTTTTAGTAGAGACGGGGTTTCTCCATGTTGATCAGGCTGGTTTCAAACTCCCAACCTCAGGTAATCCTCCCGACTTGGCACCGCAAAGTGCCGAGATTACAAGCATGAGCCACTGTGCCCGGTCTTCAAGCAAATATTTTCAAAGCTCTTAGCAAATGAGACAAGAAAAGGAAAGTCTAGGCCAGGCATCGTGGCTCACACCTATAATCCGAGCACTTTGGGAAGCTAAGGCAGGCAGATCACTTGAGGAAAGGCCTTTGAGACCAGCCTGGCCAATGTGACAAAACCTCGTCTCTACTAAAAATACAAAAATTAGCCAGGCATGGTGACACATACCTGTAATCCCAGCTACTGGGGACACTGAGGCATAAGAATTGGTTGAGCCCAAGCTGGGCGCGGTGGCTCAAGCCTGTAATCTCAGCACTTTGGGAGGCCGAGGCGGGTGGATCACGAGGTCAAGAGATCGAGGCCATCCTGGTCAACATGGTGAAACCCCGTCTCTACTAAAAATACAAAAAACTAGCTGGGCATGGTGGCACGTGCCTGTAATCCCAGCTACTCAGGAGGCTGAGGCAGGAGAATTGCCTGAACCCAGGAGGCGGAGGTTGCGGTGAGCCGGGATCGCGCCATTGCACTCCAGCCTGGGTAACAAGAGCGAAACTCCGTCTCAAAAAAAAAAAAAAAAGAAAAGAATTGGTTGAGCCCAGCAGGCAAAGGTTGCAGTGAGCAGAGATTGCAGCCATTTTATTCCAGCTTGGGTGATAGAGGGAAACTCTGTCTCAAAAATAAAGGAAGAAAAGGAATGTCTAAAACCTGATAGAGTTTATCAGGGAATAAGCTTGGTATCACAGCTTCTGCTACATATTTTATTGGAGGCCTTACTGTCCAATAAGATGTTTTTAGATGTTAAAAGGATTAATAAAAATCATTGAGTCCAGGAGTTGCCTGAGTGCCAGCTAATTTTTGTATTTTCTGTAGAGATCAGGTCTCACCATGTTGCCCAGACTGGTCTCAAACTCCTGGGCTCCAGCGATATGCCCACCTCGGCCTGCCAACATGCTGGGATTACAGGCATGAGCCACCGTGCCCAGCTTGTTGTTTTAACATGGCAAATTGCCGGGCACGGTGGCTCAAGCCTGTAATCCCAGCACTTTGGGAGGCCGAGGAGGGTGGATCACGAGGTCAAGAGATCAAGACCAACCTTGGTCAACAAGGTGAAACCCCGTCTCTACTAAAAATACAAAAAATTAGCTGGGCATGGTGGTGCATGCCTGTAATCCCAGCTACTCAGGAGGCTGAGACAGGAGAATTGCCTGAACCCAGGAGGCGGAGGTTGCGGTGAGCCGAGATCGCGCCATTGCACTCCAGCCTGGGTAACAAGAGCGAAACTCCGTCTCAAAAAGAAAAAAAAAAAAAGAAAAAAAAAAAAAAACCATGGCAAATTGTGTTACTTGATTTTTGAACATTTACTTAGCCTTGCATTTCTGGGATATTCCCAGAATAAATGGGGTAATAGGGTATAAACCTTTTTATTTTATGTATTTTATTTTATAACATTTTATTTTTTTATTTTTATTTTTTTGAGACAGAGTTTCACTCTTGTTACCCAGGCTGGAGTGCAATGGCGCGGTCTTGGCTCACTGCAACCTCCGCCTCCTGGGTTCAGGCAATTCTCCTGCCTCAGCCTCCTGAGTAGCTGGGATTACAGGCACGCGCCACCATGCCCAGCTAGTTTTTGTATTTTTAGTAGAGGCGGGGTTTCACCATGTTGACCAGGATGGTCTCGATCTCTTGACCTCGTGATCCACCCGCCTCGGCCTCCCAGAGTGCTGGGATTACAGGCTTGAGCCACTGCGCTCGGCCTTTCTTTCTTTCTTTCTTTCTTTTTTTGAGATGGAGTTTCGCTCTTGTTACCCAGGCTGGAGTGCAATGGCGTGATCTCGGCTCACCACAACCTCCGCCTCCTGGGTTCAGGTATTTCTCCTGCCTCAGCCTCCTAAGTAGCTGGGATTACAGGCACTCACCACCACGCCCAGCTAGTTTTTTTGTATTTTTAGTAGAGACGGGGTTTCACCATGTTGACCAGGATGGTCTTGATCTCTTGACCTCGTGATCCACCCGCCTCGGCCTCCCAAAGTGCCGGGATTACAGGCTTGAGCCACCGCGCCCGGCCCCTTCTTTGTTTTTAAAAAAAATTTTTTTTTTAATAGAGAAGGGGTCTTGCTATGTTGCCCAGGCTGGAGTGCAGTGGCTATTCACAGGCGCGATCCCACTAATGATCAGCACGGGAATTTTGACCCGCTCCGTTTCCAACTTGGGCCAGTTCACCCCTCCTTAGGCAACCTAGTGGTCCCCCGCTCCCGGGAGGTCACCATATTGATGCCAAACTTAGTGTAGACACCCGACCGGCATAGCACACTACAGCCCAGAAATCCTGAGCTCAGGCGATCCTCCCACCACAACCTCCCGAGTAGCTGGGACTACAGGCACACGCTACTGCACCCGGCTCTTTCTTTCTTTTTTTTGAGATGGAGTTTCACCCTTGCTGCCCCGGCTGGAGTGCAATGCCACGATCTTGGCTCACCACAACCTTCACCTCCTGGGTTCAAGCAGTTCTCCTGCGCCAGTCTCCCAAGTAGCTGGGATTACAGGCCTGGGCCACCACACCTGGCTAATTTTGTGTTTTTAGTAGAGACAGGGTTTCTCCATGTTGGTTAGGCTGGTCTCGAACTCCTGACCTCAGATGATCCACCTGGTCTCGGCCTCCCAAAATGCTGGGATTACAGGCATGAGCCACTGTACCCAGCTCAACCCACCTTTTTTTTTTTTTTTTTTTTTAAATATGTTTCCGGGGCTGGGCGCAGTGGCTCATGCCTGTAATCCCAGCACTTTGGGAGGCTGAGGCCTGGTGGATCATCTGAGGTCAGGAGTTCCAGACCAGTCTGGCCAACATGGTGAAACCCCATCTGTACTAAAAATACGAAAATTAGTCAGGCATGGTGGCGGGTGCCTGTAATCCCAGGTACTTGGGAGGCTGAGACAGGGGAATCCTTTGAGCCTGGGAGGCGGAGGTTGCAATGAGCCGAGATCACACCATTGCATACCAGTCTGGGTGACAAAGTGAGACTCTGAAAAAAAAAAGTTTCTGACTCTAGTTTGCTAATATTTTGTTCAGCTATATTCATGAGAGATATTGGCATATAGATTTCTTGTGATACCCAATTTTTTTTTTTTTTTTTTTTTTTAGATAAAGTCTTGCCCTGTCATCCAGGCTGGAGTGCAATGGCGATCTTGGCTCACTGCAACCTCTGCCTCCTGAGTTCAATCAATTGTCCTGCCTCAGCCTCCCAAGTAGCTGGGATCACAGGTGTCTACCACAACGCCCAGCTGATTTTTGTATCTTTTAGTAGAGATGGGGTTTCATCATGTTGGCCAGGCTGGTCTCAAACTTCTGACCTTGTGATCCGCCCACATCAGCCTCCCAAAGTGCTGGGTTTACAGGGGTGAGCCACCTAGCCCAGCCCTTTTTTTCTTTTTTTTTTTTTTTTGAGACATAATTTTGTTCTTTTTGCCAGGCTGGAGTGCAATGGCACTATCTTGGCTCACCACAACCTTCACTTCCCAGGTTCAAGGGATTCTCCTACCTCAGCCTCCCGAGTAGTAGCTGGGATTACAGGCATGTGCCACCACACCCAGCTATTTTTGTATTTTTAGTAGAGACAGGGTTTCTCCATGTTGTTCAGGCTGGTCTAGAACTCCAGATCTCAGATGATCCGCCCGCCTCAGCCTCCCAAAGTGCTGGGATTACAGGTGTGAGCCACCACACCTGGCTACCCAATCAATTTTAATGTAATGATTTTAGCAGCCTTTGATAATTATTGCCTTGAACAACTGCTTTATTAAGGGTTGCAAACTGGTGCTCTTTTGTTGTTCCTTATTTCTTTATTATTTTGTATTCATCTATAAAGGAGGATCTTTTTTTTTTTTTTTTTTTTTTTTTAGGGGGATGTTTTTTCATCAACTATTCAGTTATTCTGAGAAACAATTCATATAGAAAAAGCAGGCTAGGCCGGGCGCGGTGGCTCAAGCCTGTAATCCCAGCACTTTGGGAGGCCGAGGCGGGTGGATCACGAGGTCAAGAGATCGAGACCATCCAGGTCAACATGGTGAAACCCCGTGTCTACTAAAAATACAAAAAAAATTAGCTGGGCATGGTGGCACGTGCCTGTAATCCCAGCTACTCAGGAGGCTGAGGCAGGAGAATTGCCTGAACCCAGGAGGCGGAGGTTGCGGTGAGCCGAGATCGCGCCATTGCACTCCAGCCTGGGTAACGAGCGAAACTCCGTCTCAATAAAAAAAAAAAAAAAAAAAAAAAAAGCAGGCTATATATTCAACTTGTTTTCCTTTATTTGTTAGTTTTAGGAATAGTAAGTTGATTATGTAATATCCTCTTAAAGATCAATTATGGTTTTGAAAAATTATTATAAACAGGGATTTTAATAAATGTGGCATGTTTACATTATTTGTAGTTATTCTTTTTGATGTTCAAACTCTCCCATTTTTGGACAATAGCAACCCACTGAAGTTGATTCTTTTTAAAAATTATTCACGGCCGGGTATGGTGTTGTGACCACAACCCTCACAACCTGTAATTCCAGCACTTTGGGAGGCCGAGGTGGGTGGATCACAAGGTCAGGAGTTCAAGACAAGCCTGGCCAAGATGGTAAAACCCATCTCTACTGAAAATACAAAAAATAAATTTAGCCAGCCATGGTGGTAGGCACCTGTAATCCCAGCTACTCAGAAGGCTGAGGCAGAGAATTGCTTGAACCCAGGAGGCAGAGGTTGCAATGAGCCGAGATGGTGCCACTGCACTCCAGCCTTTATGACAGAGTGAGACTCCATCTCAAAAAAAAAAAAATTATTCAATTTTTTTTTTTTTTACTTTTTTTCAAAATACAGACTGTGTTTCCCGGGCTGGTCTTGAACTCCTGGGCTCAAGCAGTCCTCCTGACTCAGCCTCCTAAAGTTCTAGGATTAGAGGCATGATCCACCATGTCCGGCTTCTAAAGTTGATTCTTTAATCCTTTTGACATAACCTCAGTAGTCTTTGATAGCTTTTTTGCTTACTGCTGTGAAGATGCCTTGTACATAGCATAGCATCTCTTCTTGTTGCCATTGTATCTTTAGGATACATTCCTACGAGTGGGACTCTTGGGTTGAAGGGTAAATACATGTATAATTTTCGTAGATAAGGCTGGGTGAGGTGGCTCACACCTGTAATCCCAGTACTTTGGGAAGCCAAGGCAGGCGGATCACCAGGTCAGGAGTTCGAGGCCAGCCTGGCCAACATGGTGAAACCCCATCTCTACTAACATTACAAAAATTAGCTGGGCATGGTGATGTGCGTCTATAATCCCAGCTACTGGAGAGGCTGAGGCAGGAGAATCACTTCAACCTGGGAGACAGAGGTTGCAGTGAGTCGAGATTGGGCCATTGCACTCCAGCCTGGGCAATAGAGTAAGACTCCATCTCTCAAAATAAAAAATAAATAAAATAAATAATTTTTGGTAGATAGTGTGAAAGGAGTTAATTTATTTGGTCTCTCCACAAGGAATATATGAAAGTCCCCTTCCATGCTTTTTTTTTTTTTTTTTTTTTTTTTTTTTTTGGTAGAAACTGCGTTTTTGCTTTGTTGCTTATGCTGGAGTGCAGGGGTACAATCTCAGCTCACTGCAGCCTTGACCTCCTGGGCTCAGGTGATCCTCCCACCTCACCTCCTGAGTAGCTAGGACTATGAGCATATGCCACCATGCCTGGCTTATTTAAAAACATTTTTTTAGAGATGGGGTGTTGCTATGTTGCCCAGCTTGAAATTACCTTTTAACCCACAGTCTCACCAACAGTTTGTTGTAAGCCTCTGGATTTTTGCAGTCTGGCAGGTGAGAAATCTCTGTGTAGTTTTAATGTAAGTGTATTTTTATGTTCAAAATCACATTTTAATAAGTTGATGATAGCAAACCTCTATTCACATTTAAAGAAGGCAGGCCAAGCATGGATTACATGTCTGTAATCCCAGTACTTTGTAAGCCAAGGCAGGAGGATCACTTAAGCAAAGAAGTTTGAGACCAGCCTGGGCAACATAGACCCCATCTCTATAAAAATTTTTAGGCCAGGCAAGGCGGCTCATGCCTGTAATCCCAGCACTTTGGGAGGCCAAGGTGGACCGATCGCCTGAGGTTGGGAGTTCAAGACCAGCTTGACCAACATGGAAAAACCCCATCCCTACTAAAAATACAAAAAAATTAGCCAGGTATGGTGGCATGTGCCTGTAATCTCAGCTACTTGGGAGACTGAAGCTGAAGAATCACTTAAACCTGGGAGGTGGAGGTTGCGGTGAGCTGAGATCATGCCATTGCACTTCAGCCTGGGCAAAAACCGTAAAACTCTGTCTCAAAAAAAAATTTTTTTTAATTAGCGAGGCATGGTGGCATGTGCCTCTGAGGAGGCTGAGATGGGAGGATTGCTTAAGCCCAGGATGTCAAGGCTGCAGTGAGGCATAATCAAGTCACTTAACTCCAGCCTGGACAACAGAGCAATACCCTGTCTTTAAAAAAAAAAAAAGGTAAGGAAGTTTGTCTTTAGCCAAGTCAATTCTAAGCAAAAAGAACAAAGTGGGAGGCATCACACTACTGGACTTCAAACTATACTACAAGGCTATAGTAATCAAAACAGCATGGTACTGGTACCAAAACAGAGATATAGACCAATGGAACAGAACAGAGGCCTCGGAGGCAACACAACACATCTACAACCATCCGATCTTTGACAAAACAAGCAATGGGAAAAGGATTCCCTGTTTAATAAATGGTGGTGGGAAAACTGGCTAGCCATGTGCAGAAAGCAGAAACTGGATCCCTTCCTGACACCTTACACTAAAATTAACTCCAGATGGATTAGAGACTTAAACATCAGACCTAACACCATAAAAACCCTAGAAGAAAATCTAGGCAAAACCATTCAGGACATAGGCATAGGCAAGGACTTCATGACCAAAACACCAAAAGCATTGGCAGCAAAAGCCAAAATAGACAAATGGGATCTAATCAAACTCCACAGCTTCTGGATAGCAAAAGAAACAGTCATTAGAGTGAATCGGCAACCAACAGAATGGGAAAAAATTTTTGCAGTCTACCTATCTGACAAAGGGCTGATACCCAGAATCTACAAAGAACTAAAACAGACTTACAAGAAAAAAACAAGCCCATTCAAAAGTGGTCAAAGGATATGAACAGACACTTTACAAAAGAAGACATACATGAGACCAACAAACATGAAAAAATGCTTGTCATCACTGGTCATTAGAGAAATGCAAATCAAAACTACATTGAGATACCATCTCACGCCAGTTAGAATGGCGATCATTAAAAAATCTGGAGACAACAGATGCTGGAGAGGATGTGGAGAAATAGGAACACTTTTACACTGTTGTTTGGAGTGTAAATTAGTTCAACCATTGTGGAAGACAGTGTGGCGATTCCTCAAGGACCTAGAAATGGAAATTCCATTTGACCCAGCAATCCTATTACTAGGTATATATCCAAAGGATTATAAATCATTCTACTATAAGGACACATGCACACGAATGTTCATTGCAGCACAGTTTACAATAGCAAAGACCTGGAACCAACCCAAATGCCCGTCGATGATAGGCTGGGCAAGGAAAATATGGCACATATGCACCATGGAATATTATGCAGCCATCAAAAACGATGAGTTCGTGTCCTTTGTAGGGACATGGATGAAACTGGAAACCATCATTCTCAGGAAACTGACACAAGAACAGAAAATCTCACTCATAGGGGGGTGTTGAACAGTGAGAACACAAGGACACAGGGAGGGGAGCATCACACACTGGGGTCTGTAGAGGGGAAATAAGGGAGGGACAGCAGGAAGTGGGGAGTTGGGGAGAGATAGCATGGGGAGAAAGGCAGCAAATCACACTGCCACGTACCTATGCAACAATCTTCACATGTACCCCAAAACCTAAAATGCAATAAAAAATTTTTTTTTAAAGTTTATCTTTAGCCAGCCGGGCGCGGTGGCTCAAGCCTGTAATCCCAGCACTTTGGGAGGCTGAGGCGGGTGGATCACGAGGTCGAGAGATCGAGACCATCCCGGTCAACATGGTGAAACCCCGTCTCTACTAAAGTTACAAAAAATTAGCTGGGCATGGTGGCACGTGCCTGTAATCCCAGCTACTCAGGAGGCTGAGGCAGGAGAATTGCCTGAGCCCAGGAGGCGGAGGTTGCGGTGAGCCGAGATCTCGCCATTGCACTCCAGCCTGGGTAACAAGAGCGAAACTCCGTCTCAAAAAAAAAAAAAAAAAAAAAAAAAGTTTATCTTTAGCCATCTAAAATTTGACAACTTTGCTTTTACTCTCTAGCTGCAGGTTCATAACCCAAGTTTATAGTAAGGAATACGATGGATTTGTTATATTCAACATGGTGTAGTAAATATCAAGTAGAGTGAATATATTTCATACTCATAAAATGCTATATAATAAACAAAGTACTTTTATAATCATCTGACTTGACTGCTTTGATAATCCCTGAGATTCCGGGCATGGTGGCTCACGCCTGTAATCCCAGCACTTTGGGAGGCCGAGGCGGGTGGATCACGAGGTCAAGAGATTGAGACCATCCTTGTCAACATGGTGAAACCCCGTCTCTACTAAAAATACAAAAATTTAGCTGGGCATGGTGGCGCGTGCCTGTAATCCCAGCTATTCAGGAGGCTGAGGCAGGAGAATTGCCTGAACCCAGGAGGCGGAGGTTGTGGTGAGCCGAGATCGCGCCATTGCACTCCAGCCTGGGTAACAAGAGTGAAACTCCGTCTCAAAAAAAAAAAAAAAAAAAAAAAAAAAAGATAATCCCTGAGAGATTAGCAGAACAGATATTTATTAGATGCCCATTAAACAGTAGTATACTAAGAAGTGTACAGCTACTACTTAGATGCCTATTTTGTAGAAGAGGAAACCGATGTGTTTTGTTTGTCTGTTTGTTTTGAAACGGAGTCTCACTCTGTTGCCCAAGTTGGAGTGCAGTGGTGCAATCTCGGATCACTGCAACCTCCGTCTCCTGGGTTCAGGTGATTCTCCTGCCCCAGCCTCCCAAGTAGCTGGGATTACAGGCATGTACCACCACTTCCAGCTTATTTTTGTATTTTTAGTAGAGACAGGGTTCCACCATGTTGGTCAGGTTGGTCTTGAACTCCCCACCTTGGCCTCTCAAAGTGCTGGGATTACTGGCATGAGCCACGGCTCCCAGCCCAGAAACTGATGTTTTAAGAATGTTATTTTCATCAGGAGCAGTGGCTCACGCCTGCAATCCCAGCATTTTAGGAGGCCTAGGTGGGTGAATCACAAGGTCAGCCTTTGAAGACCAGCCTGACCAACATAGTGAAATCCCTTCTCTAATAAAAATACAAAAATTAGCTGGATGTGGTGGCGCACACCTGTAATCCTAGCTATTCGGGAGGCTGATGCAGGAGAATCGCTTGAACCCAGGAGGCGGATGTTGCAGTGAGCCGAGATTGCACCATGCACTCCAGTCTGGGCGACACAGCGAGACTCTGTCTCAAAAAGAAAAAGAAAAAAAAGAATGTGATTTTCCGGTTTAACACAGCAAGTGGGTGCCCGCTTTGTCAGCACATATACTAACACAGCAAATAGTAGAGCTGGCTTTGAATTTCAAACTTCTGATCTACTCACTACAAATTCAATAGTTTCTTTTCCCAGTATTTGCTAAAGGAGGCACAACCTGTTTTACCCAGCTGGTGGCAGTGTTTCTCTTACTGTTATATTTATTGGGCACTTTTTCCAATTGAAGGTGAAACACTTAAAAAGTGAAAATTGTATTCTTTCAGTGAATAATGTCTAGTTAAATTATGTTTAGGTGTTAACAATAATAAGATTAGTAAAGCTGGTGCCTGCCTTCTAGGAGTTGACAATCTGGGAGCAAGAGGTGGAGGCGAAACTATGAAGCCGAGTCAAAAATAGCCTACAAAAGCCAGGCGTGGTGGCTCACACCTGTAATCCCAGTACCTTGGGAGGCTGAGGAGGGCAGATTGCTTGAGGTCAGGAGTTCAAGACCAGCCTGGCCAACATGGCAAAACCCTGTCTCTACTAAAAATACAAAAATTAACCAGGCATGGTGGTGTGCACCTGTAATCCCAGCTACTAGGGAGGCTGAGGCAGTAGAATTGTTTGAACCTAGGAGGCAGAGGTTGCATGAGCTGAGATTTTGCCACTGCTCTCCAGCCTGGGTGACAGGCAATACTCTGTCTCAAAAAAAAAAAAAAAAAAAAAAAAAGAGCCTATGAAAAATTCAAACAAAATGTTATAGGAATACAAATTTGTAACGGATCTTTTGATGTGGTGTCTTTAATAGCAGTTTAACTTTAGCCCACAGGTGAGAGTGGGCTTACTCTACTGTTAGGAGACATGGGTAAATTCAAGCTCTCTGACTTCCAAGACACAAAAACAGATTATAAAAAGAAAATCAGGCCAAGCATGGTGGCTTATACCTGTAATCCCAGCACTTTAGAAGGCTGAGGCAAGAGGATCTCCCTTGATGCCATGAGTTTGAGACCCCTGTCTACAACAAATTAAAAAATTAGCCAGGCCTAGTGGCACGTGCCTGTAGTCCTTGCCATTTGTGGTGGCTGGTGCTAAGGCAGCAGGATCTCTAGAGAACCATGTCTCAAAAAAAAAACAAAGAAGAAAAAGAAAATAATATATTGTAAACATAAAGGGAAAAGCTCCTAGATGTTCTAATATGCCATTCCATCACCACCAGCACTTTTAATTAGTAACATTTTTTCAGATGTAAATTTCGTGTTCTGAGACAGTCCATTTATTAATTTAACAAATATTTAAAAATTTTTAAATTAGCCAGGTACTGCTGAATGCTAAGGATATAATGGTGTACAAAACAGTCATAGTCTCTGTCCTCATCAAGCTATGCTTCTGGTGAAGACTACTCATGACTAGTGACCTTATAACTAATATATATTGGGCCGGGCGCGGTGGCTCAAGCCTGTAATCCCAGCACTTTGGGAGGCCGAGGCGGGTGGATCACGAGGTCAAGAGATCGAGACCATCCTGGTCAACATGGTGAAACCCCGTCTCTACTAAAAATACAAAAAAAAATTAGCTGGGCATGGTGGCACGTGCCTGTAATCCCAGCTACTCAGGAGGCTGAGGCAGGAGAATTGCCTGAACCCAGGAGGCGGAGGTTGCGGTGAGCCGAGATCACGCCATTGCACTCCAGCCTGGGTAACAAGAGCAAAAACTCCGTCTCAAAAAAAAAAAAAAAAAAAAAACTAATATATATTGATATTTTAACAATTTTTTTTTTGAGACGGAGTTTCGCTCTTGTTACCCAGGCTGGAGTGCAATGGCGCAATCTTGGCTCACCGCAACCTCCACCTCCTGGGTTCATTCAATGCTCCTGACTCAGCCTCCTGAGTAGCTGGGATTACAGGCACGCACCACCATGCCCAGCTAACTTTTTGTATTTTTAGTAGAGACGGGGTTTCACCATGTTGACCAGGATGGTCTCGATCTCCTGACCTCGTGATCCACCCGCCTCGGCCTCCCAAAGTGCTGGGATTACAGGTTTGAGCCACCACGCCCGGCCCAACAATTTTTTTTTTTTTTTTTTAAAGACAGGGTTTCACCATTTTGGTCAGGCTGGTCTTGAACTCCCGACCTCAGGTGATCCGCCCGCCTTGGCCTCCAAAGTGCTTGGATTACAGGCGTGAGCCACCATGCCTGGCAACAATTATTTTTTCAGCACCATAGGTACAGGAAAAATAGGGGAAAAAAACCACATTCTTACATTCAAATCTTTCTCTTTTTTCTTTCTTTTTTTTTTTTTTTTTTTTTTGAGACAGGGTCTCCTCCGCTGTCCAGGCTACAGTACAGTGATGCTATCTTGGATCACAGCAACCTCTGCCTCTGGGTTCAAGTGATTCTCCTGCCTTAGACTTTTGAGTAGCTGGGACTACAGGCCCATACCCCCATGCCCGGCTAATTTTTTGTATTTTTAGTAGAGACAGGGTTTCATCGATTTGACCAGGTTGGTCTCAAACTTCTGACCTCAAGTAATCTGCCTGCCTTGGCCTCCCAAAGTGCTGGGATTACAGGTGTGAGCCACCATGCCCGGCCCTTACATTCAAATCTTATGTTTCACCTAAGAGTTTTAAGATATAGTCCTAATTATCTGGAAAGCCGGTTTCAAGCAAGTTACCTTCTAAATATGTAGCGAATCAAAACTCAGGTAGAACCTTCATTAGGAGCGCTTCTTAGCATACGTAGTTTTCAACAAACCTCTTGCTGTCTGTGTTGTAAATTTATCCCTAGAAATATAGCCTGATGTGTAAGTTAAGACTATGTCAGAATATTGAATATGACTACTACTTGAGGTAAGGGGCTGGCTTGAAGAAAATAGTTGAATATTTCACTTCTGGATTCCTAGGATTATTCCTTTATTATTTCTTTCCTCAAAGTACATATTTACTGAAATTTTTAATTTTACTGGCAAATAGAAAAGGTAGAATTGAAAGTCAAGAAATCTGGATTCTGGCCAGGTAAGGTGGCTCACGCCTGTAATCCAGCACTTTGAATGCTGAAGTGGGTTGATCACCTGAAGTCAGGAGTTTGAGACCAGTCTGGCCAACGTGGTGAAACCACCTCTACTAAAAATATAAAAATTAGCCAAGCATGGTGGCACATGCCTGTAATCCCAGTGAGCCAAGATCGCAGCATTGCACTCTAGCCTGGGCGACAGAGTGAGACTTTCTCAAAAAAAAAAAAAAAAAAAGAAATCTGGATTCTGGTGTCACTAATACTGCTGTTTGATCCCTATGGCCTTGTGTAAGTGAGTTTGCCTCTCTGGGATTTGTTTTCTTAATCTGAAAATGAGAGAGGACAAAGGGAAGGAATTATCCAATTAATCTCTGTTTTGGCTCATTATCATCCCCATAGTCTCATACTTCTTGCAATATTTACATTTAACTATATGAAATTGTTATGATTCAATGATATGAAAAGATTAAGATGGGTGAAGTGGCTTGTGCCTGTAATCCTAGCACTTTGGGAGGTCAAGGCAAGTGGACCGTGAGGTCAGGAGTTCGAGACCAGCCTGGCCAGGATGGTGAAACCCTGTCTCTACTAAAAATACAAAAAATTAGCCAGGCATGGCAGTGTACACTGGTAATCCCAGCTACTTGGGAGGCTGAGTCAAGAGAATCATTTAAACCAGGAGGTGGAGGTTGCAGTGAGCTGAGATTTTGCCATTGCACTCAAGCTGGAGGATAGAGTGAGACTGTCTCAAAAAAAAAAAAAAAAAAGATTAAGATTTGACCTATAGAGACAGCAGTTTCATTTGATTCAGCCTAATTGTTGAACCAGTTGTGGGCCCCACTGGGATCATATGAGTTATTTATTTTAGGGATAGATGAGGCCAAGGCCAAGCAAAACTAATTCCTTAGGTGTGAAGGAAACACACCTTTAGATAATATATCCTTCTGGTAGGTAATTAGATAAAAATAAAAAGAGAATATAATGCATACCACCATATAATCAATGTAGTATATTCTGGGTTACATGGAATCCATCCTAGTCTTTCCTTTCTACATTATGCTAATTTTATTTTCTTTCTTTCTTTCTTTTTTTTTGAGACGGAGTTGCTCTTTTGTTGCCCAGGCTCTAGTGCAGTGGCACAATCTCTGCTCACTGCAACCTCTGCCTCCCGGGTTCAAGGGATTCTCTTGCCTCAGCCTCCCGAATAGCTGGGATTACAGGCATGCGCCACCATGCCCGGCTAATTTTGTATTTTTATTAGAGACGGGGTTTCTGCATGTTGGTCAGGCTGGTCTCGAACTCACAACCTCAGGTGATCCATCCACCTCAGCCTCCCAAAGTGCTGGGATTACAGGCGCGAGCCACTGTGACTGGCCTCTACATTATGCTAATTTTCTAGCCCAGTGATTCTAGATGATTTGGTTCCTGTATTCCTTCAGTGTCTGGCAAAGGAAAAGTTAATTTGAAAATTTTATTAGAATATTCTCTGTAGCAATGTTTGGCCAGAAATATCTGTTGCTATAGGAGAAGAGAGCCTGTTAGCACTGATATCCAGGGTATGAAATAAATAATTCTTCAGATTTGTCTTTTTGCTTATTTGCCAGTGAGGTAAGTCAAAGGTGAAAAGCCAAACTTTTCCAATTTCTAGTTTTAGATCAATTTTGTCATTCCATCGTACATCAGAAGGGGTCAGGGCTAAGCTTTGCTTCCTTGTTTGATGTAGCTCATTAACGTTTCTTGCCTAAGAAAACTGGTATATTCAATAAACTGTTTTGTTTTCTTTTCAGTTTTTCCTAAGGGATAACCTCATCTTTTTACCAGGAAATAAACTCAGCTTTTTGGACTATTTCCATTACATAGACTTTTCGAAACAAAAGTTAATCTGTGGAAGGAAAGATAATCCACAGGGAGTATTTCTACCTAGGCAAAAATGTTTCTTTGGATCTAATATATCTTGTTCAGGTCTCTGAACCACGTTCAGAGCCTCACACGCAAACTGGCCTGTCTCATTACTTTCAGCCACATATACCACACCAGCTTGTCTCCACTGGAATGTCTAGCTAGGGTCCAGCACATCTGCAGGTAATACATTCTTCTGAGTTCTCCACCCTGATATGGAGGGGCCAATAGTGGCAATGCAAACATTTTTCTTTCTTTTCCTTTCTTTTCTTTCTTTTTTCTTTTCTTTTCTTTTTTTTTTTTTTTTTTTTTTTTGAGATGGGATCTCACTTTGGTTGCCTAGGCTGGGGTGCAATGGCACCATCTTGGCTCACTGCAGCTTTGACCTCCCAGGCTCAGGTGGCTCTCCCATCTCAGCCTCTTAAGGATTTGGGACTACAGATGTGCATTACCATGCCTGGCTAGTTTTTTTGTATTTTTAGCAGAAATGGGGTTTTGACATGTTGCCCACACTGGTCTTGAACTCCTGGATTGAAGCAATCTGCCCACCTCAGACTCCCAAAGTGCTGGGACACTTTTCAGCTACATTTTCGGATTGATCTAGCCCCCACTCCTTCACCTTGGACACTTGTTTAAAAGAGTTGTTGGCTGAATGTGGTGGCTCACACCTGTAATCCCAGCACTTTGGGAGGCTGAGGCAGGCAGATCACGAGGTTAGGAGTTCAAGACCAGCCTGGCCAACATGGCAAAACCCTGTCTCTACTAAAAATACAAAAATTAGCCAGGCATGGTGGCGCATGCCTGTAATCCCAGCTACTCAGGAGACTGAGGCAGGAGAATCGCTTGAACTTGAGAGGCGGAGGTTGTCAGTGAGCTGAGATTGTGCCATTGCACTCCAGCCTAGGCGACAAGAGCAAGACTCTATCTTATAAAAAAAAAAAGAAAGAAAGAAAGAAAGAAAAGAAAGGAAAAGAAAGAAAAATGTTTGCATTGCCACTATTGGTCCCTCCATATCAGGGTGGAGAACTCAGAAGAATGTATTACCTGCAGATGTGCTGGACCCTAGCTAGACATTCCAGTGGCGACAAGCTGGTGTGGTATATGTGGCTGAAAGTAATGAGACAGGCCAGTTTGCGTGTGAGGCTCTGAACGTGGCTCAGAGACCTGAACAAGGTATATTAGATCCAAAGTGTGGGGAGGGGTGGGGTGGGTGTGAGGATCCCTGAGCCTAGGGAAGTCAAAGCTGCCTATTGTGAGCCGTGATTGTGCCACTGCACTTCAGCCTGGGTGACATAGTGAGACTCTGTCTCAAAAAAAAAAAAAAAAAAAAATATATATATATATATATATATATATATATATATATATATATATATATTTTCATTCTGGCCAATATGATGAAATCCCATCGTCTCTACCAAAAAACAAAGTATGTACATATATTTTTTTCATTCTGGTGAGAACATATTTTTAGTTCAGATGTCGTTTCCAGTTCTGTTGGTGCTCTTTAACATAATATACCTTTGGCATCAGTTTGCATATCTGGGTCATTTTAATTCTGTGGTTCTAACTTACTAGACTATAAAAATTTAGGTTTTTGTATCGGTTCATGTAAGTAGAGCTTATTTAATAAGATCCTCCTTTATCTCCCTTACAACTGATCTTCTGTACTTGTTGAGTAGATAAATAGGGTTAAATCTTAGGATGCATGGAAATCCTACTTTTTTTCTGCCAGATTTGTTTTTATTTCTTGGAGTGGTAGGACTCAAAGAGAAATGGGAGCTGAGGTGTCTTGTATCACATGCTCTTTGATTTTGTATTATTTTGATTCCTTTTTTTTCTAGAGATAAGGCGTATTCGACCAATTTCCAAGAGATTGAGAGTTATGAAAATAATTTATGAATAATCAGGTTGTATGCTTATGGGAGAGAGGGAAGAAATTAGATTGGATGACCCCTGAAATATTTCCAGGTGTGTAGTTTAGCCTGCTGGTTTCCAGGATAATCTTTTGAATGTAACTAAGATGCCAGTTTTTGGAATTGCTCACTCTGGATCTTCAAATTTGGGTTATATGATACCCAGAGGGATACACCTAGCAGGCAGTAGAGTAATTAATCATAACGGAGCTAGCATCGACTGAGTGTTTACCAAGTGTCAGGCACCTTCTTAAGGGCTTTATATACACTGCCTTAATTTCATTTCACAATTTTAGGGAGTAGATAGTTATTATTCCATTTTACAGATGAGAAAAGTAAGGTTCAGATATATGAGGTAATTTCTCCCAGTGTCACTCAGCTTGTGAGTGATAGGTCTGGATGAGAACTTAGGTCTGGGCCGGGTGCAGTGGCTCATGCCTGTAATCCTAGCTCAAGAGGCTGCGGCAGAAGAATAGCTTGAACCCGGGAGGCATAGGTTGCAGTGAGCTGAGATTGTGCCAATGCATTCCAGCTTGGGCGACAGAGTGAGACTCCATCTCAAAAAAAAAAAAAACAACCAACAAAAAAACTCAACATAGATCTAATTCCAAAGGCTAATGAAATATTATCTTCATTTTGCATATGAGTGAATGAGAGATGTTAAGTAACTTGGTCTAAAGTCATATAAGTAGTAACTAACAGTGGTGTCAGGATTTTAATTTTCTTTTTGGAGACAGAGTCTTGCTCTGTCACCTAGGCTGGAGTGCCGTGGAGCAATCTTGGCTCACTGCAATCTCCGCCTCCCAGGTTCAGGTGATTCTTATGCCTCAGCCTCCCGAGTAGCTAATTTTTGTGTTTTTTGTTTTGTTTTGTTTTGTTTTTTGAGACGGAGTTTCGCTCTTGTTACCCAGGCTGGAGTGCAATGGTGCAATCTCGGCTCACTGCAACCTCCGCCTCCTGGGTTCAAGCAAGTCTCCTGCCTCAGCCTCCCAAGTAGCTGGGATTACAGGTATGTGCCACCATGCCCAGCTAATTTTTGTATTTTTAGTAGAGACGGGGTTTCACCATGTTGACCAGAATGGTCTCAATCTCTTGACCTCGTGATCCACCCACCTCGGCCTCCCAAAGTGCTGGGATTACAAGCGTGAGCCACTGCACCCGGCCTGTATTTTTGTTTTTATTTATTTATTTATTTATTTATTTATTTATTTAATGAGACGGAGTTTCACTCTTGTTACCTAGGCTGGAGTGCAATGATGTGACCTCGGCTCACCGCAACCTCCGCCTCCTGGGTTCAGGCAATTCTCCTGCCTCAGCCTCCTGAGTAGCTGGGATTACAGGCACACACCACCACGCCCAGCTAATTTTTTGTATTTTTTGTATTTTTTGTATTTTTTTTTTTTTTGAGACGGAGTTTCGCTCTTGTTACCCAGGCTGGAGTGCAATGGCGCGATCTCGGCTCACCGCAACCTCCGCCTCCTGGGTTCAGGCAATTCTCCTGCCTCAGGCTCCTGAGTAGCTGGGATTACAGGCTTGAGCCACCGCGCCCGGCCAATTTTTTGTATTTTTAGTAGAGACGGGGTTTCACCATGTTGACCAGGATGGTCTCGATCTTTTGACCTCGTGATCCACACACCTCGGCCTCCCAAAGTGCTGGGATTACAGGCTTGAGCCACCGCGCCCGGCTTGTTTTTATTTATTTATTATTATTTTTTGAGAGGGAGTCTTGCTCTGTCGCCCAAGCTGGAGTGCAGTGTCAGGATTTCAGCTCACTGAAACTTCCGTCTCTGGGTTCAAGCAATTCTCCTGCCTCAGCCTCCCAAGCAGCTGGGACTATAGGTGTGCACCACCACACCCAGCTAATTTTTTGTATTTTCAGTAGAGACAGGCTTTCACCACATTGGCGAGGCTGATCTCGATCTCCTGACCCTGTGACCCACCTGCCTCTGCCTCCCAAAGTGCTGGGATTACAGGCGTGAGCTACTATGTCCAGCCAGATGTCAGGATTTGAACTCAGGCCTGCCTCTTTCTAAAACCCATGGTTTTGGCTGGGCACGGTGGCTCATGCCTATAATCCCAGCACTTTGGGAGGCCAAGGCAGGTGGATCACGAGGTCAAGAGATCGAGACCATCCTGGTCAACATGGTGAAACCCCGTCTCTACTAAAAATACAAAAATTAGCTGGGCATGGTGGCATACGCCTGTAGTCCCAGCTACTCGGGAGGCTGAGGCAGGAGAATTGCTTGGACCCAAGAGACGGAGGTTGCAGTGAGCCGAGATCGTGCCATTGCACTCCAGCCTGGGTAACAAGAGCAAAACTCCATCTCAAAAAAATAAAATAAGATAAAACCCATGGTTTTTAACTGTTTTTAATTTTTTATTAATTTGATTTTATTTGATTTTTAAAAACTTTTTATTTTATTACTTTTGTTTGTTTTTGAGACAGAGTCTCATTCTGTTGCCCAGGATGGAATGCAGTGGTGCGATCTCGGCTCACTGCAACCTCCGTCTCCCGAATTCAAGCAATTCTCTGGCCTCAGCCTCTTGAGTAGCTGGGATTACAGATGCCTACCACCACTCTAGGCTAATTTTTGTATTTTTAGTAAAGACAGGGTTTCATCATTTTGGCCAGGCTGATCTCACACTCTTGACCTCAGGTGATGTACCTGCTTTGGCCTCCCAAAGTGCTGGGATTACAAGCTTGAGCCACCCTACTACTTATTTATTTATGTTTTTTTTTTAGAAACAGGGTCTCTCACCGGGCGCGGTGGGTCAAGCCTGTAATCCCAGCACTTTGGGAGGCCGAGGCAGGTGGATCACGAGGTCAAGAGATGGAGACCATCCTGGTCAACATGGTGAAACCCCGTCTCTACTAAAAATACAAAAAACTAGCTGGGCGTGGTGGCACGTCCCTGTAATCCCAACTACTCAGGAGGCTGAGGCAGGAGAATTGCCTGAACCCAGGAGGCGGAGGTTGCGGTGAGCCGAGATCGTGCCATTGCACTCCAGCCTGGGTAACAGGAGCGAAACTCCGTCTCAAAAAAAAAAAGAAAAGAAAAAAAAGAAACAGGGTCTCTCTCTGTTGCCCAGGCTGGAGTGTAGTGGCAGATCACAGTTTATTGCAGCCTTGAACTCCTGGGCTCAAGTAATCCCTCTGTCTCAGCATCCCCAGTACCTAGGACTATAGGCATACACAACCACACTTAGCTAATTTTTTTAATTTTAATTTTTTTAGAGACAGAGTCTTTCTCTGTTACTGGTATGGTATTGGAACTCCTGGCCTCAAGCTATCCTCTTGCCTCGGCCTCCTGAGTAGCTGGGATTATAGACATGAGCCACTTTGGGAAATCAAAGTGGGAGGATTGCTTGAGACCACGAGTTCAAGACCAACCTGGGTAACAACAATGTCATTTCTGGGTATTCACCTAGAAGATTTGAAATCAGTACATTGAAGAGATGTCTGCATTCCCATGTTTATTGCAGCACTATTCACAGTAGCCAAGTTATGGAATCAACCTGTGTTCATCAACAGATTAATGAATAAAGAAATATGCTGTATATACACAATGGAATGCTATTCAACTTTATTTATTTATTTATTTTATAGATGGGGTTTCACCATGTTGGTCGGGCTGGTCGTGAACTCCCAACCTCAGGTGATCCACCCGCCTTGGCCTCAAAAGTGCTTGCATTACAGGCATGAGCCACCATGCCCGGCCTCAACTTTATTTTTTTGAGACGGGGTCTCACTCTGTCACCCATGCTGGAGTGCAGTGATGCAATCATGGCTCACTGCAGCCCTTGAACTCCTTGGCTCAAGTGATCCTCCATTCTCAGCCTCCCAAGTAGCTGGGACCACAGGCGTGCACTACCATGCCCAGCTAATTTTTTTTATTTTTTGTAGAGATGGAGTCTCACTGTGTTGCCTGGACTGGTCTTGAACTCCTGGGCTCAAGTGATCCTCCCACCTTAGCTTCCCAAAGTGCTGAGATTACAGGTTGGGAGCCACCTCACTCAGCCTCAGCTTTAAAAAAAAAGAAAAATCTGAGCCAGGCGTGGTGTCACACACCTTAATCCCAGGTACTCTGGAGGCTGAGTCAGGAGAATCACTTGAACCCAGGAGGTAGAGGTTGCAGTGAGCTGAGATTGCACCACTGCACTTCAGCTTCGGCGACAGGGCAAGACTCTGTCTCCAAAAAAAGAAAAGAAAAGAAAAAAGAAGGAAATTCTGTCATTTGTGACAACATGGATGGAACTGGAGAACATAATATTAAGTGAAAGTGAAATAAGCCAAGCACAGAAAGACAAATACTATAGGTTTTCACTTATACTTAGAATCTGAAACAATCAACTTGTGGTAGCAGAAAAGAGAATGTTGGTTACAGAATCAGGGGGTCACTGGCTGGGTGTGGTGGCTCACACCGGTAAACCCAGCACTTTGGGAGGCCAAGGCTGGCAGGTCATGAGGCCAGGAGTTCAAGATCAGCCTGGCCAACATAGTGAAACCCCGTCTCTACTAAAAATAAATTAGTCGGGCATGGTGGCATGTGCCTGTTGTCCCAGTTACCCAGGAGGCTGAGGCAGGAGAATAGCTTGAACCCAGGAGGTGGAGGTTTCAGTGAGCTGAGATGGTGCCACTGCACTCCAGCCTGGAGCCTGGCAACAGAGCAAGACTCTGTCTCAAAAAAAAAAAAAAAAAAAAAAAGGACAAAAATTAGCCAGGCATGGTGGTGCACAACTATAGTCCTACCTACTGGGGAGGCTGAGGCAGGAGAATTGCTTAAACCTGGGAGACAGAGGTTGCAGTGAGCCAAGATAGCACCGCTGCACTCCAGGCCGAGTGACAGAGCAAGACTTTGTCTCAAAAAAAGAAAAAAAAAAAAAGGCCGGGCGCGGTGGCTCAAGCCTGTAATCCCAGCACTTTGGGAGGCCGAGGCGGGTGGATCACAAGGTCAAGAGATCGAGACCATCCTGGTCAACATAGTGAAACCCCGTCTCTACTAAAAATACAAAAAATTAGCTGGGCATGGTTGTGCGTGCCTGTAATCCCAGCTACTCAGGAGGCTGAGACAGGAGAATTGCCTGAACCCAGGAGGCGGAGGTTGCGGTGAGCCGAGATCGCGCCATTGCACTCCAGCCTGGGTAACAAGAGCAAAACTCCAGCTCAAAAAAAAAAAAAAAAAAGAAGAAGAAAAAAAGAAAAAAAAAGAAACCACTGAGCGATGCCTTTATTTATTTATTCACTGCATTTGGCTGCTGTGTTTTCAATCTCAGTTGCAATTCCCACACTGAGGCTGTCCCACCCTTCCTGTGTCCCTTGAGCTGAGCAGGCACTTCCTGTCCTATTGGAAATGAAAGTTAGAGATTGGGGGTAGGGTATATGCATTTAATCTGCAGAATGCTAATACTATCTGTTCCATTATCATAGCAAAATGTGACAGGGAAAGTAGAATAGACACCTGAACTTCATTTGAGGGAGGGTTTGGGCTTCATGTTTGTTGTGGCAAAACAGACAGGGTTAATTTATATCTCAAGAGAATACTGAGGATGGCAGCAAAATGGCCTTATAAAGGGAT
Organism: Saimiri boliviensis; assembly: GCF_048565385.1. Classification (NCBI taxonomy): domain Eukaryota; kingdom Metazoa; phylum Chordata; class Mammalia; order Primates; family Cebidae; genus Saimiri; species Saimiri boliviensis. Next base: position 71,130,120 of record NC_133455.1, read on the forward strand.
TTGAAGGCTTTCATTTTACATCCCTATTCCACTTGGATTGGTAGGGGTTACTGGATATCACTCTTAAGCTTTTGGTTTCTTTTCTTGTTAAGGTTACTCCTACAAGGACATTCCTTGGAAACTATTAGAGGTAAGTGTTGAAACTCTGTTAGGTTCTTGACTCTACATTTATATTCCTTCCTAAGAATTTTGTGTTTTTAATTCTGTTTGAACTGTATGCTTTTTAAAAAGTGTTTGTTTTGTTTTGTTTTGTTTTGTTTTTAACAGCTCGGAGACAACTCGAAGCAGACATCCCAACTCTGTGGACTTTAGTTTAGACATAAATTCCAGGTTTGGTGAGTTATCGTAATTGTTTCAGTTTCATGGATCTTAAAGATGAAGAAATCGTAAAGTGCTAAATAAGGTAGCCTCCAATTGTTAAAGAAATGACTAGGCACCAAGTTTCATGATATAGTTCTGTTTGATAATTGCTTCTTAAGTATGAACTCATTCCTTGGAGAATCTGAAATAGGAGTGAGGGTCCTCAGCCCAGCCCATTGGTGTGATACAAGAGAAACAGATCTAAGGATCTGAAACTAGTTATACCCATACTTTGTTTTGCTTATCTCTGCTCTTTGGTGTGGTCCTCTGTTTGTTCCATTGAACATTAAGATCACTGCAGCCGGGCACGGTGGCTCACGCCGGTAATCCTAGCACTTTGGGAGGCCGAGGTGGGTGGATCACCTGAGGTCAGGAGTTCAAGACCAGCCTGGCCATCATGGTGAAACCCCATCTTAAAAAGTAAATAAATAAATCACTGCAAATGGGCCAAGCGTGCAGGCTCATGCCTGTAATCCCAGCACTTTGGGAGGCCAAGGTGGGCGGGTCACTTGAGGTCAGGAGTTCAAGACCAGCCTTGCCAACATAGGGAAACCCCATCTCTACTAAAAAATACAAAAATCAGCCCGGTGTGGTGGCAGGCGCCTGTAATCCCATCTACTTGGGAGGCTGAGGCAGGAGAATTGTGGAAGGCAGAGGTTGTGGTGAGCCGGATCTGGGATTGTGCTACAGCACTCCAGCCTGGGTGACAGAGTGAGACTCTATCTCAAAAAAAGAAGAAGGCCGGGCGCAGTGGCTCAAGCCTGTAATCCCAGCACTTTGGGAGGCCGAGGCGGGTGGATCACAAGGTCGAGAGATCGAGACCAACCTGGTCAACATGGTGAAACCCCGTCTCTACTAAAAATACAAAAAATTAGCTGGGCATGGTGGCAGGTGCCTATAATCCCAGCTACTCAGGAGGCTGAGGCAGGAGAATTGCTTGAACCCAGGAGGCAGAGGTTGCGGTGAGCCGAGATCGCGCCATTGCACTCCAGCCTGGGTAACAAGAAAGAAACTCCGTCTCAAAAAAAAAAAAAAAAAAAAAAAAAAAAAAAAAAAAAAAAGAAGAAGAAGAAAAAAAAAATCACTGTAAAAATGTAAAGTGGGAGAAGTCCTGAGCTCATCTCACACAGTCTCTAACTCTGTTTTTTGGGGTTTTTTTTGCATGTTCTCCAAGGCAATGTCTTAGAAGCTCCTTTAAAATCAAGCTTAAAATCTTTCTTTTTCTTTTTTGAGACGGAGTCTCACTCTGTTGCCAGTCTGGAGTGCCGTGGTGCAATCTCGGCTCATTGCAACCTCCGCCTCCTGGCTTCAAGTGACTCTCCTGCCTCAGTCTCCCGAGTAGCTAGGACTACAGGCACATGACACTATACCCCGCTAATTTTTGTATTATTAGTACAGATGAGTTTTCACCATGTTGGCCAGGATGGTCCCGATTTCTAGACCTCGTGATTCGCCCGCCTGGGGCCTCCCAAAGTGTTGGGATTACAAGCGTGAGCCGTGGCACCTGGCCTAAAATCAAGCTTGAAATCTTACAGCTGAGATCGAAGGATGGGAAAAAAACAAAAAAACAAAAAACAAAACCCATTGTCTTTAAATGAGAATCAGAAGTTGTTCTAGAGGAAAGGATATAAATTTGAAAGGGGTTAGACCTAAGAACTCTTCTTTCTAGCTTTAACTCCTGAGACTATAAAAAACAAACAAAAATAACATCTTGGGCATTAGGACCCTGTGGAAGTGCCTCTGCCTCATTCAGACTCTGTTAACTTCTCTGGTGACGTAAAGGAGCAGCCCGAGCTCATTCTCTGCCCACGGCCCCCCTTCATCTCTCTCCCTCCGGCTTCTTTTCTCCCCCTTTCTGCTCCCCCTCCCTTCTCCCTCTCCCTCCCTTTTCTCCTTCCTCCCTCTCCCCCTGTCCCTCGCTCTCCACCTCCCTCCCCCTCTTTCTTACTCCCTCCTTTTCTCTCTCTCTCTCTCTCTGTCTTACTCACTCAGCTCCCTAACATTAAAGAGAAAATGCTGCTATCCGTGACTTCCAGGCCTGGGATTTCGACTTTGGGCTACAGTAGAAACAACAAGAAGGTAGGGAAAAGCGCTTTTTTGGTATCTAGCTACTTCCTTTTCTGGGGATCTGGCAATGCCCTTGGTTTTAACATTCTTTTTAAAGAGGGGAAGCAGATTCCTCTCTCAAGGTTTCTAATTCCTCACGGCGCTTCTCCCTTTTCCACTACTTCTTTCTGCATCTTTTCTCACCTGGTTCTGGAGTTCAAGGAACTTACCGTCTCTGTGAGGCCTGAAAAGACAGGGGAATTAAAAACAAATCAAGCTTGTAAGTTTGTATCCTTATGAAATGAAGTTAGTTTGACTTCCTGCTAACCTATCAATCTTCACAAGGATAATATGACATCTCAGACCCTGTCCTCTAGCCCACCCACCACAAGATTATTTTATTTTTTGATTAACTGTTTCCATTCTCTCCCCAACCTTCCCTCTTACCCATATCACCGGTAGTATTAGATAGCTGAAATCATAGAAAGTCAGTGAAACCACAACAGTTTATCGAGAGCTGGATATACTCTTCTAGACTACAGATCCTACCTACCCAGCCTGTAGAGGAGTCTTGAGAGACGACGCAGTTTGGGATTAAGGCACAGTGTGCTATGATACTTGGGTCTTGCTTTTGAGCTGATACTTGGAGCTCTGCAGATAGCCAGACTTTGCAGTGATCCTAGGAGTCTTTATGATTAACCCATGGCTGCCAGAGTTGTGCTGTCCCTTGGGCACATGGGCAGTCTGGGGAGAGATGGACAATCTTGTCCATACTTGACAAGGAATATCTTTGGCTGTTTCTGGCATTTCAGGGCACACAGTATATTGATTAGGGGGAATTTCACGCATTAGCAGGAAGAAGACTCTCTTCGTGTTGTAGTTGTTCTTTGAAGAAAAAATGTGACATGGACATTTAGGGAAGCTTTTGCTCATCTAATGGAATGTTGGAGGGTGAGGAACAATTCCTGCTGCTTTCTCATGTACCTAAAGAGTGTCTGATCAGTGCAGTGGGTAAATGTTTAGATCCAAAACAGTGTTGGTTTATGGGCTTAGTCTATGTGGTACTCATTCTGTTTATATCCTGAAGAAATATGGGTAGAGGGGAGAGGAAATGGGGAGCTATGGGTTAGAGGATACAAAGCAGTAGATACGTAGGATGAACAAATCCTGAGATCCAATGTTCAACATAAGGATTATAGGTAACAAAACTGTACTGTATATGGGATTCATGCTAAATGAGCAGATTTTAGCTCCTCTTGCCACAAAAAGAAACAAAAGGGATGACTATGTGGGATGATTAATTTACTTCACTCTAGTAACCTTTCTGCTATCAATATGATCCCATACTTGCATACCTGAAGTGTACCCAAGATCACGAGGTTGAGAAAAAAAAATGTACACAATAAAATTTACTTTAAAAAAGAAATGAGGTGGCTCCGTTGGCTTAATCGGTTAGCATGTTGTACTTATAAAAAATAAATGAGGCTGGCCACGGTGGCTTGTGCCTATAATCCCAGAACTTAGGAGGCCAAGGCGGGTGGATCACTTGAGTCGGGAGTTTGAGACCAGCTTGGTCAACATGGTGAACCCCCAGATTAGCCAGGACTGGTGGCACGCGACTGTAATTCCAGCTACTTGCCAGCCTGAAGCAGGAGAATCACTTGAACCTGGTGAGGCAGTGAAGGTTGCAGTGAGCCAGGATCTCACCACTGCACTCCAGTCTGGGTGACAGAGCAAGACACCATCTGAAAAAAAAAGAAAAGAAATATGAGTTCATACATATTTGTTGGTTATAAATATATATTTATGTGTACATGTACTGATACCCCTTTATCAAAAATACATATAGATAATACATTATATATTATATATATTTGAAAGGGAAATATTTCATGTGTCTTTATTCTCTTCAAACTTTGTAGAGTACTATGTGAAAATTTCCTTCCTGATTTTTTTCCCTCCTAGTCTCTCCAGTTACCCAGAACTCATGAAAATAAAATGAATTCCCACAATGAATTGCTTCCCTATTAGAGGTTTCATGTATTTGAAGATATGTAAAAATCTCTTTTCGCTCTCTACTTTCTCTCCCACCTTGGAGTAGAGGAAAAATTTAATTGGCTTCTAAATCTAGGATAGTGTAGGGGACAAGAGGTATGGTTGTGAATTTGGGTTGAAATCTCTTATCTCTTCCTGATAACTGTAAGGTTTGGCAATTCAGGAATGTTGGGATTGGTGAGGGAGGTTGGGTAGATACATAATCATTAATTCCTAATGTATTTGTCAATTCTTTGGGTTCTTATAAGTCAATCTTATGATCACATCCAAGGATGCTGCATATGTGCCTCACTTTCTGGCTATGTATATGATTCCTTTTGTGTCTATATAAGTTTGTGAATGCAACTTTTCATATTTTTATTATTATTATTATTTTATTTTATTTATTTATTTATTTATTTTGAGACAGAGTTTTGCTCTTGTTACCCAGGCTGGAGTGCAATGGCGCGATCTCAGCTCACTGCAACCTCCGCCTCCTGGGTTCAAGCAATTCTCCTGCCTCAGCCTCCTGAGTAGCTGGGATTACAGGCACGTGCCACCATGCCCAGCTAATTTTTTGTATCTTTAGTAGAGACGGGGTTTCACCATGTTGACCAGGATGGTCTCGATCTCTCGACCTTGTGATCCACCCGCCTTGGCTTCCCAAAGTGCTGGGATTACAGGCTTGAGCCACCATGCCCGGCATATTTTTATTATTTTTACTTTTCTTTTTTTGAGATGAAGTCTCGCTCTGTCACCGAGGCTGGAGTGTAGCAGCGTGATCTCAGCTCACCTCAGCCTCTGCCTCCTGGGTTCAAGCGATTCTTCTGCCTCAGCCTACCAAGTAGCTGGACTACAGGAGTGTGCCGCCACACCCAGTCAATTTGTTTGTATTTTTAGTAGAGACGGGATTTTACCATGTTGGCCAGGCTGGTCTCAAACTCCTGACCTCAAGTGATCCACCTGCCTTGGACTCCCAAAGTTTTGGGATTACGCTTTGAGTTGCCAAGCACTGCCCATATTTTAATTAATTAATTTATTTAAGATGGAGGTTCACTCTGTCGTACCCAGGCTGGAGTTCAGGGGCTCGATCTTGGCTCACTGCAACCTCCGCCTCCTGGGTTCCAGTGATTCTCCTGCCTCAGCTTCCCAAATAGCTGGGATTACAGGCGCCCTCCACCACGCCCAGCTCATTTTTTGTATTTTTTTTTTTTTTTTTTTGAGACGGAGTTTCGCTCTTGTTACCCAGGCTGGAGTGCAATGGCATGATCTCGGCTCACTGCAACCTCCGCTTCCTGGGTTCAGGCAATTCTCCTGCCTCAGACTCCTGAGTAGCTGGGATTACAGGCACGCGCCACCATGCCCAGCTAATTTTTTGTATTTTAGTAAAGACGGAGTTTCACCATGTTGACCAGGATGGTCTCGATCTCTTGACCTCGTGATCCACCCGCCTCGGCCTCCCAAAGTGCTGGGATTACAGGCTTGAGCCACCGCGCCCGGCCCTCATTTTTTGTATTTTTAATAGAGACTGGGTTTCACCGTGTTGGTCAGGCTGGTCTTGAGCTCCTGACCTCAGGTGATCAGATCACCTTGGCCTCCCAAAGTGCTGAATTACAGGCATGAGCCACCGTGCTCGGCCCCATATTTTTATTTTTATTTTACTTAATTTTTTTCCCTCAACACTAGATGACCAGGGAGGGTGTTTTTAAACTACAGCATTATTACGTTGCTCTTTGTCTTGGTATTAACAAGTAGGGCTTACTGTGTTTGTTTCTCTGTTCTGGAAAGTGTTTTAGATGCATTTGCTTAGGTAATTTGTATTTTCCATACCCAATTAATTTTGTTTATTTATTTAGTTTGAGACAGAGTATCACCCTGTCACCCAGGCTGGAGTGCAGTGTTATGATCCTGGCTCCCTGCAACCTTGGTTTCCTGGGTTCAAGTTATTCTCCTGCCTTAACCTCCCAAGTAGCTGGGACTACAGGTGTGTGCCACCATGCCCTGCTAATTTTTGTAATTTTAGTAGAGACAGGGTTTTGCCATGTTGGCAGCTGGTCTCAAACTCTTGGCCTCAAGTGATCCACCTGCCTCAGGTTCCCAAAGTGCTAGGATTACAGGCATGAGCCACTGTCCGGCCTATTTGTGAATTTTTTGAGACAGGGTCTTACTCTGTAGTCCAGGCTGGAGGGCAGTGCCACAATGTCAGCTCACCACAACCTCCACCCCCTGGTCTCAAGCGAGCCTCCCACCTCAGCCAACGTTTTTTTTTTTTTTTTTTTTTTTTTTTTTTTTTTTTTTTTGAGATGGTGTCTTACTCTGTCACCAGACTGGAGTGCAGTGGCACAATCTTGGCTCACTGCAACCTCCGCCTCCTGGGTTCAAGCGATTCTTCTGCCTCAGCCTCCCGAGCAGCTGTGACCACAGGCACGTGCCACTACGCCTGGCTAATTTTTTTGTATTTTTAGTAGAGACGGGGTTTCACCGTGTTGGCCAGGATGGTCTTGATCTCTTGACCTGGTGATCTACCCGCCTCAGCCATCCAAAGTGCTGGGATTACAGGCGTGAGCCACCGCACCCGGCCCTCACCTAACTTTTTTACGTAACTTTTTTTTTCCCCCTGAGATGGAGTCTCGCTCTGTCACCAGCTGGAGTGCAGTGATGCAATCTCGACTCACTGAAACGTCCACCTCCTGGGTTCAAGTGATTCTCCTGCCTTAGCCTCCTGAGTAGCTAGTATTATAGATGCCCACCACCACGCCTAGCTGACTTTTTATATTTTTGGTAGAGATGGGGTTTCACTATGTTGGCCAGGCTGGTCTGGAACTCCTGACCTCCAGTGATCTGCCCGCCGAGGTCTCCCAAAGTGCTGGGATTACAGGCATGAGCCACCGTGTCCGACCTATATATAACTTTTATATAGAAGTTATTTTTTTTACTGAAACTAATAAAAGTTATTGTAAAAATTTAACTTTGAAGCCTGTAATCCCAGCACTTTGGGAGGCCGAGGCGGGTGGATCACGAGGTCAAGAGATCGAGACCATCCTGGTCAACATGGTGAAACCCCGTGTCTACTAAAAATATAAAAAACTAGCTGGGTGTGGTGGCGCGTGCCTGTAATCCCAGCTACTTAGGAGGCTGAGGCAGGAGAATTGCCTGAGCCCAGGAGGCGGAGGTTGCAGTGAGCCGAGATCGTGCCATTGCACTCCAGCCTGGGTAACAGGAGCGAAACTCTGTCTCAAAAAAAAAAAAAAAAAAAAAAAAAAATTAACTTTGGCTGGGCGCATTGCTCACGCCTGTAATCCCAGCTCTTTGGGAGGTAGAAGCAGGCAGATGGCTTGAGGTACGGAGTTTGAGACCCAGCACAGCCAACATGGTGAAAACCTATATCTACTGAAGATACAAAAATTAGCTGGGTGTGGTGGCGAGTGCCTGTAGTCCCAGTTACTCAGGAGGCTGAGGCAGGAGAATCACTTGAACCCAGGAGGTAGAGGCTGCAGTGAACCCAAATTGTGCCACTGCACTGCAGCCTGGGCGACAGAGTGAGACTCTGTCTCAAAAATAAATAAATTAATTAATTTAAAAAAAATTAGGCCGGGCACAGTGGCTCAAGCCTGTAATCCCAGCACTTTGGGAGGCTGAGGCGGGTGGATCACGACGTCAAGAGATCGAGACCATCCTGGTCAATATGGTGAAACCCCGTCTCTACTAAAAATACAAAAAATTAGCTGGGCATGGCGGTGCGTGCCTGTAATCCCAGCTACTCAGGAGGCTGAGGCAGGAGAATTGCTTGAACCCAGGAGGCGGAGGTTGTGATGAGAGATCGTGCCATTGCACTCCAGCCTGGGTAACAAGAGTGAAACTCTGTCTCAAAAAAAAAAAAAAATTAAAAGTAGGATTATTACTTTGAAATATATACTTATCAGGAAAGATGTTTCCTGAGGAGCCCATGATAGTCATAGTTTTCTTGCTCTTCATTGGCTGGTGGTAAATATAGGAATGCAGTCAACAAATGTATAATGCCTAATAAAAGCAGATTTTTTTTCCCTCAGGATATAGTGTTAAATTTTGTTTTTCTTTCTCTGAAATTAAAATAGTTATTGAAGGGGAAAAATGTGGATTTCAAAGAGGGATTCTGCAAGATAATTTTGTGGGTTTTTTTTTTAACATCAGTTTTAATACCCTTCAATAGCTTGGTTCATTAAAAAAAAAACAACAGGCTGAAGTAAAAAGAGACGGGGTCTCAACACTGTTTCTTCAATGTTTGCAGAAGTTGCCTCAGAAGAGAGATTTGAGTATAGGTGAGACTGAAAGAGGAAATGTTTGGGACTAAAGGAATTCCAAACTTGTAAAGGGCCTAACCACGCCTTTCTTGACATCATCTCTTTGGCATGTGTTATTATAATTTAACTCCTCATAGGATCAACAACCATTTCCTTTGGGAAAAAAAAAAAAAAAAGGACTGTGTTTAATTAGGATAATTCGCCTTCCCCAACATATTTTGCATACATTTCTATTTCTTCTCAATATTAGTATATTGAAGACTAATGGGGAGTGGGAGGTAATGATGAAAGTAAAGCTGACTGGTGGGTACTGCCAGATCCTCATTCTTTGAGAAGCTTGTTACCTGAGATTGTCAAGAGTGTCAACTCAGGACAGAGAAGTGACAAACTGTACTGTAATCTCTTAGTACTTCTAACAGGATAGAGAATTTTCTGTGTGTATGTTTACTACTTTTCCTTCTAGTTTCCATCAAATCAAATGTAATAGGACTGAGAATTAAGAACTTGTAGGTCTAACATCTCTTAACTGGGGCAGCTGTTCTGTTAATCTGTAGTAACAGAATAACAAATGGTTAAAGTTTAGTGGTAGGCCAGGTGTGGTGGCTCACACTATCACTTTGAGAGGCTGAGGTAATTTTGGGTAATCCTATCACTTTGGGAGGCTGAGGCGAGTGAATCACTAGAGGTCAGGAGTTTGAGACCAGCCTCAACATGGTGAAACCCTGTCTTTACTAAAAATACCAAAAAAAGTTAGCCAAGTGTAGTGGCAGGCGCCTCTAATCCCAGCCACTTGGGAGACTGAGGCAGCAGAATCCCTTGAACCCAGGAGGCAAAGGTTTCAGTGAGCTGAGATTGCGTCATTGCACACCGGCCTAGACAAAAGAGCAAGACTTCATCTAAAATAAATAAATAAATAAAGTTTTGTGGTAATGTTTTTCCATTGACCCCTCCTTTCCATTTATAATGCTACTACTATAATTTATGCCCTCATTACTGACTACCTTTACTGCTGTAGTAAACATCCAGCATGATTTTCTTGCTTCCTATTTCTCTACTTTCCTATTCCTTGCCCCCAAGTAATTTTATACCTGCTGCCAGCACAGTCTTCCTGCAATCCAGCAGTCTAGTGCTATTACCCGTATAAAACACTTCAGGTGGGGCACGGTGGCTCACACCTGTAATCCCAGCACTTTGGGAGGCCAAGGCGGATGGGTCACCTGAGATCAGGATTTTGACACCAGCCTGGCCAACATGGTGAAACCCCGTCTCTACTAAAAATACAAAAATTAGCTGGACGTGGTGGCAGGCACCAGTAATCCCAGCTACTCGGGAGGCTGAGGCAGGAGAATTACTGGAACCTAGGAGACGGAGGTTGCAGTAAGCCAAGAGTGTACCATTGCATTCCAGCCCAGGCCAACAACAGCGATACTCTATCTAAAAACAAACAAACAAACAAAAAAAACTTTAATGGCTATATATTACCTGCTGAACAAAGTGCAAATCTCTGGCCCAACACCCACTATCTGTCTAGCCTTTCCTTATCTTCTCCGCTTTCCCTGCCACCATGCCCCCTTGATTCTGTTACATTTGCTCTACTAACCAGTTGTGTTAATGCAGTTTTCTGGATATATGCTTTGGTTGCTGGTTTACATTTCTTATTCCATAGGACAATGTGTAGTATAACAAAAAAATACAGAAAAGAAGCAGGACAAAGGAAAATATCAATTAGAATAAGAAGTAAATTGGAATTAAAAGGCAAATATGGCCAGGCACAGTGGCTCATGCCTGTAATTCCAGCACTTTGGGAGGCCAAGGTGGGAGGATCACTTGAGCCTAGTAGTTCTAGACCAGCCCAGGCAACATGGCAAAACCCTGTCTCTACAAAAGATACAAAAATTAGCTAGGTATGATGGTGTGTGCCTGTAGTTCCAGCTGCTCAGGGCCCTGAGGTGGGAGGATCACCTGAGCTGGTGGAGGTCGAGGCTACAGGGAGCTGTGATCATGCTACTGCATTGCAGCCGAAGCAACTGAGCAAGACCATGTCTCAAAAAAATAAAAATAAAATAAAAATAATAAAAAAAAAGTCAAGTATGCAAAGTGTAAAATAATGCTGGAAGATGAGGACTGAAGCATAGTCTTTGAATTTGTTAGTGTCAAGGTGGTTGATGACTTTGACAAGCAATTTCAGAGGAATGGGGAGCAAAAGCAAGATCAGATTTTAGGTTGAGTGAAAAAAGGTAAGGAAGTATAGATGGTATAAATACACTAATCTTTTAAGAACTTTGGTTAAGATGTAGAGCAGAACCCAAATAGAAAGTAGGCCAAAGGTCTGAATACATATTTATCCACAGGCTCTATGGAAAGATGCTTAACATCATTAGTCATCAAGTAAATGTAAAATAAAGCCACAAGATACCACTTCATACCCACTAGGCTGTTTATAATCAAAAAGACAGATAATAAAAAAAGAAAATAATAAAAAGATAATAGAAACAACAAATAACTTCTGGGCACCATGTTGCCCAGGAGTTTGAGAGCAGTCTGGGCAACATGGTGAAACCCCATCTGTACAAAAATTAGCTGGGTGTGGTGGCGGACACCTATAGTCCTAGCTATTAATACTTGGGAGGCTAAGACAGGAGGATTATTTGAGCTTAGGAAGTCAAGGCTTTGGTTGATTCCACAACTGTCTTCATTCTGGGTGACAGAGCAAGACTGTCAAAGAAAGAAAGAGAAAGAGGAGAGGAAGGAAGGAAAGAGAGAATAAATAAATGGAGTAACTGGAGTCTTCATACACTGCTGGTGGGAATGTAAAATGGTATAGCTGCTGGTCCTCAAAAGGTTAAGCAAAACCCCAGGAATTCCACTTTTAGATATATGCCTAAGAGAAATGGAAACATAAGTTCGAGGTGGATGGATTTCTTGAGCCCGGGAGCTATAAAAAGTACAAAAATTAGGCCAGGCACGGTGGCTCAAGCCTGTAATCCCAGCACTTTGGGAGGCCAAGGCGGGTGGATCACAAGGTATTGAGACCATCCTGGTCAACATGGTGAAACCCCGTCTCTACTAAAAATACAAAAAATTAGCTGGACATGGTGGTGCATGCCTGTAATCCCAGCTACTCAGGAGGCTGAGGCAGGAGAATTGCCTGAACCCGGGAGGCGGAGGTTGCGGTGAGCCGAGATCGCGCCATTGCACTCCAGCCTGGGTAACGACCGAAACTCCGTCTCAAAAAAAAAAAAAAGTACCAAAATTAGCCAGGCATGGTGTGTGACACACCTGTAGCCCTAGCTACTCAGAAGGCTGAGGTGGGAGGATTGCTTGAGCCTAGGAGATGGAGGCTGCAGTGAAGCAAGTTCACACCGCTGCATTCCAGCTTGTGCAACAGAGCAAGACTCTGAAAAAAAAAAAAAAAAAAAAAAAAAAAAAAAAAAAAAAGCCCTGGGGGGTAAAAAAAAGAAATGAAATACCAATACACTGATACATGCTAAAAGTGGATGAACCTTAAAAACATTATGCTCATGAAAGAAGCCAGTTATAAGAGACTACATGTTGTATGATTCCATTTATGGGAAATGCCCAGAATATGGAAATCCATAGAGACAGAAAGCTGATGAGTGGTTGCCTAGGGCTGGATGGGGAAATGGGGAGTGACTGGTAATGGGTGTTGTGTTTCTTTTTGGGATAACGAAATGTTCTAAAATTGATTGTGGTTATGGTTACACAACTCTGTGATCTAAGTACCACTGAATTTATGCTTTATTTATTTAGAGACAGGGTCTCACTCTGTTGCCCAGTCTGGAGTGCAGTGGCACAATCATAGCTTAACCAAAGCCTCAAACTCTTGGCTCAAGGGATCCTCCTGCCACAGCCCAAGTAGCTGGGATTGCAGTGCCACATGCCCAGCTAATTAATTTTTTTTTTTTTTTTTTTTTTTTTTTTGGTTGAGACGGGCTCTTGCTATGTTGCCCAGGCTTGTCTTAAACTCCTGGGCTCAAGTGATGCTCCTGCCTTGGCCTCCCAAAGTGCTTGGATTACAGGCATGAGCCACTGTGCCTAGTTCTGAGTTTAAACTTAAATGGGTGACATGTGTGGTATGTGAATTATATCTCAGTGTTGTTATTTTTTTATTTTTTATTTTTTATTTTTTTTGAGACAGAGTTTCGCTCTTGTTACCCAGGCTGGAGTGCAATGGCGTAATCTCGGCTCACCGCAACCTCCACCTCCTGGGTTCAGGCAATTCTCCTGCCTCAGCCTCCCGAGTAGCTGGGATTACAGGCATGCGCCACCATGCCCAGCTAATGTTTTGTATTTTTAGTAGAGACGGGGTTTCACCAAGTTGACCAGGATGGTCTCGATCTCTTGACCTCGTGATCCACCCGTCTCGGCCTCCCAAAGTGCTGGGATTACAGGCTTGAGCCACCGCGCCCAGCTGTTATTTTTTTTTAAAGGGAGCAGAGAAATGAGATAAAAGCTGGAAGAGGACAGGGGTGCTGTCAAGAGAGAATTTTCTTTTCTTTTTTAGATAGGATCTTGCTCTGTTGCCCTGGCTGGGGCACAGTGCAATCATGGTTCACTGCAGACTCAACCTTCTGGGCTCAAATGATTCTCTTACCTCGGTCCAGTCTCCCGATTAGCTGGGACTACAGGGTTTATGCCATCATCCTCGGCTAAATTTTAAATTTTTTGTGAGATGGAGTCTCACTATATTGCCCTAGCTGATCTCAAACTCCTGGGCTCAAGTGATTCTCCCACCTCGGCCTTCTAAAGTGCTGGGATTTCAGGCATGAGATATTACACCAGACTGAGATAATTTTCTTAAAGATGGGAAGTGTAGGAGCCAAATCCTTGGTACTTATTCTCTAAATATGCATGTTCATATCCCTCCAGCTCTGATCTTTTTGTTGTTCTTGTGCCTTGTGCATTCAGCCTCTGATCCTTTTTGTTGTTGTTAAACTTAATTCTATAGAATGGCCTTTCGTTCATTTGTTTACTTCACTCCTATTGCTTATATTTATTGAACAGCTGCAACATGCTAGGCCCTGGGGTTAAGGCATGATTGTAGCCTTTCAAGAACTCGCAGTCAAAACTGTCTTTAAAAATCTTACCCTCTCACTTAAATTATTAAAAAAAAAAAATCTTGCCCATATCTTTACATTCAGTTGAAATGTTGCCTCTTATATAAAGCTTCTGCTAATTTCTCCATTTCCCAGCCCCAGAGGGGACTGTTTTTCCCAAAGGTGACTTTTTTCTGAACCACCATCATGTTTTATATATCTTATATGATGTTTATATAATTTTGCATTGTAAGGCCGGGCGCGGTGGCTCAAGCCTGTAATCCCAGCACTTTGGGAGGCCGAGGCGGGTGGATCACAAGGTCGAGAGATCGAGACCATCCTGGTCAACATGGTGAAACCCCGTCTCTACTAAAAATACAAAAAAATTAGCTGGGCGTGGTGGCACGTGCCTGTAATCCCAGCTACTCAGGAGGCTGAGGCAGGAGAATTGCCTGAGCCCAGGAGGCGGAGGTTGCGGTGAGCCGAGATCGCGCCACTGCACTCCAGCCTGGGTAACAAGAGCAAAACTCCGTCTCAAAAAAAAAAAAAGAAAGAAATTTTGCATTGTATTGGAATCATTTAGGTAATTGTTTTATCTTCATTGCTAGAGTGTAAGCTCTTTTTTTTGTTTGTTTTTCTTTTTCTTTTTTGAGATGGAGTTTCACTCCCGTTGCCCAGGCTGGAGTGCAATGGCACGATCTTGGCTCACAGCAAGCTCCGCCTCCTGGAGGCGGAAGAAATTCTCCTGCCCCAGCCTCCTGAATAACTAGGATTACAGGCACACGCCACCACGCCTGGCTAATTTTGTATTCCTAGTAGAGATGGGGTTTCTCCATGTTGGTCAGGCTGGTCTTGAAATCCTGACCTCAGGTGGTTCACCCACCTCAGTCTCCCACAAAGTGCTGGGATCACAGGCGTGAGCCACCTCGCCTGGCCCTAGAGTATAAGCTCTTTAAGGATAGAGACAGTTATTCAGTTTATTATCTCACCCATACCTAATATAGCTTTTTTATTTTATTTTATTTTATTTATTTATTTATTGAGATGGAGTCTTACTCTGTGGCCCAGGCTGGAGTGCAGTGGCATGATTTCAGCTCACTGCAACCTCTGACTCCCAGGTTCAAGTGATTCTTCTGCCTCAGCCTCCTGAGTAACTGGGACTACAGATGCCCGCCACCATGCCTGGCTAATTTTTGTATTTTTAGTAGAGATGGGGTTTCACCATATTGTCCAGGCTGGTCTCGAACTCCTGACCTTCTGACCCACCCACCTCAGCCTACCAAAGTGCTGGAATAACTGGCTGAGTGTAGTGGCTCACGCCAGTAATCTTAGCACTTTGGGATGCTGAGGTGGATGGATCATGAAGTCAGGAGTTTCAGACCAGCCTGGCCAATATAGTAAAACCCCATCTCTATTAAACATACAAAAAAAGTAGCCAGGCATGGTGGTGGGCGCCTGTAATCCCAGCTACTTGGGAGACTGAGGCAAGGCGAATTGCTTAAACCTGGGAGGCAGAGGTAGCAGTAAGCCGAGATCAGGCTACTGCACTCCAAGCCCAGGTGATAGTGCGAGACTCCATCTCAAAAAAAAAGTACTGATATATTTTATTGAATTATTTTGAGGATTGGTAATGTTTGTAATCACATATCACCCTGTATATTGGGGGTTATTTCTCTTATTTAAAAAAAAAAACAAAAAACATTGTGGGCCGAGTACGGTGGTTCATGCCTGAAATCTCAGCACTTTGGGAGGTGAAGTGTGAGGATCAGCTGACATCAGGAGTTAGAGACCAGGCTGGCCAATATGGTGAAACCCCATCTCTATTAAAAAGTACAAAATTAGGCCGGGTGCAGTGGCTTAAGCCTGTAATCCCAGCACTTTGGGAGGCCAGAGGGGGCAGATCATGAGGTCAGGAGTTTGAGACCAGCCTGACCAACCTGGTGAAACCCCGTCTCTACTAAAAATACAAAAATTAGCTGGGTATAGTGTACTTGTAATCCCAGCTACTCGGGAGGTTGAGGCAGGAGAATCACTTGAACTCTGGAGGTGGAAGTGAAAGTGAGCTAAGAGTGCGCCACTGCACTCCAGCCTGGGCGACAGAGCGGGACTCTGTCTCAGAAAAAAAAAAAAAAAAAAAAAATTAGCTGGGCATGGTGATCCGTGCTTGTAATCTCAGCTACTTGGGAGGCAGAGCCAGGAGAATCACTTGGACTCAGGAGGTAGAGGTTGCAGAGAGCCAAGATTGTGCCATTGCACTCCAGCCTGGGCAACAAGAGAGAAACTCCATCTCAAAAACAAACAAACATACATTGTGAACCTATGGAGTATAAAAAATAAAAAAAATTTCATCATGTTGCTCAGGCTGGTCTTGAATTCCTGGGCTCAAGTAATCATCCTGCCTTGGCCTCCCAAAGTGCTGGGATTACAAGCGTGAGCCACCATGCCTGGCTTGAGCTGCTTGAAAGAGTAGTCTGTATAGAGTCTCTGTTTCCTTACCTCTCACTCTTTTTCTTAGTAAGACATTTATTTATTTTTATTTTATTTTATTTTTTTGAGACAGAGTCTCACTCTGTTGCCCAGGCTAGAGTGCAGTGGTGCAATCTTGGCTCATTGCAGCCTCCGCCTGCCAGGTTCAAGCAATTCTCCTGCCTTAGCCTCCTGAATAGCTGGGACTACACGCGCATGCCACTGTCTGGCTAATTTTTTGTATTTTTAGTAGAGATGAGGTTTCACCATGCTGGCCAGGCTGGTCTCAACTCCTGACATCATGATCTGCCCACCTCAGCCTCCCAAAGTGCTGGGATTACAGGCGTGAGCCACTGTGCCCTGCCTATTATTATTATTTTATTATTATTATTTTCTTGAGACTGAATCTCGCTCTGTCCCCAGTCTGGAGTGCAGTGGCACGATCTCAGCTCACTGCAACATCTGACTCCCAGGTACAAGGCATTCTCCTGCCTCAGCCTCCAAGTAGCTGGGATTATAGGTGCGTGCCACCACACCCAACTAATTTTTGTATTTTAGTACAGACAGGGTTTCACTATGTTGGCCAGGATGGTCTCAATCTCCTGACCTTGTGATCTACCTGCCTTGGCCTCCCTAAGTGCTGAAACTACAGGCTTGTGCCACTGTGCCCAGCCCTATTTTTATTTTTAACTGTGGCAAATATACATATCATAAAATATACCATCTTGAACTCTTTTTTTTTTTTTTTTTGAGATGGAGTCTTGCTTTGTGGCCCAGGCCGGAGTACAGTGGCAGGATCTTGGCTCACTGCAACCTCTGCCTCCCTGGTTTAAATGTTTCTCTTGCCTCAGCGTCCCAAGTAGCTGAGATTACGGGTGCATGCTGCCACACCTGGGTAGTTTTGTATTTTTAGTAGAAATGAGATTTCACCATGTTGGTCAGGTTGGTCTTGAACTCCTAACTTCAAACAATCCACCTGCCTCAGCCTCCAAAAATGCTGGGATTACAAATGTGAGCCACCACGCCCAGCTCATCTTGAACATTTTAGTGTACAGTTTAGTAGCATTAAGTGCATTTCCATTATTGCACAACCTATCTCCAGAACTCATTTCATCTTACAAAACTGAAACTTGGCTGGGCATGGTGGCTTGTGCCTGTAATCCCAGCACTTTGGGAGGCCAAGGTGGGCAGATCACCTGTTTTGAGATGGAGTCTCACTTACCAAGTGTTGGTAAGGATGCAGAGAAATTTTTGCTTTTTTTTTTTTTTTTTTTTTTGACAAGTAGCCATCCTGATGCTGATGGGTGTGAGGTGGTATTTCATGGTTTGGATTTGTGTTTCTCTAATGATTAGAGGTGTTGAACATCTTTTCATGCTTATTGGTCACTTGTAAATTTTCTGTGGAGATAAGTCTATTCAAGTCCTTTACTTATTTTATTTTATTATTATTATTTTTGAGATGGGAGTTTTGTTCTTTTTGCCCAGGTTGGAGTGCAATGACACGATCTTGGCTCACTACAACGTCTACCTCCTGGGTTCAAGTGACTCTCCTGCTCAGCCTCCCAAGTAGCTGGGGTTGCAGACATGCACCACCATGTCCAACTAATTTTTGTATTTTTAGTAGAGATGGGGTTTTGCCAGGTTGGCCAGGCTGGTCTTGAACTCCTGGCCTCATTTGATCCACCACCTCAGCCTCCCAAAGTGCTGAGATTATAGGCATGAGACACCACACCCAGCCCATTTTTGGGATTTTGATAGAGATTACACTGAATCTGCAGATTGCTTTGGGTAGTACTGGTATCTTTTTTTTTTTTCTCTTTTTTAATCTTTTGGACTTTTTGATCTCCAAAGTACTGATATCTTAACAATATTAATTGTTCCAATCCATGATTGTGGGGTGTCTCTCCATATATTTGTGTTTTCCGAAAGCTCCGTCTCAAAGACAAAAAATTGCTGAATTCTATGTAATTAACATAGCTTCTTCTGCAATTTCTTTTCTTTTCTTTTTTTTTTTGAAATGGAATTTTGCTCTTTGTTGCCCAGGCCGGAGTGCAGTGGTGCAATCTTCGCTCACTGCAACCTCTGCCTCCCAGGTTCAAGCAGTTCTCCTGTCTCAGCCTCTGGAATAGCTGGGATTATAGGCACCTGCCACCATGCCTGGCTAATTTTTGTATTTTTAATAGAGATGGGGTTTCACCATATTGACCAGGCTGATCTCAAACTCCTGACCTCAGCCTCCCAAAGTGCTGGATTACAGGTGTGAGCCACCACGCCTGGCCTGCAGTTTCTTTTAGTAATGTTTTTAGCTTTCAGTGTGCAAGTCTTTTGCCTCCTTGGTTAAGCGTATTATTATTTTTGGTGCTATTAGAAATTGAACAGTTTTTTAAATTTCCTTTTCAAATCATTCTTTGTTAATTACATAGAATTCAGCAATTCTTTTTATTTTGAGACAGAGCTTGCCCTGTTGCCCAGGCTGTAGTGCAGTGGTGTGATCCCAGCTTACTGCAACCTCCACCTCCAGTTTCAAATGATTCACCTGCCTCAGCCTTCCAAGTAGCTGGGATTACAGGTGTGTACCACCACGCCCAGCTGATTTTTTGTCTTTTTAGTAGAGATGAGATTTCAGCATGTTGGCCAGGCTGGTCTGGAACTCCTGACCGCAAATGATCCGCCCACCTCAGCCTCCCAAAATGTTAGGATTACAGGCGTGAGCCACCGCGCCTGGCCAGAATTCACCAGTTCATTAAGTCTATTTTTGTGTATTGATTCAGTGAATCAGATATTGCCTTTCTGTTATAGAGGGTAAAAATTTATTTCTCTTAAGCCTTTTGACCTTGTGTTCCAGCTTCCCCTTTCTTCCCAACTTCTGTGTATAAGTTGTGTCATGATTTTTAGTTATATCAGTATTCAGTATTTATATTATGATTTTATAAGTATTATTTCTAGCTAAGCTATATCATATGCTATAATAGTTCCTTTGTTCAATTTTTGTTTTCCTTGGAGTTAATTACTTTGTTTTCTTAGTTTTATTTTATACAATAAGAAGCACTTTTACATATCAGTTAGTGTGATTTTTTTTGAGACAGAGTTTCAGTCTTGTTGCCCAGGCTGGAGTGCAATGGTGTGATCTTGCCTCACTGCAACTTCTGCCTGCCGGGTTCAAGGAATTCTCCTGCCTCAGTCTCCCGAGCATACCAGTTACTGTTCTAAGCCCTTTATAAAATTTGACTCACATAATCCTTCTAAAAAGCATCTGAGAGGCCAGATGCTTCATGACATTCCAGCTTCACTGGCCTTCTATTCCTTCCAATTTCTGTTGAAAGTTCCACCTTATAGCCTTTAACCATGTTGCTCCCTCTTTCTGGAATGATCTCTTTCATCTTCTGAATGGCTAGTTTCTTCTCATCCTTGAAGTCTTTTGTCCTTAAATGTCATCTTTCTGACTAGCCTAATGAAAATAGACCACAGCTTTCCATTTTGTTTTGTTTTGTTTTTTTTAGCTCATTTATCACAGTGAGTAATTATTAAAGTATTTTATGATTATTTGATTAATGTCCCTCTGCCAACTCAACACCCCTGAAAATTTCATTAGGACCAAAACCATGTCTGTGTTAGCTAAGCATTTTGTCCTTGGTACCTAATATCGTGCCTGGTACTCTAAAGTGGGCATTGAATATTTATTGACTGAATAGATGTCAGCTCCTTTTATGTTTCATGACAAGAGTTTTACGTGTGTGTGTGTGTGTGTGTGTGCGTGTGTGTGTGTATTTATTTATTTATTTATTTATTGCAGAAGGGGGTCTTACTCTGTGTCTCAGGCCAGAGTTGCAGTGGTACAATCATAGCTCACTGCAGCCTCAAACACCTGGGCTCAGGTGAACCTCCTCCCTTAGCCTTCCATGTAGCCAGGACTACAGATGTACACTAACACACACAAAGCTGATTTGTTGTTTTTTTGTTTGTTTGTTTGTTGTTGGTTTTTTTTTTGAGACAGAGTTTCGCTCTTGTTACCCAGGCTGGAGTGCAATGGCACGATCTCGGCTCACCGCAACCTCTGCCTCCTGGGTTCAGGCAATTCTCCTGCCTCAGCCTCCTGAGTAGCTGGGATTACAGGCACGTGCCACCATGCCCAGCTAATTTTCTGTATTTTTAGTAGAGACGGGGTTTCACCATGTTGACCAGGATGGTCTCGATCTCTTGACCTCGTGATCTACCCGCCTCGGCCTCCCAAAGTGCTGGGATTACAGGCTTGAGCCACCATGCCTGGCTAAAGCTGATTTGTTTTTAAGTTTTTTTTTTAAGAGACAAGATCTCACTATGTTGCCCAGACTGATCTCGAACACCTGACTTCAAATGATCCTCTCACCTCAGCCTTCAGAGTAGCGGGGATTGTAGGCAAGAATAATCAAACCTGGCTACATGCATTCATTTAAATCCCCACAACAGTCCTATTTCATAGGTGCTGTTAACTGTCCCCATTTTATAGGTGAGGTTAAGCAACTTATCCAAAGTGACACAGTTAGTACAAGGCAATGCTAGAATGAAACCTAAATCTTAGTAGCTCATACCTGTAATCATAGCACTTTGGGAGGTCAGGCCAGGATTGGATCACTTGAAACCAAGAGTTCAAGACCAGACTAGGTAACCTGGGAAGACTACATCTCTATAAGAAATTCAAATTTTAGCCGGATGTGGTAGCATGTGCCTGTAGTTGAAACTACTCAGAAGGCTGAAGTGGGAGGATTGCTTGAGCGCAGGAATTCCGGACTTCGGTGAATAATGATTGTGCCACTACACTCCAGGCTGGGCAACAGAGTAAGACCCTGACTAAAAAACCCCCAAACCCCTAATTCTATGCAATTTTTGAGCCAGTGTTTTAACCATTTTCTACCGGTTAATGGGATTTATAGTCAAGAAAAATACCTTTTTGAAAATTGACTAAACAGGCAGGGCACAGTGGCTCACACCTGTAATCCCAGCCCCTTGAGAGGCTGAAATGGGCGGATCATCTGAGGTCAGGAGTTCGAGACCAGCCTGACCGACATGGATAAACCCTATCTCTGTTAAAAATACAAAAATTAGCCAGGTGTGGTGGCGCATACCTGTTGCACAGGCTGGTGTTGAACACTTGGACTCAAGCGATTATTTTGCCTTAGCTCCCAAAGTGTTGGGATTACAGATGTGAGCCACTGTGCTCAGCCTGAATTTTCTGAATATTTTCAATCTGTGATTGGTTTAAACCACAGATGTGGAACCCATGCATAAAGAGGGCTGACCACATTTATGTGACTGTGGATACTGTGACCCTGTGGAAATTCCTTTTTTTTTTTGAGACAGAGTCTTGCTCTTTTGCCAGGCTGGAGTGCAGTGGCATGATCCTGGCTCACTGCAACCGCTGCCCCCTGGGTTCAAGCGATTCTCCTGCCCCAGCTTCCCAAGTAACTGGGACTAGCAGCATACGTCACCATGCCGAGCTCATTTTTTTTTTTTTTTTGAGACGGAGTTTCGCTCTTGTTACCCAGGCTGGAGTGCAATGGCATGATCTCGGCTCACTGCAACCTCCGCCTCCTGGGTTCAGGCAATTCTCCTGCCTCAGCCTCCTGAGTAGCTGGGATTACAGGCACGCACCACCATGCCCAGCTAATATTTTGTATTTTTAGTAGAGACGGGGTTTCACCATGTTTGCCAGGATTGTCTTGATCTCTTGATCTTGTGATCCACCTGCCTTGACCTCCCAAAGTGCTGAGATTACAGGTGTGAGCCACCGTGCCTGGCCCCTCTTTGAAAATTCTTAATCTTCATCTTCCATATCACTCACTTTCCAGGAACTGGATAGAACTTTCTCATTTTTTTTGAAGACCTTATTCCTTTGCTTATGTAATTGGCTTTTGGTATTCAGTTCTCATTTTGGCAACCAGTCCTCACCTCTATAACACTCCTTACCTGCAACTTGTACCTCATTCCCAAACTTAAAGATAATGAGTTTGAAGCTAAGTGTGAGGCTCATACCTATAATACCAGCACTTTGGGAAACCAAGGCAGGAGGAGCTTGAGATCAGGAGTTTGAGACTAGCCTGGGCAACATTGCAAGACTCTGTCCCAACAAAAAATAAAAACATTATCCATGTGTGGTGGCTTGCCTGTAGTCTCAGCTACTCGGGAGGGAAGCTAAGGCAGGAAGATCACCTGAGCCCAGGAGGTTGAGATTGCTGTGAGCCATGATCATACCACTGTACTCCAGCCTAGGTGACAGAGGGAAACCCTACCTCTTAAAAAAAAGAAAAGAAAAAGATAATGAGTTTGATAAGTTTGGTTAAACACTCTCCCAAGGACTGCTTTTGTTCAGATTGCTGTCTTTTTGTGATTCCAGGTATGTTAGGAATTAGAAGCACATGGGTCTGGGAGTTAGCGAGGCTGTGCAGACTCAAGTGGTTTTTGTTTTGTTTTGTTTTGAGACAAAGTCTCGCTCTGTGACCCAGACTGGAGTGCAATCACGTGATCTTGGCTTCAGGTGACTACAACCTCTGCCTCTCGGGTTCAAGCAATTCTACTGCCTTAGACTCCTGAGTAGCTGGGATTACACCACCCACCACCATGCCCGGCTAATGTTTTGTTTTGTTTTGTTTTGTTTTTCTTTTGAGACAGAGGCTCATTCTGTTCACCCAGGCTGGAGTGCAGTGGTGCCATCTCGGCTCTGCAACCTCTGTCTTCTGGGTTCAAGCAATTCTATATCAGCCTCCCAAGTAGCTGGGATTACAGACATCTGCCACCATGCCCAGCGAATTTTTGCATTTTTGGTAGAGATGGGGTTTTACCACGTTGGCCAGGCTAATCTCAATCTCCTAACCTCAGATGATCCACCTGCCTCAGCCTCCCAAAGGGTTGGGATTACAGGCGTGAGCCACCGCACCTAGCCAATTTTTTGTATTTTTAGTAGAGACAGGATTTCACTATGTTGGCCAGGCTGGTCTTGAACTCCCAACCTCAGGTGATCCACCTGCCTCAGCCTCCCAAAGTGCTGAGATTACAGGCATGAGCCATCATGTCTGGCCTCAAGTGTTTTAATATTCTATCCTAGTTTTAAAAAGTAATTACCAAGCCGGGCAGGGCAGCTCATGCTTGTAATCTTGGCACTTTGGGAGGCCAAGGCAGGTTGATCACTTGAGGTCAGGAGTTCAAGACCAGCCTGACCAATATGGTGAAACCCTGTCTCTACTAAAAATACAAAAATTAACTGAGCGTGGTAGTATCACCTGTAGTCCCAGCTACTCAGAGGGCTGAGACAGGAGAATTGCTTGGGAGGCAGAGGTTGTGGTGAGCCAAGATCATGCCATGGCACTTGAGCCTGGATGACAGAGGTAGACTTCAGCTCAAAAATTAAAAAAAGATAGTTATAACACTTTTTTTTTTTTTTTTGAGACAGAATCTCGTTCTGTCACCCAGGCTGGTGTGATCTTGACTCACAGCAACCTCCGCCTCCCAGGTTCAAGCGATTCTCCTGCCTCAGCCTCCCAACCACGTAACTGGATTACAGGAGTCTGCCACCATGCCTGGCTAATTTTTGTATTTTTAGTAGAGATGTTGTTTTGCCATGTTGCCCAGGCTGGTCTCAAACTCCTGACCTCAAGTGATCTGCCCACCTCAGCCTCCCAAAGTACCTCCCAAAGGTGTAAGCCACTGCGCCCAACCCTAGTTCCCCTTTCTAGTGACCATCACTGTTAACTGTTTGTTGTTTATGTATATCGTATCAGATTATTAAATTATATATCCAAAGTTCTCTGTGACTTATTAAAAGCAGTCTAGGTGGTGGCATATATACATCTTATTTTGATGTGGAAGTAAACTGAGTACCCATACCTTTCATATCCTTGGGTTAGACCACTTCCTTCAGACATGTAACATTGCCAGTGTTTATTGTTTGGTGAATCAAAAATGTTTCTATACATAATGACTAAAGGAGCAGAGCCTTTTCATGACTTTGAGACTTTGGGCCTTGATAAAACCGGATCTTGAATCTACCAATCTGGGTATTCTTAGAATGGGTAGTGTGTAGGTGAGGAAGGAGAGGTGCTGGTGTTTCCCAACTTCCTGTGATTTCTGTATTTCTGACCAAAATGATGAAAATAGAATAAATGGGCTGGGCACAGTGGCTCGTGCGCTACTGAACACTGCCAGTAAACAAAAAGTGTAATCCAAGCACTTTGGAGGCCAAGGTGGGTGGATCACCTGAGGCCGGGAGTTCAAGACCAGCCCGACCAACATGGTGAAACCCCGTCTTTAAAAAGAAAAAAGGAGAAAAAGAAAATAGAATAAATGACAACGTAGAGTAAAATAAACTAGAGGCAGGCGTTGTCTTTTTCTCTCTCTTTCCTCTACATGAAGCAACTGGATTATGGAAAAGAGGCACATGTACTCCCAGTTAGTTCCTCTGTAAGCCATGAAGTTGTAATGATGCTGCTTTTCTGATTGACTTTGTATCTCCTTCCAGGCCTCTTATCCTCCTGAACACATAATCCATCAGCCAGGCCGAATAGTGGAAAGGTTTGGTAATACAGAGTAACACTCAGTAAGGTCTCAGCTGTGTCCCACTCATGTTCTTCCCAGGCAACTAGCTATCCTATTCAGACTTCCACTGCTTCACCTTCAAAGATCAAAGATCCCTTTTTCTTTTCTAAAAAGTTAATAAACTTTTTTTTGGCTGGACGTGGTGGCTCACGCCTGTAATCTCAGCGCTTTGGGAGGCTGAGGTGGGCAGATCACGAGATCAGGAGTTCGAGACCAGCCTGGCCAACATGGTGAAACCTTGTCTCTACTAAACATATTAGCCAGGCGTGGTGGTGCGCACCTGTAATCCCAGCTACTCAGGAGGCTGAGGCATGAGAATCGCTTGAACCCTGGAGGCGGAGGTTGCAGTGAGCAGAGATCGTGTGCCATTGCACTCCAGCCTGGACAACAGAGCAAGACTCCATCTCAAAAAAAAAAGTTAATAAACTTTTTGATCAATATATATGTTTCGTGAGCACATGAGTTATTGCCACACTGACATGTAACCACATACTGGTGTCATCGTTAATTGTTCCATGGGCTTAGTTGCAGGCATGTGCTTGTACTGTCTAAAAACACTGTGCCTAAAAGGGCTATGCCCAACATACCATTGCCAAGTCCTTCAGTTGAGGGTTCTTGTGCTAGTTCATGTGTATAAGTAAGCATCAGTCTTTTTTTTTTTTTTTTTTTTTTTGAAAGAAAGAGGAAGAGAAAGAGGGAGAGAGAACGGGAGTCTTGCTTTATTGTCCAGGCTAGAATGCAGTCTAAAAATGGGTATTAAAAACCTCTTTTATGCCAATAATTGTGCTTAACAGCGGAGACAGGAAGGAATAAGGGAGGAAAATAACCAACAAGCCGCCAACCAATATTTCATTTAAACCTGTGAAATGCTATGCAGTTACTGAGGAGTGATTTACTTCCAATTATGTAGTCACTTTTAGAGTAGGTGTGATGTGGTACTGAGAAGAATGTACGTTATGTGGATTTGGGGTGGAGAGTTCTGTAAATGTTTATTAAGTTTACTTGCTCCAGGTCTGAGTTCAAGTCCTGGATATCCTTGTTAATTTTGTCTTGTTGATCTGTCTAATATTGACAATGTGATGTTTAAGTC
Organism: Saimiri boliviensis; assembly: GCF_048565385.1. Taxonomy (NCBI): domain Eukaryota; kingdom Metazoa; phylum Chordata; class Mammalia; order Primates; family Cebidae; genus Saimiri; species Saimiri boliviensis. The sequence continues at coordinate 71,156,018 of NC_133455.1, forward strand.
TCCCACTATTTTTGTGTGGGAGTCTAAGTCTCTTTATAAGTCATTAAGAACTTGCCTTATGTATCTGGGTGCTCCTGTATTGGGTGCATATGTATTTAGGATTGTTAGCTCTTCTTGTTGCGTTGATCCTTTTACCATTGTGTAATGTCCTTCTTTGTCTCTTTTGATCTTTGTTGCTTTAAAGTCCATTTTATCAGAGGCGAGAATTGCAACTCCTGCTTTTTATTATTATTATTTTTATTTTGCTGTCCATTTGGTTGGTAAAATTTCCTCCATCCCTTTGTTTTGAGTCTTTGTGTATCCTTGCATGTGAGGTGGGTCTGGATGCAGCATACCAATGGGTTTTGGCTTTTTATCCAATTTGCCTGTCTGTGTCTTTTGACTGGAGCATTTAGTTGATTTAAGTTTAGGATTAATATTAATATATATGAGTTTAATACTGCCATTTAATGTTAGCTGGCTGTTTTGCCCATTAGTTGATGTAGATTCTTCATTATGTTGATGCTCTTTACCTTTTGGTATATTTTTGGAATGGCTGATACTGGTTGTTCCTTTCTATGTGTAGTGCTTCTTTCAGAAGCTCTTGTAAAGCAGGCCTGGTGGTGATGAAATCTCTGAGTACTTGCTTGTTCACAAAAGATTTTATTTTTCCTTCACTTATGAAGCTTAGTTTGGCTGGATATGAAATTCTGGGTTGAAAGTTCTTTTTTTTTTTTTTTTTGAGACGGAGTTTCACTCTTGTTACCCAGGCTGGAGTGCAATGGCGCAATCTCGGCTCACCGCAACCTCCGCCTCCTGGGTTCAGGCAATTCTCCTGCCTCAGCCTCCTGAGTAGCTGGGATTACAGGCACGCGCCACCATGCCCAGCTAATTCTTTGTATTTTTAGTAGAGACGGGGTTTCACCATGTTGACCAGGATGGTCTCGATCTCTTGACCTCGTGATCCACCCGCCTCGGCCTCCCAAAGTGCTGGGATTACAGGCTTGAGCCACTGTGCCCGGCGAAAGTTCTTTTAAGGATGTTGAATATTGGTCCCCACTCTCTTCTGGCTTGTAGGGTTTCTGCTAAGAGATCTGCTGTGAGTCTGATAGGCTTCCCTCTTTGGGTAACCTGACCCTTCTCTCTAGCTGCGCTTAGCATTTTCTCCTTCATTTCAACCCTGGCGAATCTGACGATTATGTGCCTTGGGTTGCTCTTCTTGAGGAATATCTTTGTGGTGTTCTCTGTATTACCCAGAGTTGAATATTGTCCTGTCTTGCTAGGTTGGGAAGGTTTTCCTGAATAATATCCTGAAGAATATTTTCCAGCTTGGATTTATTCTCTTCATCACATTCAGGTACACCTATCAAACATAGATTAGGTCTTTTCACATAGTCCCATATTTCTTGGAGACTTTGCTCATTCCTTTTTACCCTTTTCTCTCTGATCTTGTCTTCTTGTTTTATTTCATTGAGTTGGTCTTGACCTCTGATATCCTTTCTTCTGCTTGGTCAATTCGACTGTTACAACTTGTGCATACTTCGTGAAGTTCTGTATTGTGTTTTTCAGCTCCATTAATTCACTGATATTCCTCTCTAAATTGTCTAGTCTCAGCATTTCGTCAAACCTTTTTTCAAGGTTCTTAGTTTCTTTGCATTGGGTTAGAACGTGTTCTTTTAGCTCGCAGAAGTTTCTTATTATCCACCTTCTGAAGCCTGATTCTGTCAGTTCATCACAGTCATTCTCCATCAGGCCTTGTTCCCTTGCTGATGAGGAGCTGTGATCCCCTGAAGGAGGAGAGGCATTCTGATTTTGGATGTTTTCAGCCTTTTTGCACTGATTTCTTCCCATCTTTGTGGATTTATCCACCAGTCTCTTTGTAATTGCTGACTTTCAGATTGGGTCTCTGAGTGGATGTCCAGCTTGTTGGTGATGATGTTATTTCTGTTTTTTTGTTTTCCTTTGGTGGACGCCCCTCCCCCACAGAGCTTGACCTTCCCGGGTTCAGCTGTGCTTGCTGTGAAACTCTCAACTGTCAGCATTTCCAATTGCTGTTTTTTTGTGGGGGTGGGACCAGCCAAGCCCAATCACCTGGCTCCCTGCCTTGAAGTCCCCTTTTTTTCTTTTCCCATTGAACAGTAGATTCTCTCCCAGGTGCCCCAGTCGCCTGCTGAAAAGGCACTGGGATCTATGTAATTTCCCCTGCTGTGACCCTGCCAGCTGAAACAGCGGCACTGAGATTCATGGCGCTTTTCTGCCGGGGGAATCTCCAGGTCTGGCTCCCTGCTTCAGTCACCCTTTCAATCAGCTGAACGGGCGACTGCCTTCCCGGAGCTTCAAATGCCAACCAAAAGGGCACCCAGTCCCGCATACTCCGCAGTGAGAACCGCCTTGCCGGGATACCGGCAAAACAGCTGCTCCAGCCAAGAGAGTCGCGCTGGCAAGCCGTGGGGCTCCTCCGCTGGGAATCTCCTGGTCCATGAGCAACAAAAATTTGTCTGAAAGTCTGGCGTCCACTCACTCCCTCGGCCTTAACTGGGAGCCGCAATCCTGAGCTGCTGCTAAATGGCCATCTTGGATCTCTCTATCTTGGATCTCTCTCCCTGCCCTTTTTTTTTTTTTTTTTTTTTTTTTCTTAATATGAGGTCTTTCTCTATCATCCAGGCTGGAGTACAGTGGTGAAATCTTGGCCCACTGTAGCCTCTTACTCCTGGGTTCAAGCAGTCCTCCTGCCTCAGTCTCTTGAGTAGGCCATGGGCATATACCACCATGCCTGGCTAATTTTTTAAATTTTTTTGTAGAAAGAGATAGATAGAACCTCAATATGTTGCCCAGGCTGGTGTTGAACTCCTGACTTCAAGTGATCTTCCCACCTCAGCCTCCCTAACTGCTAGGATTATAGGCATGAGCCACTGAGCCCAGCCAACGTCAGTATTTTTTTTTTTTGAGACAGAGTTTCACTCTTGTCACCCAGACTGGGGTGCAGTGGCATGATCTCAGCTCATTTCAACCCGCGCCTTCCGGGTTCAAGTGATTCTGCTGCCTCAGACTCCTGAGTAGCTGGGATTACAGGTGTGTGCCACCAAGCCCGGCTAATTTTGTATTCTCAGTAGAGATAGGGGGTTTGCCATGTTGGTCAGGCTGGTTTTGAACTCCTGATCTCAAGTGATCCATCCCCCACTCAGCCTCCCAAAGTGCTGGGATTATAGGCATGAGCCACTGTGTCTGGCCCAGCATCAGTTTTATGTAACAGATTTTTCCTTTAAATTCTCATTTGTAGTTCAGAGAAATTCTCATTTGATTTATAGTTCAGATAAATCAAATGAGACTTTCTCATTAGTTCAAGACCAGCCTGACCAATATGAATATTTAGAACCAAAAAGAATATTTAGAACAAAGGTGTCTTTGTTCTAAATATGCTTTTTTTTTTTTTTTTTTTTTTTTTTCCTGAGACAGAGTCTCACCCCCACACCCAGGCTGGAGTGCAATGTTGCAATCTGGGCTCACTGCAACCTCTGCCTCCCGGGTTCAAGCAATTCTCCTGCCTCAGCCTGCTGAGTAGCTCGGATTACAGGCACATGCCACCACACCTAATTTTTTGTATCTTTAGTAGCGACAGGGTTTCACCATGCTGGCCAGCCTGGTCTCGAACTTCTGACCTCGTGATCCGCCTGCCTCGGCCTCCCACAGTGCTGGGATTACTGGTGTGAGCCACCTCACCCAGCTGTTATAAATATTCTACCCTAAGTAGATATTATCTTTTTCTAGAGAACTTAGCACTATTCTTTTTCCAGCTGAATGTGGTGGCACGTGCCTGTGGTCTCAGCATCTTGGAAGGATAAGGCAGGAGAATCATTCAAGACCTCAGTTCAAGGCTAATAGTGCTGTGATTGTCCCTGTGAATAGCCATTGTACTCCAGCCTGGACAGCATAGTGAGACCCTCGTCTCTAAAAACAAAGCAAAACAAATAAGAACTGTTCTTTTTCCAGAAGGGAAAGAAACAAAGGATGTAAGGTCATAGAAAGGGCTGCTTTATGTGTTTACTTAGCTGTTTGTCCTGGTTTGGGGACTGGGAATATTTGTCAGGGTTTCTGTCCTTAATATCGAGCAATAATAAATAGAAGCAGAGTGATATAACAGAGGGAATGTTGATGTAAGTCTGAGCCTCAGTTTCCAAGTTTTAAAGGGGGTGAGTGTAGAACAAAATTCATTAAATTGTGCCTTGAGGATTTTTTGCACAGTAAAGACATTCTTTTTTTTTTTTTTTTTTTTTGAGACGGAGTTTCGCTCTTGTTACCCAGGCTGGAGTGCAATGGCACGATCTCGGCTCACCGCAACCTCCGCCTCCTGGGTTCAGGCAATTCTCCTGCCTCAGCCTCCTGAGTGGCTGGGATTACAGGCACGTGCCACCATGCCCAGCTAATTTTTTGTATTTTTTAGTAGAGACGGGGTTTCACCATGTTGACCAGGATGGTCTCGATCTCTTGACCTCGTGATCCACCCACCTCGGCCTCCCAAAGTGCTGGGATTACAGGCTTGAGCCACCGCGCCCGGCCCAAAGACATTCTTTATTGTATCTTGAAGAAAGCAGGATTTCATCAAGAGCTTCTGACACAAATCCTCTTCCACCTGAGTCAGTAGGGTAGAGTGGTTGGTTTATCACTCAGGATCCCAAAGGACACAGATGGAATACCCAAACTGAGTAATTTGAGAAAGGTTTGATAAAGGGACTATTTACAAAGGGATTTTAGGGAAGCCAGTGTGAGAGAGCAGAGTACTGTAAGGTCAGTAACTACAAAGCCTACATTAACTCTAAATCTAAAGGTGCAGGAGTTTGAGAGAGTATCGGAATCTGAGAGTAGCTATAGGGAGAGAGCTATGGGTTTCAGTAGAAGCATTCAACCAAATCATGGTGTTCTGGCAGGGGAAGTAACTGGTGAAATAAATACTATTTTTTTTTTTTTTTGAGACAGAGTTTCACTCTTGTTACCCAGGCTGGAGTGCAATGGCGCGATCTCCGCTCACCACAACCTCCGCCTCCTGGGTTCAGGTAATTCTCCTGCCTCAGCCTCCTGAGTAGCTGGGATTACAGGCACGTGCCACAACGCCCAGCTAATTTTTTGTATTTTTAGTAGAGACGGGGTTTCACCATGTTGACCAGGATGGGCTCGATCTCCTGACCTTATGATCCACCTGCCTCAGCCTCCCAAAGTGCTGGGATTACAGGCTTGAGCCACCGTGCCCAACCTGAAATAAATACTCTAATCTCATTTTGCTCCTGCCCTTCAGACTCCTGGTTTATATCTGGTTGTCCAAACCCAACTGGAAACCGCAGGGAAGGGAGTCTGTTGATGCACTCCATGTGGTTGCCTTCCTGGAGCATAAAGCAAGGTGGACAAGAGTGGCAAGTGGATCTGGAAAGGCAAGTAGATTCCTGGGTGACGTGGCTGTATGCTTAACTGAGGAGTCCATAGTTATTTTCGCTCAGGGTTTTAAAATGTCAGTTTTATACTTGAGACCCACTTTTTGAGTACCACCTGATATGACCATAAGTAACTCCCTGGGTGCCATGTGGCTGCTGCATCTTACAGTTACCACCTTAGTATTCAAGGGATGAGGGAAACATAACATTATACTGGTAAGAGCCACAAAAGAGGGCCGGGAGTGGTGGCTCACGCCTGTAATCCCAGCACTTTGGGAGGCCGAGGCAGGCAAATTACAAGGTCAGGAGTTCGAGACTAGCCTGACCAACACGATGAAACCCCATCTGTACTATAAAAATACAAAAATTAGCCAGGCGTGGTGGTGACCACCTGTAATCCCAGCTACTCAGGAGGCTGAGGCTGGAGAATTGCTAGAACCCAGGAGGCGCAGGTTGCGGTGAGCCAAGATCACGCCACTGCACTACAGCCTGGGTTACAGAGTGAGAGTCTATCTCAAAAAAAAAAGAGTCAAGAGAGGTGAGGAGTTGATGGGCAGCTGGAGATGTTGTTTATTTGATCTAAGAGGAAATAGTGAAAGTACTGAGAATCACCTTTTTTTTTTTGAGACGGAGTTTCGCTCGTTACCCAGGCTGGAGTGCAATGGCACGATCTCGGCTCACCGCAGCCTCTGCCTCCTGGGTTCAGGCAATTCTCCTACCTCAGCCTCCTGAGTAGCTGGGATTACAGGCACGCACCACCATGCCCAGCTAATTTTTTGTATTTTTAGTAGAGACGGGGTTTCACCATGTTGACCAGGATGGTCTTGATCTCTTGACCTTGTGATCCACCCGCCCCAAAGTGCTGGGATTACAGGCTTGAGCCACCGCGCCCGGCCTGAATCACCATTTTTTTGAGACAGAGTCTTGCTCTGTGGCCCAGGCTAGAATACAGGCTGGTCTCAAACTGCTGACCTCAAAGATCCACCTGCCTTGGCCTCCCAAAGTGCTGGGATTATAGGCGTGAGCCACCACACCAGGCCTAGAGTCACCTCTTTTTTTTTTTTTTTTGGAGATGGAGTCTTGCTCTGTCCCCCAGGCTGGAGTGCAGTGGTGTGATCTTGATCTCAGCTCACGGCAACGTCTGCCTCCTGGGTTCAAGTGATTCTCCTGACTCAGCCTCCCAAATAGCTGGGATTACAGGTGTGCACCACCATGCCCAGACAATTTTTGTATTTTAAGTAGACATAGAGTTTTACCATGTTGGCCAGGCTGGTCTTGAACTCCTGACCTCAGATGAGCCACCTACTTCAGCCTCCCAAAGTGCTGGGATTACAGGTGTGAGCCACCACATCCGGCCATAGGGTCACCTTTTTTTTTTTTTTTTTTTTTTTTTTTTTTTTTTTTTGAGACGGAGTTTCGCTCTTGTTACCCAGGCTGGAGTGCAATGGCACGATCTCAGCTCACCGCAACCTCCACCTCCTGAGTTCAGGCAATTCTCCTGCCTCAGCCTCCTGAGTAGCTGGGATTATAGGCACGCACCACCATGCCCAGCTAATTTTTTGTATTTTTAGTAGAGACGGGGTTTCACCGTGTTGACCAGGATGGTCTTGATCTCTTGACCTCGTGATCCACCCACCTCAGCCTCCCAAAGTGCTGGGATTATAGGCGTGAGCCACCGCGCCCGGCCTATCCTGAGCCAGGTGTGGTGGCTCATGCCTGTAATCCCAGCACTTTGGGAGGCTGAGGCGGGTGGATCACATGAGGTCAGGAGTTCGAGAGCTGCCTGGCCAATATAGTGAAACCCCGTCTCTACTAAAATACAAAAAATTAGCTGGGCGTGGTGGTGTGTGCCTATAATCCCAGCTAGTAGGAAGGCTGAGGCAGGAGAATCACTTGAACCCAGGAGGTAGAGGTTACAGTGAACCAAGATCACGCCATTGTACTCCAGCCTAGGCAGCAAGAGCAAAACTCCATCTCCAAAAAAATAAAAAATAAAAACGAGCTATGCTGGGCAGTTATGTGGTATGTATCCTCTGCCTCAGGCTCTGTGTGTTTAAAGATTCCTTTCTTGTTTTACTGTGTTGTTTTTAGGAAGAGGAATAGCAGGAAATATTTGTTTCTTTCTCTTATGTGATTTGAGCTTCAATAAAATATATTTATCTTGTGACTGACTTTTCTACCTGGAAATGAAGTAGAGTGATGTCGCCTAGGCTGAATTCTGTGCTAGTTCATGGTAACCTGTGGTAACCTAATGTCTCAAGATAGTTTCAGTGGTTGGAATGTCTTCTTCTGTCTACCCATCCTCATCACGTTTTTGTTGTTGCTGTTGAGACGGAGCCTTGCTCTGTTGCCCAGGCTAGGAACCACGGCTTACTGCAGCCTCAACTTCCCAGGCTCAATGATCTTCCCACCTGAGCCTCCTGAGTAGCTGGGACTGCTGGCACTTACCACCATGCCAGGCTAATTTTTAAATTTTTTTGGTAGAGATAGGGTTTTGCCATGTTGCCCAAGATGGTATTGAACTCCTGGGCTCAAGCAATCCACCTGCCTCAGACTACCAAAGTGTTGGGATTATAGGCGTGAGGCACCACACCTGGCCCTCATCACTTCTTCTTCTTTTTTTTTTTTTTTTTTTTTGAGACGGAGTCTTGCTCTGTCACTCAGGCTAGAGTGCAGTGGCATGGTCGTGGCTCACTGGAACCTCCGCCCCGGAACCTCTGCCTCCCGGGTTCAAGCGATTTTTCTGCCTCAGCCTCCTGAGTAGCTGGGATTACAGGTGCCTACCACCAGGCCTGGCTAATTTTTGTATTTTTTGGTAGAGACAGGGTTTCACCATCTTGGCCAGGCTGGTCTCGTGATCCACCCACCTTGGCCTCCCAACCTCATCACATTTTTAAAAACCATATATTAATTTCAATAGTTTTTAGAGTACAGGTGGTTTTTGGTTACCTGGATAATTTCTTTTGTGATGATCTCTGAGATTTTAGTGCACCTGTCACCTGAGCAGTTTACACTATACCCAATATATAGTATTTTCTCCCTCACACCCTTCCCAGCCTTCCCCTGCAGCCCCCAAAATCCATTATATCACTCTTGTGCCTTTGCATCCTCATAACTTAGCTCTCATTTATAGGTAAGAACATATAATTTGTGGTTTTCCATTCCTGAGTTACTTCATTTAGAATAATGGCCTGCAGCTCCATCCAAGTTGCTGCAAAAGACATTCTTTTGTTCCTTTTTATGGCTGAGTAGTATTCCATGGTGTATATATACCATGTTTTTATCCACTTGTTGGTCAATGGGCGCTTAGGTTGGTTCCATATCCTTGCGATTGCAAATTGTGCTGCTATAAACATGCACCTCATCATATTTTTATAACAACTCTATTAAGATATAATTCACACATCATAAAATTTAAAGTTCGCACATCATACACTTAAAATATACAATTCATTGGCTGTTAGTATATGCAGTTTTGCATCCACTACCATAATCAATTTTAGAACATTTCATTATCCACAAAAGGAAATCCCGCCTACTTACCTATTACCACTTAATTCTCCCATTACTCCTTTCCCATTGCCCTACGTAGTCAGTAACTTACTTTCTGTCTCTATAGATTGGCCTATTCTGGACATTTTATATAGATGGAATCATTCAGCATGTGGTCCTTTGTTACTGGCTTCTGTCTCTTTGCATAATGTTTCAGATTTAATTCATATTCAGTATTTCCTTCCCTTTTATAGCTGAATAAGTATTCCATCATATGAATGTATCACATTTTATTTATCCATTTAACAGTTGATAAACATTTGTCTTGTTTCCACTTTGGGCTATTATGAATAGTGCTGCTGTGAAATTTGTGTACAGGTTTTGCGTAAGCATATGCTTTTCTTTTCTTCTCTCTCTCTTTTTTTTTTTTTTTTTTTGAGACAGGGTCTTACTCTGTTGCACAGGCTGGAGTGCAGTGGCATAATCTCGACTCACTGCAATCTCTGCCTCCTGGATTGAGGTGATTCTTGTACCTCAACCTCCTGAATAGCTGGGATGGAAATAGATGTTTGGTGCTACAAAGAAAATTAGCACTGAGACAAAGGATCTTTCAGCAATGCAATCTTTATTTCACGGACTGCAGGAAGGGTATCCTCGCTAGCCATTGTGCCATGAGAATACAGTGAACAAAGGAAAACAGACAAATTTATTCCTTATGCATTTGGGGTCATCCTTTTCCTTCTGTGTCTGATGTCTGTTGGTTGGAGCCAGACCTCACATCTAAGCTAAAACCCAACTGGCTAACAACTTAAAACTTTCCTAAACAGGTAAAAGCAATGGAGAGCTGGGACATGCCTGTGAGCATATTTTGATTAAAGTACAAGGACATAGAATGTACTACGTGCCTGTAAGCATGGCATGTTCAACAGCTACATAGGATAGGGCTTAACAAAGTTATTAGCATACTTAGTCTTTTTTTTTTTTTTTTTTTTTTTTTGAGACGGAGTTTCGCTCTTGTTACCCAGGCTGGAGTGCAATGGCGCAATCTCGGCTCACTGCAACCTCCGCCTCCTGGGTTCAGGCAATTATCCTGCCTCAGCCTCCTGAGTAACTGGGATTACAGGCACGCACCACCATGCCCAGCTAATTTTTTGTATTTTTAGTAGAGATGGGGTTTCACCATGTTGACCAGGATGGTCTCGATCTCTCGACCTCGTGATCCACCCGCCTCAGCCTCCCAAAGTGCTGGGATTACAGGCTTGAGCCAACGCGCCCGGCCAGCATACTTAGTCTTTAACAGGAAACTTTAAAAAGGAACTTTTCTACTTCCCACACAGGCATGCACCACAACACTTGGCTAATTTTTGTATTTTTAGTAAAGACAGAATTTCACCATGTTGGCCAGACTGGTCTTAAACTCCTGGCCTCAAATGATCCAACTGCTTCAGCCTCCCAAAGTGCTGGGATTACAGGCGTGAGCCACCGCACCTGGCCCTGTGTGGGCATGTTTTCAATTCTCTAGCAGTGGAGTTGCTAGGTCATATGGTAACTCTATGCTCTAACCGTTTGAGGAACCACCCAACTGTCCTCCAAAGCAGCTGCATCGTTTTGCAATGCCGTAAGTGGTAGATGAGGGTTCCAATTTCTTCACACCCTTACCAGAACTGGTTATCTTTTTTATTATAGCCATCCTAGTAAGTGTAAAGTGATAGCTGGTTGTGATTTTGATTTGCATTTCCTTGATGGCTTTCCATTAAAAGTTTATTGTTCTGGGCCAGGTGAGGTGGCTCACGCCTGTAATCCCAGCAGTTTGGGAGGCCGAGGTGGACAGATCACTTGAGGGCAAGAGTTCGAAACCAGCCTGGCCAACATGGTGAAACCCTGTCTCTACTAAAAATATTGTAAAAATTAGCTGGGCATGGTGGTGTGCTACTCAGGAGGCTGAGGCAGGAGAATCGCTTGAACCCAGGAGGCAGAAGTTACAGTGAACTGAGATTGTGACACTGTACTAAAGCCTGGGCAATGAGAGCGAAACTCCATCTAAAAGAAAAAGGTTGTTATTCATGCCTATAATTCCAGCACTTTGGGAGGCCAAAGTAGGAGGATTGCTTGAGTCCAGGAGTTTGAGACCATTCTGGGCAACATAAGGAGTCCCTGTCTCTATTTAAAAAAAAAAAAATTATTGTTCTGCTTATCCTTTCAAGGCCCAAGTGTCTTTTTTAAGAGCCTCATCCTCAGGAATTAACTGTGTCTTCTTTCATATTCTTAGACCATTAGTGCAAATTTTTTTTTTTTTTTTTTTTTTTTTTTTTTTTTTTGAGACAGAGTTTCGCTTTTGTTACCCAGGCTGGAGTGCAATGGCGCGATCTCGGCTCACCGCAACCTCCGCCTCCTGGGTTCAGGCAATTCTCCTGCCTCAGCTTCCTGAGTAGCTGGGATTACAGGCACGCGCCACCACGCCCAGCTAATTTTTTGTATTTTCAGTAGAGACGGGGTTTCACCATGTTGACCAGGATGGTCTCGATCTCTCGACCTCGTGATCCACCCGCCTCGGCCTCCCAAAGTGCTGGGATTACAGGCTTGAGCCACCGCGCCCGGCAGTGCAAATTTTGTCTTGTTTTGTTTTGAGACAGACTTTTGCTCTTGTCGCCCAGGCTGGAGTGCAATGCCACAATCTTGGCTCACTGCAACCTCTGCCTCCCAGGTTCAAGCAATTCTCCTGCCTCAGCCTCCTGAATAGCTGGGATTACAGGTGCCCACTACCACATCCAGCTAATTTTTTTGTATTTTTAGTAGAGATGGGGTTTCACCATATTGGCCAGGCTGGTCTTGAACTCCTGACCTCAGGCGATCCACCCACCTTAGCCTCCCAAAGTGCTGGGATTACAGGCATGAGCCAGAGCCAAGCACATTCTGCTACTTTTCTAGATTATAAGCTCTAGTTTGTGAATTGTTAATGACTCCTTGTGGGTGTACATTTAAATTTATTATGTACTTCCCTGTGGAGCATGTTAATACATAAATATATTATTAAATATTTCACTCATACAGCACTCATCTATGAGTCCCCACAGCATCAAACAGTGTTTGTACATAGCTGGTATTCAAATATTTGCTTGGCTGGACATGGTGGCTCACCCCTGTAATCCCAGAACTTTGGGAGGTTGCCAAGGTGGGCAGATCACATGAGGTCAATAGTTCGAGACCAGCCTGGCCAACATAGTGAAACCCCATCTCTACTAAAAATACAAAAATTATCCAGGCATGGTAGCACATGCCCGTAATCCAAGGTACTTGGGAGGCTGAGGCAGGAGGATCACTTTAACCTGCGAGATAGAAGTTGCAGTGAGCTGAGATTATGCCACTGCACTCCAGCCTGGGCAATAAAGCGAAACTCTGTCTCAAAAAACAAACAAATATTTGCTGAATGAAATAGTGCAAAGGATCTCATGGCTAATTATTACAGGGTCTGTTACTTCTTAGAGAAAGTGGATTTCTCTTACTAGTTGATACAACAATGACTTGGAACCCAGGAAATCGTGTATTTTAGGCAAAGCGTTCAGATATGTTATATGTCCTGGAGACCACTGGCTCCAGGATCATGTTTTGGGGATCATCCACATTCTGGTTGCATTAGGAATTTTGATGTTAAGCCACTGGATTGTGTATCTGTGAGACTTTTTAGGGATGTATTAACATGACACACAATTAACAAACCCTGTGTTTATTTCACTCCTTTTAACAAATATCCATGCCTATTATGTTCCAGGAACTTAGCCATATATCAGATGTGGGATCGGGTTTTCTTCTGCTCTATGCATTCATAGTTAAGGGCCCAGGGTGAGGATCACTTTAATGGCAAATTAATAGATACAGGATTCATGAATTTTATTAAACTAGGCTAAATGAACACTTGATTAGAGAGCTTAATTTTGAGAAATACAGCTTTTTAATTTGTTTTGTTTTCTGAGACAAAGTCTCACTCTGTCGCCCAGGCTGGAATGCAGAGGTATGATCTTGGCTCATTGCACCCTCCACCTCTCAGGTTCATGTGATTCTCCTGCCTCAGCCTCCTGAGTAGCCGGGATCACAGTTGTATGCTACCATGTCTGGCTAATTTTTGTATTTTTAGTAGAGACAGGGTTTCACCATGTTGCTGGTCTTGAACTCCTGGTCTCAAGCGATCCACCTGCCTCTGTCTCCCAAAGTGCTCAGATTACACGTTTGATCCACTGGGCCTGGCCAGAAATACAGCTTCTTTAAAGACAGTGTTTAAACTTATACTAGATTCTGATTACAAGTAGCTCATCTGATTGGATCATTCTCTTAAAAGATCTGATGAAACCCTAGTGATTGGGAAGTAGGCACTGTGCCACCCTATCATTATGATCTCTTGAAAGAAAGCAAATGGAAGGACACTCTCTTTTCTCTTGCAGACAAGAAACATGAAGTTTCTGCTACGGGAACAGGGGAACTCTTTTTCTGGGTGAGAGATGAAGGAGTTATATATTTTTATGTCCATATCCTATCAGCCTTTTCCCCAAATTAATGAATATTCTGGGAAAGGGAAGGATAGGATTGTGTTGTCACTCCTACTAGTTTGAAATAGTTCTCAAGGGCCATCAATCCTATGCCAGGCCCTATGCTAGAAAATGAAAAGCCAGATTTTTTCCTTAATCCTCCTGTACTATGGTGGATTTCATCAACTGCAGCAGATTCTAAATCTTAAATCTCATTTACTATTTATTGACATGTCCTAAATGTCATTTTCATGTGATAATCAGTATTAGGGTTATTAGAGGAGCTGAATTGACTGAATTGTCAGTTCTCCAAGTTTCTCTTAAGAAAAGGATAGACGGCCAGGTGCGGTGGCTCACACCTGTAATCTCAGCACTTTGGGAGGCCAAGGCAGGGGAATCACAATGTAAGGAGTTTGAGACCAGCCTGCCAGCTGGGCACAGTGGCTCAAGCCTGTAATCCCAGCACTTTGGGAGGCCGAGGCGGGTGGATCACGAGGTCAAGAGATCGAGACCATCCTGGTCAACATGGTGAAACCCCGTCTCTACTAAAAATACAAAAATTAGCCGGGCGCGGTGGCTCAAGCCTGTAATCCCAGCACTTTGGGAGGCCGAGGCGGGTGGATCACGAGGTCGAGAGATCGAGACCATCCTGGTCAACAAGGTGAAACCCCGTCTCTACTAAAAATACAAAAAGTTAGCTGGGCATGGTGGTGCGTGCCTGTAATCCCAGCTACTTAGGAGGCTGAGGCAGGAGAATTGCCTGAGCCCAGGAGGCGGAGGTTGCGGTGAGCCGAGATCGCGCCATTGCACTCCAGCCTGGGTAACAAGAGCGAAACTCCGTCTCAAAAAAAAAAAAAAAAAAAAATACAAAAATTAGCTGGGCATGGTGGTGCGTGCCTGTAATCCCAGCTACTCAGGAGGCTGAGGCAGGAGAATTGCCTGAACCCAGGAGGCAGAGGTTGCAGTGAGCTGAGATCACGCCATTGCACTCCAGCCTGGGTAACAAGAGTGAAACTCCGTCTCAAAAAAAAAAAGAAAGAAAAGAGACCAGCCTGCAAATAGTGAAACCCCGTCTCTACGAAAAAAAATACAGTAACTAGTCAGGCATCGTAGTGTGCACCTGTAGTTCCAGCTACTCAGGAGGCTGAGGCAGGAGAATCACTGGAACCCCGGCAGGTGGAGGTTGCAGTGAGCCCAGATCACACCACTGCACTCCAGCCTGGGCAACAGAGCAAGACTCCGTCTTTTCAAAAAAAAGAAAAAAAAAGGTAGAATAGGCCAGGCAGAGTGGCTCCCATGCCTTTGGGAGGCTGAGATGGGCAGATTGCTTGAGCTCAGGAGTTCAAGACCAGCCTGATCAACATGGTGAAACCCTGTCTCTACAAAAAATAGAAAAATTAGCCTGGCATGACTGCATGTGCCTGTAGCCCAAGCTACTCAGGAGGCTGAGGTGGGAGGATCACTTGAACCCAGGAGGCTGAGGCTAGAATGAGCTGTGATTGTGCCACTACATCACAGATGTAGAACCCACTGTTTTTTTTGTTTAAAGCTAGAACCCACCCAGCCTGGGTGACGGAGTGAGACCCTTTCTCAAAAAAAAAAAAAAAAAAAAAAAAAAAGGGCCAGGCATGGTGGCTTATGACTATAATTCCAGCACTTTGGAAGGCTGAGGTGGGTAGATCACCTGATATAGGGAGTTTGAGAGCAGTCTGGCCAACATAGTGAAACCCTATCTCTACTGAAAATACAAAAATTAGCAGGGCGTGGTGCGGGTGCCTGTAATCCCGGCTACTCGGGAGGCTAAGGTAGGAGAATCACTTGAACTCAGGAGGCAGAGGTTGCAGTGAGCCAAAATCAGGCCGCTGCACTCCAGCCTGGGTGACAGTGCAAGACTCCATATTAAAAAAAAAAAGGAAAGGAAGGGGTAGGTTGAGGCAGGAGGATCACTTGAGACCAGGAATTCAAGACCAGCCTGAGCAACATAGCAAAAAATTTAGAAATTAACCAGGTATGGTGGCATGTACCTGTAGTTCTAGCTACTTGGGGGGCTGAAGCAGGAAGATCACTTGAGCCCAGGAGTTTGAGGCTGCATTGAGCTATGACCGTACCACTGTACTCCAGCCTGAGTGACAGAGCAAGACACTGCCTCAAAAAAAAAAAAAAAAAAAAAAAAAAAAAAAAAAAAAGATAAAAAGATAAAGAAAGGGATAGATTTCTGCTATACTATCCATCAATTTGCTTCACCCTATGGCATGCAGTTTTATTTGGCTCCTAGAAGAAAAGGAAGCCTTGCAGGTTTTTACTCATAACTTTGGTTTATGCTCATGAGGTGGAATGACAGAAGACATTTTAATTTGTGGCTACTTAGAAAAGGACTCAATTGTACTCTGCCCCTCGTGATTTCAAGATTTAAGCAGAGCCATCACATTTGGCCTAAAATCTTAAATGTCTGGGATGGTATTAGATTTGCTTTTAGAAGTAAGGGATGGTAGCATATCATCATGTACAAAAATTTATATCATATGTAAAGTTATCCAGTAAGAATATTGTAGGTATGAGTCTTCTTATGAAGTACACTGGAAGTGAATGGGAAACATTAATGGGTTTATATAGAGAGAAATGACATAATCACATATACTTGAGAAGGCTAATGCTAGCTGCATTATTGAGGGTGGTTTGGAGTTGTAGGAGAACAGAGGCAGTGAAACAAGTTAAGAGATATTAGAAATAAGGGAGTTCAGGAAAAGGTGCAGAAATTAGTTTTAGACTTGCAGAATTTGAGATTATCTGCTTGATGGATATAGGTTGAATGCTTTCAGAATAAACATGGGTTAATTCATTCACTTAGTAAACATTTGAGTACTTGAGGCCAAGCATGGTGGCTCATGCCTGTAATCCCAGCATTTTGGGAGGCTGAAGTGGGTGGATGGCCTGAGGTCAGGAGCTTAAGATCAGCCTAGCCAACATGGCAAAACTCCATCTCTACTAAAAACACAAAAATTAGCCAGCTGTGGTGGTGTGCACCTGTAGTCCCAAGTACTTGGGAGGCTGAGGCAGGAGAACCACTTGAACCCAGGAGGCCAAGGTTGCAGTGAGCTGAGATCAGGCGACTGCACCCCAGCCTGGGTAACAGAGTGAGACTGTATCTTGGGAGAAAAAAAAATTGGGTACTTAAAAAACCACACACACATACAACTAGTCAGGTATGGTGGTGGTACATGTCTATAGTTCTAGCTATTTGAGAGGATCCTCTGAGCCCCGGCGTTCAAGCCTGGGCAGCATGGTAAGGCCCTGTCTCTTAAAATAAAAAAATTTTTAAAATGTTAAAAGACTATGCAGGGAAAGCACAAAAAGCCTGGTAATGATGATGCGTCTTGAAGTTTGATTTTTTAACTAAAAGCTAATATATTGCCTTAGAAATGTAGGCATATATAGGAGATATTAATGTTTTTAGAAAGTTCTAGTATTTCACTGATTTTGTGTGTGTGTGAAATGCAGGAATCTGAGTTTTATTCCCTGGCAGTGGGAAGTAGACTGAAGGCTGGGGCTTTTTTGACTTTGGATCTGCCAGTGAAACCTAGACAGGTACCTACTTGGTTACCAAGACAGAAAAGGACTTTGATCATTTAAATTCAAAGCAGAATGCTAGAGAATAGCAGATTTAAGGTTAGTTGGATGACTGGAATAGTATATAAAGATATATGAAGACGCCCATTTCTATTCCCCAGAAGTGTCACTCCCTTCTCAGAGTGAGCAGCCACACGTAAAAGCAAAGAAAAGCAAAACAGGTAGGATAACTGAGATAGTAGATATAAAATAATACTTAGCACAGGCCCGCAGGCCAGGTGCCATGGCTGACATCTGTAATCCCAACACTTTGGGAGGCGGAGACAGGAGTATCCCTCGAGTCCAGGAGTTCGAGACCAGCCCTGACAACAAAGCGAGACTCCGTCTCTACAAAATTAAAGAATTTAGTGGCGTGGGGTGCAGTGGCTCACACCTGTAATCTCAGCACTTTGGAGGCCAAGGTGGGCGGATCACCTGAGGTCGGCAGTTCAAGACCAGCCTGACCAACATGGAGAAACCCTGTTTCTACTAAAAATAAAAAAATTAGCTGGGCTTGGTGGTGCATGCCTATAATCCCAGCTACTCGGGAGACTGAGGCAGAAGAATTGCCTGAACCCAGGAGGCGGAGGTTGTGGTGAGCCAAGATCACGCCATTGCACTCTAGCCTGGCAACAAGAGCGAAACTGCGTCTCAAAAAAAAAAAAAAAAAAAAAAAAATCTAGTGGCAAGCACCTGTAGTCCCAGCTACTTGGGAGACTGAGTGGGAGGATTGCTTGAGCATGGGAGGTCAAGGCTGCAGTGAGTCATGATCATGCCACTGTACCAAGTCTAATTTTTGTTTTTTGTTTTTTGTTTTTGTTTTTTTTTTTTTTTTTTTTTTTTTTTTTTGAGACGGAGTTTCGCTCTTGTTACCCAGGCTGGAGTGCAATGGCGCGATCTCGGCTCACCGCAACCTCCGCCTCCTGGGTTCAGGCAATTCTCCTGCCTCAGCCTCCCGAGTAGCTGGGATTACAGGCACGTGCCACCATGCCCAGCTAATTTTTTGTATTTTTAGTAGAGACGGGGTTTCACTATGTTGACCGGGATGGTCTCGATCTCTCGACCTTGTGATTCACCCGCCTCGGCCTCCCAAAGTGCTGGGATTACAGGCTTGAGCCACCGCGCCCGGCTTGTTTTTGTTTTTTTGAGACGAAGTTTTGCTCTTGTTGCCCAGGCTGGAGTGCAATGGTTGCAGTCTCGGCTCACCACAACCTCTGCCTCCTGGGATCAAGTGATTGTCCTGCCTCAGCCTCCCAAGTAGCTGGGATTATAGGCATGTGCCACCAGCCCAGCTAATTTTGCATTTTTAGTAGAGACAGGGTTTCTCCATGTTGGTCAGGCTGGTCTCAAACTCCCAACCTCGGGTGATCTGCCTGCCTTGGCCTCCCAAGGTGCTGGGATTACAGATGTGAGCCACTGTGCCCTGCGTATTTCTTTTAGTAGACGCAAAGTTTCACCATGTTGCCCAGGCTGGTCTCAAACTCCTGGGCTCGAATGTTCCACCCACCTCAGCCACCCAAAGTGCTTGGATTACAAGTTTGAGGCACTGCATCTGACCAAGTCTTTTTAAGAATCAAATCTTTTTTTCATAAAATAATTATTTTTTGAGACAGAGTCTTGCTCTGTTACCCAGGCTAGAGTCCAGTGACACAATCTCAGCTCACTGCAACCTCCACCTCCTGAGTTGAAATGATTCTCCTGTCCCAGCCTCCCAAGTAGCTGGAATTGTAGGTGCATGCCACCACGCTCAGCTAATTTTTGTATTTTTAGTTAGAGACAGGGTTTCACCATGTTGGCCAGGCTGGTCTCGAACTCCTGACCTCAAGTGATCCGCCCGCCTCGACCTTCCAGACCTTCCAAAATTCCGGGATTACAGGCGTGAGCCACCACACCCAGCTGAATTCTTTTAAAATTAGAATGAAGGGCAAATTTCTTCCTTTGCAGATGTAGGTAATTCACCCATATTGAGCTGTCATCTTCTGCAGAGGCTTGACGTTTCCTCTCTCAGCTGTCAAGGATTGAGGAGAACTTGAGATGCCTTTGTGGAAAGCACATTTAAAGATTTAGAGCTTTCTCTTCACAATAGCAAAGACATGAAATTAGCCCAAATGCCCACCAGTGATAGACTGGATAAAGAAAATCTGGTACATACATACCATGGAATACTATGTGGCCATAAAAGGGAACCAGATTATGTCCTTTGGAGGAACATGGATGGAGCTGGAAGCCATTATCCTCAGCTGACTAACACAGAAACAGAAAACCAAACATCGAATGTTCTTGTTTACATATTGGGAGCTCAACAATAAGAACACATAGACATTGGGAGAGGAACAACACACGTTAGGGCCTGTTGTGGGGCCAGGTTGGGGGAGAGCATCAAGGTAATAGCTAATGTATGTGGGGCTTAATACCTATGTTATGGGTTAATAGGTACAGCAAACCATCATGGCACCTGTTTTTCTATATAACCACGTGTATCCCGGAACTTAAAATGTTTTAAATAGCCGGGCGCGGTGGCTCAAGCCTGTAATCCCAGCACTTTGGGAGGCCGAGGCGGGCGGATCACGAGGTCGAGAGATCGAGACCAACCTGGTCAACATGGTGAAACCCCGTCTCTACTAAAGATACAAAAAATCAGCTGGGCATGGTGGCGCGTGCCTGTAATCCCAGTTACTCAGGAAGCTGAGGCAGGTGAATTGCTTGAACCCGGGAGGCGGAGGTTGCGGTGAGCCGAGATCGCGCCATTGCACTCCAGCCTGGGTAACAAGAGCGAAACTCTGTCTCAAAAAAAAAAAAAAAAAAAAAAAAAAAAAAATGTTTTAAATAAATTAAATGATAATATTAGCATTGGTAATAATGGTACTAAACAGCTTAGTTTTTTCACTTAATAGTATTTTTTAGTATCCTTCCAGGAAAAGATACATAGATGCACCATATTATTAGTATTCTTTTGAGACGGTGTTTTGCTCTTGTTGCCCAGGCTGGAGTGCAATGGTGCAGTCTTGGCTCACTGCAACCTCCACCTCTGGGTTCAAGTGATTCTCCTGCCTCAGCCTCCCCAGTAGCTGGGATTACAGGCATGTGCTACCATGTCTGGCTAATTTTGTATTTTTAGTAGAGATAGGGTTTTTCCATGTTGGTCAGGCTGGTCTTGAACTCCCGACTTCAGGTGACCCGTTCACCTCGGCCTCCCAAAGTTCTGGGATTACAGGTGTGAGCCATAACACCTGGCCAGATGTGCCATATTATTTTTAACGGCTTACATGGTATTCCTTTTATGTATGCACTATGATTTATGTAACTAGTTTTCTCACTGATGAGCATATACCTTTTCAATCTTTTATAAATGAATGATGCAACAAATATCCTTGTACATATATATTTGTGCACATATGTAAGCATCCCTACAAGTGGAATTTCTGAGTAAAAGAATATAAACACTTAGCCAGGCGCGGTGGCTCAAGCCTGTAATCCCAGCACTTTGGGAGGCCGAGACGGGTGGATCACGAGGTCGAGAGATCGAGACCATCCTGGTCAACATGGTGAAACCCCGTCTCTACTAAAAATACAAAAAATTAGCTGGACATGGTGGTGCGTGCCTGTAATCCCAGCTGCTTAGGAGGCTGAGGCAGGAGAATTGCCTGAACCCAGGAGACGGAGGTTGCGGTGAGCCGAGATCGCGCCATTGCACTCCAGCCTGGGTAACAAGAGCGAAACTCCGTCTCAAAAAAAAAAAAAAAAAAAGTAAGAATATAAACACTTAAAAAAAGATTTAGGGGGGCCGGGCGCGGTGGCTCAAGCCTGTAATCCCAGCACTTTGGGAGGCTGAGGCGGGTGGATCACAAGGTCAAGAGATCGAGACCATCTTGGTCAACAAGGTGAAACCCCATCTCTACTAAAAATACAAAAAATTAGCTGGGCATGGTGGAGCGTGCCTGTAATCCCAGCTACTCAGGAGGCTGAGACAGGAGAATTGCCTGAACCCAGGAGGCGGAGGTTGCGGTGAGCCGAGATCGTGCCATTGCACTCCAGCCTGGGTAACAAGAGCGAAACTCCATCTCAAAAAAAAAAAAAGATTTAGGGATTTCAGGCAGGCAGCCAAGTACATGGATACCTACTCAGTGAGCTGGCCCTGAACATCTTGAGGACTACCTCTCTCTGACTCACTCAGAAAGTTACTTTTGTCCAGATTATATAGAAAATCCTTCTGTTTTGTTCTTCTTTAATTGTCTAGGACTGAGACTGAGATCTTCAAGATATAATATTAAGAAGACCTTGGCCAGGTATGGTGGCTCACACCTGTAATCCAAGCACTTTGGGAGGCTGAAGTGGGAGGATTATTTGAGGCCAGAAGTTTGAGATCAGCCTGGGCAGTATAGCAAGACTCCACCTCTACAAATTTTTGGTTTTTTTTTTTTTTTTTTTTTTTTTTTGAGACCAGGTCTCACTCATGTCACCCAAGCTGGAATGCAGTGACACCATCTCAGCTCACTGCAACCTCCACCTCCTGGGCTCTAGTGATCCTCCCACCTCAGTCTCCAGAGTACTTGGGACTAGAGGTATGTGCCACCAGGCCCAGTTAATTTTTGTATTTTTTGTAGAGATGGGGTCTTGCTATGTTGCCCAGGCTGGTCTCAAACTCTTGAGTTTAAGCAGTTCTCTCACCTCAGCCTCCCAAAGTGCTGGGATTACAGGTGTGAGCCACTGTGCCTGAACCAGTATATTATTATTATTGCAGAGCTAGTAATCAGAAATTTTGAAGTGATTCTTTTTTAAAATTTATTTAACTTTTAAGTTTATGGGTACATGTGCAGGACTGTTAAGTAGGGAATCTTGTCTCATGGGGGTTTGTTTTGCAAATTATTTTGTCACCCAGGTATTAAACCTAGTAACCCACTAGTTATTTTTCTTGTTTTCCCTCTCCTGTCACCCTCCACCCTCGGACAGACCCCACTGTGTATTGTTCCCCTTAATGTAACTATGTGTTCTCATCATTTAGTGCCCATTTACAAGTGAGAACATGTGATATCTGGTTTTCTGTTCTTTTTTTTTTTTTTTTTTGAGACGGAGTTTCGCTCTCTACCCAGGCTGGAGTGCAATGGCGCGATCTCGGCTCACCACAACCTCCGCCTCCTGGGCTCAGGCAATCCTCCTGCCTCAGCCTCCTAAGTAGCTGGGATTACAGGCACGCACCACCACGCCCAGCTAGTTTTTTGTATTTTTTTTTTTTTTTGAGACGGAGTTTCGCTCTCGTTACCCAGGCTGGAGTGCAATGGCGCGATCTCGGCTCACCGCAACCTCCGCCTCCTGGGTTCAGGCAATTCTCCTGCCTCAGCCTCCCTAGTAGCTGGGACTACAGGCGTGCGCCACCATGCCCAGCTAATTTTTGTATTTTTAGTAGAGACGGGGTTTCACCATGTTGACCAGGATGGTCTCGATCTCTTGGCCTCGTGATCCACCCGCCTCGGCCTCCCAAAGTGCTGGGATTACAGGCTTGAGCCACCGCGCCTGGCCAGGTTTTCTGTTCTTATGTTAGTTTGCTAAGGATAATGGCCTCCAGCTCAAACCATGTTCCTGCAAATGATGGGATCTTGTTCATTTTTATGATTGCATAGTATTCCATGTGTATATGTACGTTTTCTTTATCCAATCTACCATTGATGGGCATTTAGGTTGATTTCATGTCTTTGCTATTGTGAATAGTGCTGCAGCAAACATACACGTGCATGTGTCTTTATGATAGAATGATTTCAATTCCTTTGGGTATATATCCAGCAATGGGATTGCTGATTTAAATGATATTTCTGTTTTTAGGTCTTTGAGGAATCACTACATTGTCTCCCACCAACAGTGTATAAGTGTTCCCTTTTCTCCATAGCCTCATAACCTCACCAGCATCTGTTATTTTTTTACTTTTTAATACTAGGCATTCTGACTGGTATGAGATGGTATCTCATTGGGGTTTTGAGTTGCATTTCTCTAATGATCAGTGATGTTGAGCTTTTTTTCATATGATTGTTAGCCACATGTATTTTTTCTTTTGGAAAGTATCTTTTTATGTCTTTTGCCAACTTTTTGGCTGGGTGCTGTGGCTCACGTCTGTAATTTCACTTTGGAAGGCTGAGGCAGGAGGATTGCTGGGCTGCATAGGGAGACTCTATCTCTACAAAAAACGAAAATAAAATTAGCCAGGCATTTGTAGTTCATGCCTGTAATCCCAGCTACTCAGGAGGCTGAGGTGGAAGGATGGCTTAGGTAGAGAAAGTCGAGGTTGCAGTGAGCCATAATTGCACCATTGTACTCCAGCCTGGGCAACAGAGCAAGACACTGTCCCCCACTTTTTTTTGTTTGAGACGGAGTTTCAAAAGTGATTATATATAGTTTGGAATCATTTTTTTCAAGAGGGCCAGGATCTTCCTCACTCTCCAACATGTAAATGATGATCCTTCTACCTCTTCCTCATGTCTCCCTGCAGCCATATGTGTCATTGGCTCAGCAGATGGCACCACCTAGCCCAAGCAACAGTACCCCTAACAGCAGCAGTGGAAGCAATGGAAATGACCAGCTGAGCAAAACCAACCTGTACATCCGAGGATTGCAACCAGGCACTACTGACCAAGATCTTGTCAAGCTGTGTCAGCCGTAAGTTGGGGTGCATGTGGGTAGGCTTCCAGGGACAGTATAGATTTCGTTTTGAGACAGGGCCTCATTATATCATCCAGGCTGGTCATGAACTCCTGGGCTCAAGTGATCCTCCTGTCTCAGTAGCTGGGATTACAGACGCATGCCACCACTCCTGGCCTTGCCAACTCACTTACCCCAAAATGCAGCAGCATTTTGTTTCTACTCCATAGACAAACTTTCTCAGCAGCCTCTCTCTTAAAAAATTCTACCTGCTACTGATATATATGTTAAAGCCTAACATCCAGCTTTATTTCCAGCACCGCCCCCAACCTGATGATCTTAGTGGCAAGATTGCTGTCCTTACACCTTGAATAGAAATGTTCGATCTCTCTCTCTCTCTCTCTCTCTCTTTTTTTTTTATAAAGACGGGGTTTTACCATGTTGGTCAGGCTGGTCTTGAACTCCCAACCTCAGGTGATCCGCCCACCTTGGCCTCCAAAGCGCTTGGATTATAAGCATTAGCCACCACACCCAGCCTCGATATCTCCATAGATGTTAATTAGAAGGCATGAGAGAGCTGGCAGTGGGGATGGAAGAAAGTGAGACTTGCCAATCGAATCATGCTCTTCGGAGACTTTCTGCTGCTGGAGATATTCCTGGTGAATGGAGACCTCAAATTAACAGACAAAGAAGGTGGAGATAGAAGTGATCCCTCTGGATCTACTCCATAGAGATACTTTGGAGTTCTTTTTAGCAGATTTGAATCATGGAATTGCCCAATTAGAATGCTGGAAAAATGGCAAGAGTGCACAGCTGTCCAGCTCAAAAAATAATAAATAATAAAAAATAAAGTCTGGAGTAGATATAAAACTGGTCCTTGGGCTGGGCATGGTGGCTCACACCTGTAATCCTAGCACCTTGGGAAGCCAAGGCAGGAGGATCACTTGAGCTCAGGAGTTCAAAACTAGGCTGGGCAACATAGTAAGACCTTGTCTCTATAAAAAATACAGTAAAAAAAAATTTTTTTTCTTAATTTTAAAAACTGGTCCATTGCCGGGCACGGTGGCTCAAGCTTGTAATCCCAGCACTTTGGGAGGCTGAGGCGGGTGGATCACAAGGTCGAGAGATCAAGATCATCCTGGTCAACATGGTGAAACCCCGTCTCTACTAAAAATACAAAAAACTAGCTGGGCATGGTGGCGCGTGCCTGTAATCCCAGCTATTCAGGAGGCTTAGGCAGGAGAATTGCCTGAACCCAGGAGGCGGAGGTTGCGGTGAGCCGAGATCACGCCATTGCACTCCAGCCTGGGCAACAAGAGCGAAACTCCATCTCAAAAAAAAAAAAAAAAAAAGGCCGGGCGCGGTGGCTCAAGCCTGTAATCCCAGCACTTTGGGAGGCCGAGGCGGGTGGATCACGAGGTCAAGAGATCGAGACCATCCAGGTCAACATAGTGAAACCTCGTCTCTACTAAAAATACAAAAAATTAGCTGGGCATGGTGGCGTGTGCCTGTAATCCCAGCTACTCAGGAGGCTGAGGCAGGAGAATTGCCTGAACCCAGGGGGCGGAGGTTGCGGTGAGCCGAGATCGCGCCATTGCACTCCAGCCTGGGTAACAGGAGAGAAACTCCGTCTCAAGAAAAAAAAAAAAAAAAAACAAAACTGGTCCATTATCTCAGCTTACCTTGCTAGAAAGGTATGTAAGTGGAACTGAGGGGACCGTCTTGGACTAGTAATTTTTGAGAGGCAAGAATTGGCATAAATGTTGCTTTATGAGGGAGGGAAAGAGTATTATACCAATCTAGGTCCTGAATTTCTACATTTTGTTTCTTGTACTAAATATAATATGCTACAAAAATTCTCTCACACCAGAGACAGAGCAGATTTTTTTTTTTTTTTAAACTGTGTCTCAGCCTCCCAAGTAGCTGAGATTACAGGCACATACCACCACACCTGGCTAATTTTTGTGTTTTTAGTAGAGATTGGGTTTTACCGTGTTGGCCAAACTGGTCTCAAATTCCTGACCTCAGATGATGTGTCCACCTTAGCCTCTCAAAGTGCTGGGATTACAGGCATGAGCCACCGCACCCAGCCAGAGAAGAATCTTTATTAGACTTTACCGTATATTCGTCCCTCAGTATCTGTGGGGGATTTGTTCCAGGACCTCTGTCCCCCTGTATGGATACCAAAATTCACCAATGCTTATGTCCCCACCCTTTTTTTTTTTTTTTTAAGATGGAGTCTCTCTCTATTGCCTAGGCTGGAGTGCAGTGGTGCGATCTTGGCTGACTGCAACCTCCCAGGTTCAAGCGATTCTCCTGCCTCAGCTTCCCAAGTAGCTGTGACTATAGGCACCCACCACCATACCCAGCTAATTTTTGTATTTTTAGTGGCGATGGGGTTTCACCATATTGGCCAGGCTAGTCTCAAACTCCTGACCTTGGGTGATCTGCCCGCCTAGCCTCCCAAAGTGTTGGGAGTTGTGAGCCACTGCACCTAGCCCACCCTTTTTTTTTTTTTGAGACAGGATCTTGTTCTGTCACCAAGGCTGGAGTGCAGTGACATAATCACAGCTAACTGTAGCCTCCAGGGCTCAAGTGATCTTCCCACCTCAGCCTCCTAAGTAGCTAGAACTACAGGTATATGCCACCATGTTTGGCTAATTTTTTGCATTTTTTTAAGAGATGAGGTTTCATCATGTTACCCAGGCTGGTCTCACAGTAATGGGTTCAATCAATCCTCCCACCTCAGCCTCCCCAAAAGCTGGGATTGCAGGCATGAGCCACTGCGCCTGGCCTCAAGTCCCTTATACAAAACAGTGTAGTGGCCGGGCACGGTGGCTCACACCCGTTATTCCAGCACTTTGGGAGGCCAAGGCGGGCAGATCAGCTGAGTTCGGGAGTTCGAGACCAGCCTGGCCAACATGGTGAAACCCCATCTCTACTAAAACTACAAAAATTAGCCAGGTGTGGTGGTAGGCACCTATAGTCCCAGGTACTTGGGAGGTTGAGGCAGGAGAATCGCTTCAACTCAGGAAGTGGAAGTTGCAGTGAGCCAAGATCATGCCACTGTACTCCAGCCTGAGTGACAAAGTGAGACTCTGTCTCAAAAAATAATAATAATAAAATTAAATGGTGTAATATTTACATATAACCTACGCACATGCTCCCACATACTTTAAAATTATCTCTACATTACTTATAATACCTAATACAATACAAATGCCATGTAAATAAATGCTATACTATATCGTTCAGGGAATGATAAGAAAAAAAGTCTGTACATGTTCAGTAAAGATGCAGCCATCCTTTTTTTTTTTTTTTTTTTTGAGACAGATTCTCGCTCTGTCACCGGGCACCAGGCTGGAGTGCAGTGGCGCGATCTCGGCTCACTGCAACCTTCGCCTCCTGGATTCAAGCAATTCCCCTGCCTCAGTTTCCTGGGTAGCTGGAACTACAGGCACACGTCACCATGCCCAGATAATTTTTTTGTATTTATAGTAGAGACGGGATTTCACCATGTTGGCCAGGATGGTCTCGGTCTCTTGACCTCATGATCCTTCCGCCTCGGCCTCCCAAAGTGCTGGGATTACAGGGTTGAGCCACCGTGTCTGGCCGCAACCATCCTTTTTTTTTTTTTTTTTTTTTTTTTGAGACGGAGTTTCACTCTTGTTACCCAGGCTGGAGTGCAATGGCGCGATCTCGGCTCACCGCAACCTCCACCTCCTGGGCTCAGGCAATTCTCCTGCCTCAGCCTCCTGAGTAGCTGGGATTACAGGCACGTGCCACCATGCCCAGCTAATTTTTTGTATTTTTAGTAGAGACGCGGTTTCACCATGTTGAACAGGATGGTCTCGATCTCTTGACCTCGTGATCCACCCGCCTCGGACTCCCAAAGTGCTGGGATTACAGGCTTGAGCCACCGCGCCCGGCTCTTTTTTTTTTTTTTTAATATTTTAACTTTTATTTTAGGTTAAAGGGTGCATATGCAGGTTTGTTATATAGGTAAACCGGGATTCAGGTATTTGGTGCATACAGATTATTTTGTCACCTTGGTACTAAGCATAGCACCCAACATTGTTTTGGGCTATATTTTTCCTGTATATTTTCAATCCATGGCTGGTTGAATCCACAAGTGGGATGCCCACAGATACAGAGGGACTTTTATTTTGCCGTTCTGAACAGTTGCCTTATCTTTTGCTGTGTCTGAAGGATAAGAATAGTCAAGGGCAGCATGTAGGATTGAAGGATCCCAAAAAGGGACTGTGGAGAGGCAGGGATGACAGAGGTGCCAGAGGAGTCCTGAGGAGAAGGAGGCTGAGCAGAGCAGGTGGGCGGAGCCCTCTGTCTGCTGTGAGCAGGGAGTGAAGCCTTTCTAGGAAGGATGTTTCTCATGTGTAGAAGGACTTCCTCCCTTTGTCCCAGTTGTCTCTCCCTGGGTTGTAGAGGAAGTAAATATTGCTGGATCCTAAAGTCTGGTATGTGGGAAGGAGAGGCGTGGAGTCCAGGACTGGAACTCCTGGTTCTCGGAAGGGCTTCTTCAGGGAAGCAGCAGCAGTGACCCAGCTGTTGCCAGCTGCAGTGGAAATTCTGAGCTCAAAGCCTCAGCTGCTAGACCACAGCAAGCTCCACCCTGGGGCCTTGATAGGGATAGCAGCATGTGTGTCCTCTGCCCTACAGTCAGACTTCTCAGGAGTCCCTCCCGTTGCCTAAATTTGGGAATGAATCCAAGTATGTAGCCTGGAAGGGCTAGGATAGCCACATCCATCCTCACCCTCCTTTTGACGTATTCTGTTACCAGCCTCCAGGGCATTGCTTGGCTTATTTTGTCTAATCCTTTGGATCACAGAAGTTCCACTAAAAAAGTCAGTGAGATGCCGCCAAGGAGTAAAAACAAATCAATCATCATATGTTCTTTAGGGATGGAAGGAGAGATGGGAAAATTGCTTGTTTGGGGTATTGTTCTCATATTCAGTCCTTACCAACTATTTTCAATTAGCTCTTGTACTTCTGACTTTGTTAGTGATTTCTGTTCTGTCTCTTTAATATTTTCACCCTCCTGGAGTAGAATGTAGAGACTTTTTTCTAGTGGAACAACTCTAATATAATTCCTGATCTGTGATTCTCTACTAAAGTTTTAGAAGTTCCATGTGACTCTGCTACCAAAGCATAATTTTCAAAAAGTTATAAAATACAACTGTCAGGCCGGGCACCGTGCCTCATGCCTGTAATCCCAGCACTTTGGGAGGCTGAGGCTGGTGGATCACGTGAGGTCAGGAGTTCAAGACCAGCCTGACCAACACGGCAAAACCCTGTCTCTACTATAAATACAAAATTAGCTGGGCATGGTGGTGCAAGCCTGTAATCCCAGCTACTTGGAAGGCTGAGGCAGAAGAATCACTTGAACCTGTGAGGCGGAGGTTGCAGTGAGCAGAGATCGTGCCACTGCACTCCAGCCTGGGCAACAAGAGTGAAACTCTGTTTCAAAAAACAAAGAAAAACACAACTGTGTCTACTAAAAATACAAAATGATCTGGGTGTGGTGGTGCATGCCTATAAGCCCAGCTACTCCGGAGGCTGAGGCAGGAGAATTGCTTGAATCTGGGAGGTGGAGGTTGCAGTGAGCTGAGATCTTGCCACTGCACTCCAGCCCGGGCAACAAGAGTAAAATTCTGCTTCAAAAAAAAAAAAAAGAAAGAAAGAAAAACACAACTGTCATACAAATATAAAATGATGTGTCAAAAGTTTTTTTAACTCATTAATGAAGGAACCAGCAGGATGGCAAAATGAGTTCAAAAAGCATTTGAGGAACTATATATAGGAAATGAAGAAAGAATGTTAGAATAAGATTGCTACATTAGATAAAAAACTGGTTTATGTCCTACAGGATAGTAAAGCCACTAACCTTTGCTATTATTTTTTCTACTGTACAGAAATCATTTGCATGTTCACTGGACAAATATCTATAACTCGGCCAAGTGCGGTGGCTCATGCCTGTAATTCCAGCACATTGGGAAACTGAGGTGGGAGGATCACTTGAGCCCAGGAGTTCAGGACCAGCCTAGGCAACATAGTGAGACCCCTGTCTCTACAAAAAATTTAAAAATTAGCCTGATGTGGTGGCCTGTACCTGTAGTCCCAGCTACTCAGGAAGCTGAGCTTGGGAGGTTGAGGCTACGGTGAGCTATGATCATGCCACTGCACTCCAGCCTGGGCAACAGAGTGAAGCCCTGTCTGAAAAAAATAAATAGATCAGGCATAGTGGTTCACACCTGTAATCCCAGCACTTTGGGTAGCTGAGGTAGGAGGATTGATTTGAGTGCAGGAATTTGAGACTAGCATGGGCAACACGTTGAAACCTCATCTCTCCAAAAAAAAAAAAAAAATACAAAAAATAGCCAAGTATAGTGGCATGTGCCTATAATCCTAGCTATTCTGGAGGCTAAGGTAGGAGGATTACTGCTAAACTTGATCTCGCAGGCTGCAGTTAGCTGAGATTGAGCCACTGCACTCCAGCCTTGGTGACAGAACAAGATCCTGTCTCAGAAAAAGTGGGGAGACTTGAGCATCAGTGGAGTTTGGTATCCATGCAGGGGGACGGAGGAGATCCTGGAACAAACCTCCCACAAATACTGAGGGATGAATATATGGTGAAGTTGAATCAAGATTCTGCTTTGGGCTGAGTGTGGTGGCTCACACCTGTAATGCCAGCAATTTGGGAGGTTGAAGTGGGCAGATCACTTGAGGCCAAGAATTCAAGACCAGCCTGTCCAGCATGGTGAAACCTCTTCTCTACTACAAAAATTAGCTGGGCATGGTGGCATGCATCTGCAGTCCCAGCTACTTAGGAGGCTGAGGCAGGAGAATCACTTGAACCCAGGGGGCAGAGGTTGCAGTGAGCCAGATCACACCACTGCACTCCAGCCTGGGCAACAGAGCCAGACCCTGACACACACACACACACACACACACACACACACACACACACACAATGATTTAATACCACTCCCCTTCCTAACACCCTCAAATCTTGACAATGAGAAATAGAAGTCTCAGAATATGGTAAGACAGAGAGAGAGATTAAAGTTGAGGTTCCTTAAATATAATAATAATCATAGTAATTAAGATTTTTAAGTGTTTACCATGTGGTAGACATTAATGATTTATATTTACTAATTCATTTCACATTCCTAACAATCCTATCTCCATTTTATGGATGATGAGGCTGAGATGCCAAAAGGCTAAATGACTTCTTCAAGATCACAAAAAGCTGAAAAGTGGCTTTGAACCAAAGCAATTCGGCTCATGTTGACCTTCAATTAAAGGGGTCAGTGGAGGGGTGATGGGAATAGGATATCAGAGAAGAAAAATGTCTGTAGTTTTTTTCGTAGGATCAGTGGTGTTTTCCATAAGAAGATAAGTAACATCAAAGATTGTTTTTAGTCCTCAGGGAATTCCAGCCGGAGCTCTGCCTCTGCACACTCTGTTGTGTGGACACTGCCAAGCTTCTTTCCCCAGAAGACAGTCACCTCTTTCCAACTAGTGTGTGAGTCTTGGGAAAGAAGAGAGAAATGTGTTGGTATTATAAGGACTGCAGTTACCGTATTTCTTTTAGGCACCTTTGGGGAGGATGGTTTTATATTAAGGGTGGCATTTTAACCCATTTCTTTTTTTTTTTCTTTTTTCTTTTTTCTTTTTTTTTTTTTTTTTTGAGACGAGTCTCCGTCTGTTACCCAGGCTGGAGCACAGTGGCACAATCTCGGCTCACTGCACCCTCTGCCTCCCAGGTTCAAGCATTCTCCTGCCTCAGCCTCCCGAATAGCTGGGACTACAGGCATGCGCCACCACACCCAGCTAATTTTTGTATTTTTAGTAGAGATGAGGTTTCATCATGTTGGCCAAGTTGGTCTCAAACTGCTGACCTCAAGTGATCCACCAGCCTCAGCCTCCCAAAGTGCTGGGATTCCAGGCGTGAGCCACCATCCCCCATTTCTTTTTTATTTTCATTAAGGTTGGAGCATGGAAAAGGCATGGATCTGTCCAGATGTCTGAATCTCTGTCCTGTTCTTAGTCTCTGCCCCCAGATTATTACTTTGCATTTTCCTCTCCCTTAGATATGGCAAGATTGTTTCCACTAAGGCCATACTGGACAAGACCACAAACAAATGCAAAGGTGAGAGAACAACTGTCCTTGGTGACGGAGAGCACCAGTAAGTGAGGCCATCCCTTGCCACTGCCCTTTACCGCTGAGAGTCCTGAGTCTACAGTGTCAACGAAGAGTACCTGAAATTTTCAGGCTTAAAAGATTAAGAGATATTTAGATTCGGCCGGGCGCGGTGGCTCAGGCCTGTAATCCCAGCACTTTGGGAGGCCGAGGCGGGTGGATCACGAGGTCAAGAGATCGAGACCATCCTGGTCAACATGGTGAAACCCCGTCTCTACTAAAAATACAAAAAATTAGCTGGGCATTGGTGGCGCGTGCCTGTAATCCCAGCTACTCAGGAGGCTGAGGCAGGAGAATTGCCTGAACCCAGGAGGCGGAGGTTGCGGTGAGCCGAGATCGCGCCATTGCACTCCAGCCTGGGTAACAAGAGCAACACTCCGTCCCAAAAAAAAAAAAAAAAGAGATATTTAGATTCTTTGGTGACCAGATAGCTAGAGCTGAAAATGCTGTTTAGGGGCCCCAAGGCCAGAAGGCTGTACAAAACACCTTTAAGTCTACCGGGCTTGTTTTGGACCTTGCATTTCCCTGGATGGTGCAGTGGAAGTGGGTAAGTGAGATTTTTTTCTGCTTAGCAAAGCCATGTAAATGCATTTTGTTGGGAGTATCTTGGCGGGTATTATTTTCTGAGGGTGAGTAGTTTTATTGGGGTTTTGAGCAGTTCTAGATAGAGGTGGAAGAGTAGAAGGAAGAGAAAGGGCTATAGCTTGGGGTGGTGAGGGCCTTCTTCAGCAGGCGGCTGCTGGTCTGTTCTGGAGAGGCTGCATTCCCTACATTCTTAGCATTTCTGGGATATATCAAGAAAAGGGGGGGGGATTTAGAGGTATAGGGGAGCTTTGGGTTATTAAGAGCCTAGTTCTTGAAACCTCAGACTTCTTAAGGGGGAGGGAGAAAGGCCCGGACACCATAGTAGCTCATTGCCTTGGCATTTGTAGCCACAAAGTAGATCACACGTCAAGGTTTGAGAAGCAGGTAGATAACTACCTGAAATCTCTCAATAGCTCTTTCTCCCTCCCGCTTCTGTTACATGGATGATAACTCCTCCTCTGTCTCCTGAAAAACCTGGACCTCCCTATGTCCCTTACACCTCCCACCTCCCACCTCCCAATGATGCTGTTTCTCCGTCCCAGGCTATGGCTTTGTAGATTTTGACAGCCCTTCAGCAGCACAGAAAGCTGTAACAGCACTGAAGGCCAGCGGCGTACAGGCACAGATGGCAAAGGTAAGGGTATTCCCCCATGTCTGTTCCTCCAAGGGGTTTATGGTTAGCACCGAAGTTCCAGTTCTAAGGTTTCCAGAGGGCTTAGGAACCATGAAATTGAGTGGGAAAGGGCGATCCACAGTGCTTTCTAGACAGTCCGTGAGTACCCCTGGCTGCTGGAGGAAGACGTATTCAAAGTCTATGGCAAGTAGCTCTGTCAACTCTGTTCCTCTCGCCAAGTTACTGGCAGCGAGAAAGAGCGTAAGGTGGCCTCTTCCAGTCCTCCTGCTGCTTCCCTATTTGCCCTGTATTATTCACCCTGGCCCCACTTTCCTACCAGACAGCTTGTGGTGGTTTTGCAACATTCTCTGAACAAGTCAATTGTGCAACTCAGAAGTTCAGGGCAATGCTCTCCACTTCCCAGTGTTGTTCCCCAGAGGGGCCAGGGTAGGCGGGAGGAAACTGTTGTCTTCACCTAGACTACCAGAAATCTAAAAGCTTTTTTCTCTCACTTCTTCTATTAGGTGGGATTGTCCCCTTGCCTTTCTGAAGCTGTTAAGAGTACTATACATAGAGCTTGTGAGGCAAGCCTGCCAGCCACCTTTTCTGTAATGGTTAAAGAAAAAGGAAACGAAAGGAAAAGGCAGAAGGGGCTTAAGGTTGCTGGTGACCACTGTGTATGGCAGAGTGACTGCTTAAATTCTTAAAAATACAGCTAGTCCTCTGGAAGGGCTCTCCTACCTCTTCTTCCAGAAGTAAAACCCTCTGACAAAAGCTCAAAGATGGAGGAGCCTTCAGGGTTCCTAGGAGACTGTAGCTTTCAGGGCTCCATGGTGACCCAGTGAACTCCACATCTGCCTCTTTCCCTGTCCCTCTCCCCTCTTCCTGCTCTTCCCCCATCAGGGAGTGAACAGGCATTCCTACTTAGAGGATTCCGCGTGGCCGGAAGAGAAGGGGGAGGGGCTGCTCAAAACCAGCCAGCCAAGGAGCAAGGCAGTCCAGGGGAACCCAGCCTCAGGACGGCTGCGGGGGGAGAGCGGGAATGCTGCTCTGCCTGTTTCTTTCTTTCTTTCTTCTTCTGTTTTTTTTTTGTTTTGTTTTGTTTTTTGTTTTTTTTTTTTAAATAAACTGTATCTAGCTACACAGCCTGTTTCTTAAAGAGACAGCCGGCCAGGCGAAGTGGCTCACGCCTGTAATTTCAGCATTGGGAGGCTGGTCGAATCACAAGGTCAAGAAACTGAGACCATCCTAGCCAACATGGTGAGACCCGGCTCTACTAAAAATACAAAAATTAGCCGGGCCTGGTGGCACACACCTGTAGTCCCAGCTACTCAGGAGGCTAAGGCAGGAGAATCGCTTGAAGCCGGGAGGCGGAGGTTGCAGTGAACCGAGATTGCGCCACTGCACTCCAGCCTGGGCAACAGAGCGAGACTCTGTCTCCAAAAAAAAAAAAGAGACAAACACCATTCATGATGAGCTTGTATAGCCCTAGAAATATAAAATCTGCACTTTTCCCTCCTGGAACTCAATATACACCTGTTGTAGTGGGACTGGGTGTTAACAAATAGGATAATCTTGGTTTATGTGGGACCCTTCCTCTAGTCTCTTTTCTGAAATGTCATTTTGTGAGAAGGGCTGAGGGTGGGAGAGGGATAGCCTCATTTTCTCACTGTTATTTCCATAGCAACAGGAACAGGACCCCACAAATTTATACATCTCAAACCTCCCACTGTCAATGGATGAGCAGGAACTGGAGGGGATGCTGAAGCCCTTTGGCCAGGTTATCTCCACCCGTATCCTTCGAGACACCAGTGGGACCAGCAGAGGGGTTGGCTTTGCAAGGTGAGGAAGGCAGGAGTGGGGAAATGATGAGGTCAATAACAAATGTCACTTAGGGGTCACCAAAAATCAAAATCTGTGCCTCTTCCCACACAAGGTCAAAATACTTGACTATTAGTCAAAAATACTTGACGGTAAGTCCAGAGTTCATTTTAGGCCAGGCGCGGTGCCTCACGGCTATAATCCCAACACTTTGGGAGGCCAAGGCAGGCACATCACCTAGGTCAGGAGGTCAGGAGGTTGAGACCAGCCTGGCCAATATGGTGAAACCCCATCTCTACTAAAAATACAAAAATTAGCCAGGTGTGATGGCGGGCATCTGTAATCCCAATTACTTGGGACGCTGAGGCAGGAGAATTGCCTGAACCTGGGAGGCAGAGGTTGCAGTGAGCCAAGATCACGCCACTGCACTCCAATCTGGGCAACAGAGTAAGACTCTGTCTGAAAAAAAAAAAAAAAAACCTCATTTTATTATAGGTTACAATACTCAAAAACCCATTAGCCCTACCTAAATATTTTTTTTAATAAAGATGCAGTCAGGCCAGGCACGGTGGCTCAAGCCTGTAATCCCAGCACTCTGGGAGGCCGAGGCGGGTGGATCACGAGGCCAAGAGATCGAGACCATCCTGGTCAACATGGTGAACCCCTGTCTCTACTAAAAATACAAAACATTAGCTGGGCATGGTGGCGCATGCCTGTAATCCCAGCTACTCAGGAGGCTGAGGCAGGAGAATTGCTTGAACCCAGGAGGCGGAGGTTGCAGTGAGCCGAGATCGCGCCATTGCACTCCAGCCTGGGTAACAAGAGCAAAACTCTGTCTCAAAAAAATAAATAAATAAAATAAAGATGTGGTCTTGCCGTGTTGTCCAGGCTGCTCTTGAACATCTGGGCTCAAGTGATCCTCCTGCCTCAGCCACCTAAGCAGCTGGGATTACAAGCATGAGCCACCACACTCAGCTAAGCTCCCGATTCATTGTTCTTTCCCTACTTCCTGCTACTCTAGGCTTTGTTCCTTTGTTCCTTTGATCCAGACCCAGGCAGAGTAAAAAATTCTGTATATTCTTATAGTTTACTGAGTATTTCTCATCTTGTTATCTCATTGAATCTTTCTAACAGCCCTACGAGATGAATATTCTCCCTCTTACGGATGGGGAAAGTAAACTTCTCAGTATTAAGTGATTTGCCCAGGGTCTCACAGGAGTGGGTGTTAGAGCAGAGCCCTGATCCTTCTGGCTTTGAGATCAGTAGGATGAAGAAGTTTTGATCTTCCTTTTCAGATCTGTTGGGAGACCTCTATTCTAGAACAATTCTGTGCCTATAACAGATCTTTGTGAGCCTTGGTTCACTCACTGAAGTGGAGATTGATTCAGATGAGTAATTTCCCCAAAGTATTCCCTGTACCTGCAGTTTTCCAGGGCGCCCTTCTTTGGGCTCTGGTATCTGCCCTCATTGTCATAAGGCATCGGCCTCCCTTAGCCCTTGGGAACAAGAAATAGTTCCTCTTGACCGAGCACGGTGGCTCACACCTGTAATCCCACCCACTTTGGGAGGCAGAGGCAGGTGGATCACCTGAGGTCAGAAGTTTGAACCGGGCGCGGTGGCTCAAGCCTGTAATCCCAGCACTTTGGGAGGCCGAGGCGGGTGGATCATGAGGTCGAGAGATCGAGACCATCCTGGTCAACATAGTGAAACCCCGTCTCTACTAAAAATACAAAAAAACTAGCTGGCGTGGTGGCGCGTGTGTGTAATCCCAGCTACTTAGGAGGCTGAGGCAGGAGAATTGCCTGAGCCCAGGAGGCAGAGGTTGCGGTGAGCCGAGATCGCGCCATTGCACTCCAGCCTGGGTAACAGGAGTGAAACTCCGTCTCACAAAAAAAAAAAAAAAAAAAAAAAGTTTGAGACCAGTCTGGCCAACCTTGTGAAACCCAGTCTCTACTAAAAATACAAAAATTAACTGGGCATGGTGCTGGGCATGGCGGTGGGCACCTGTAATCCCAGCTACTCTGGAGGCTGAGGCAGGAGAATCACTTATCACTTGAACCTGGGAGGCAGAGGTTGCAGTGAGCTGGGATCAAGCCATTGATCTCTAGTCTGGGCAACAGAGTGAGACGCCCTTTCAAAAAAAAAGAAAGAAAGAAAGAGTTCCTCTTCCCCGGCTGACTCAATCTTAGTAGCATCACTTGCTGGCAATCCCAGGTTTAACTACGGAGAGTTCCTAGCAGAGGTTCTCAACATTTCTCCGTTTGTGGCACCCTTAGTTGTCATATACTTTTTTACCCTAGACCAAAAGAAGTACCTAACAGTTCAATTTCTTAAGTAACTGAATGGTCCACACAACTTTTTAAAAAAATGTCCTGACAGCAATAACTTCATGGTCCACACAACTTAATAAGTGTTGATGCTTTAACAACTTTGTGGCTGCTTGAAAAAATAAAATACAAACATTGAAAGAGAGAATGTCTTTATTTCATTCTAACTATACTTACTAATGGAATATGTGCCTGTTGGAATTATACAACTTCTCAAAATCTGATATCAGAATGGACACGTACACCCTCATTTCCTGGTACATACTGTTTTTTTTTTTTTTTTTGAAATGGAGTTTCGCTCTTGTTGCCCAGGCTGGAGTGCAATGGCGCGATCTCGGCTCACCGCAACCTCTGCCTCCTGGGTTGAGGCAATTCTCCTGCCTCAGCCTCCCGAGTAGCTGGGATTACAGGCACACGCCACCATGCCCAGCTAATTTTCAGTATTTTTAGTAGAGACGGGGTTTCACCATGTTGACCAGAATGGTCTCGATCTCTTGACCTCGTGATCCACCCGCCTCGGCCTCCCAAAGTGCTGGGATTACAGGCTTGAGCCACCGCGCCCGGCCCATACTGTTTTTTCTTATGGTATTTGCTTTTGTCATAGCAACTATTTAAACCCATCTTTGCAAAAATATGATGTTATCAAAAAGATTGTAGGAGGAACTAATGTTGAAACAGTAAACAACTTTGAGTTAGTAGTGCACACATTCTCCAACAAATACTGCTGTTTTTCTTCAAAGAGTTAAAATATCCCTCACCGTGCCTCTCTGAGTTCAGTACAGTGACCCACAGTGCCTGAGAGCACAGCTCAGGAACTGTGGCTTTAGAGACTTTTATAAAACTATGAAATCTCTTGTATGTTTCTATGTTAATGTCTATAAGTTTTCTTCATATGTTTAGATTCATCCAAAGTATGATTTCCAGCAAATTATAAATGTCGGCATTTAAGATAAAACCATTACCTCATTTAAAAATGTATTCAAGGGCCGGGCGCGGTGGCTCAAGCCTGTAATCCCAGCACTTTGGGAGGCCAAGGCGGGTAGATCACGAGGTCAAGAGATCGAGACCATCCTGGTCAACATGGTGAAACCCCGTCTCTACTAAAAATACAAAAAATTAGCTGGGCATAGTGGCGTGTACCTGTAATCCCAGCTACTCAGGAGGCTGAGGCAGGAGAATCGCCTGAACCCAGGAGGCGGAGGTTGCGGTGAGCCGAGATCGCACCATTGTACTCCAGCCTGGGTAACAAGAGCGAAACTCCGTCTTAAAAAAAAAAAAAAAAAAAGTATTCAAACAAGATCTAAATATCATAGCAATCTGATACACAAATTATTCATTTAAAAATTACTGGACTTGGCTGGGTGCAGTGGCTCACACCTGTAATCCTAGCACTTTGGGAGGCCGAGGTAGGTGGATCACCTGAGGTCAGGAGTTCAAGAGCAGCCTGGCCATCATGGTGAAACCCCATCTTTATTAAAAAAAAAAAAAAATTAAAAAAAAAAAATACTGGACTTTGGGAGGCCAAGGCGGGTGGATCACTTGAGCTCAGGAGTTCAAGACCAGCTTGGGCTACATGGTGAAACCCCATCTCTACAAAAAAAATACCAAAAAAAAAAAAAAAAAAAAAAAGCCGGGCTAATTTCTAATCTTGTGGCTAAAATAGATATAAAATTATTTTTAAAAAAATTAGCTGGGCATAGTGGCATGTGCCTGTAGTCCCAGCTACCTGGGAGGCTAAGATGGGAGGATCCCAGGATGTCAGAGCTGCAGTGAACCGTGATCATACCATTGTACTCCGGCCTGGGCTACAGAGTGAGACCCTGTCTCAATGTATATGTACATACATACATACATACAGGAGTATGGGTAGAGCTGGAGGCATATGGGATGGGTCTTTCCCTGGGAATGGAGCTGTGGGCCCACAGGATCCCCAGCCACTTTCTATTCCCCCTTACCTTTACCCCTACACCAAAAACAAACAAACAAACAACAACAAAAAAAAAACACGGGCCATCTTTTTTTTTTTAATACGGTAGTCCCCCCTTATTTATGGTTTCACTTTCTTTTTTTTTTTTTTTTTTTTTTTTGAGACGGAGTTTCGCTCTTGTTTCCCAGGCTGGAGTGCAATGGCGCGATCTTGGCTCACTGCAACCTCTGCCTCCTGGGTTCAGGCAATTCTCCTGCCTCAGCCTCCTGAGTAGCTGGGATGACAGGCACGTGCCACCATGCCCAGCTAATTTTTGTATTTTTAGTAGAGACAGGGTTTCACTATGTTGACCAGGATGGTCTCGATCTCTTGACCTCGTGATCCACCCGCCTCAGCCTCCCAAAGTGCTGGGATTACAGGCTTGAGCCACCGCGCCCGGCTTATGGTTTCACTT
This sequence comes from Saimiri boliviensis, assembly GCF_048565385.1. Taxonomy (NCBI): domain Eukaryota; kingdom Metazoa; phylum Chordata; class Mammalia; order Primates; family Cebidae; genus Saimiri; species Saimiri boliviensis. Next base: position 71,195,613 of record NC_133455.1, read on the forward strand.
TCTATGGTTTCAGTTACCCATAGTCAACTGAAAAATATTAAATGGAAAAATCTGGAAATAGTTCATAAGTTTTTAAATCATATACCATTCTGAGTAGCACGATTAAATTTCACACCAGGCAAGGTAACTCATACCTGTAATCCCAGCACTTTGGGAGCTGGAGGTGAGCGGATCACTTAAGGCCAGGAGTTCAAGACCAGCCTGGTCAACATGGTAAAACCCCATAGCTACTAAAAATAGAAAAAATAGCTGGGCATGGTGGCATGCACCTGTAGTCCCAGCTACTCAGGAGGCTGATGCAGTAGAATCACTTGAATTCTGGAGGTGGAGGTTGCAGTGAGCCAATATCATACCGCTGCACTCTAGCATGGGCAACACGGTGCGACTCTGTCTCAAAAAGAAATTTCATGTTGTCCAGCTCCATCCCACCCTTTGTCCAACGTATCCACACTGCAAATGCTATGTCCCATTAGTCACTTAGTAGCTATGGTGGCCATCAGATGAAAAAACAGTATATCTAGGGTTTGATGCTCTCCATGGTTTTGGGCATCCACTAGGGGCCTTGAAATGCATCTCCTGAGGACAAGGAGAGACTACTGCAGTCATGAATCTCATATCATTCTTATAACATTCCTTGTTTTCTTCTTGATTGTGTGTTTCTATTCCATTTCTCTATAGAATTGTATTCTAGTGTAAAATATTTTTATAATTAAAAGTCTTTATGGATCATCTTGTCATACTTCTCTGCAAGAAAAATATGTGTATAAATAAAAATTTTGGCTGGGTGCAGTGGCTCATGCCTGTGTAATCCCAGCACATTGGGAGGCTGAGGCGGGTGGATCACTTGAGGTCAGGCATTCGAGACCAGCCTGGCCAACATGGTAAAACCCCATCTCTACTAAAAATATAAATGTTAGCTGGGTGTGTTGGTGGGCACCTGTAATCCTAGCTACTTGGGAGGCTGAGGCAGGAGAATCACTTGAACCTTGGAGGTGGAGGTTGCAGTGAGCTGAGATCACATCACTGTACTCCAGCCTGGACAACAAAGTGAGAGCCCAAAAAATAAAAATAAAAAAGTTATCTTAAAATGTTCATACAATGCCGGGCGCGGTGGCTCAAGCCTGTAATCCCAGCACTTTGGGAGGCTGAGGCGGGTGGATCACGAGGTCGAGAGATCGAGACCATCCTGGTCAACATGGTGAAACCCCGTCTCTACTAAAAATACCAAAAAAAAAACTAGCTGGGCGTGGTGGTGCGTGCCTGTAATCCCAGCTACTCAGGAGGCTGAGGCAGGAGAATTGCCTGAGCCCAGGAGGAGGAGGTTGCGGTGAGCCGAGATCGCGCCATTGCACTCCAGCCTGGGTAACAAGAGGAAAACTCCGTCTCATTAAAAAAAAAAAAAAATGTTCATACAATGATGGGCACAATGGCTCACGCCTGTAATCCCAGCACTTTGGGAGGCTGAGGTGGGTGGATCACCTGAGGTCAGGAATTCAAGACCAGCCTGGCTAACATGGTGAAACGTCTCTGATAAAAATACAAAAATTGTATATAAATAAAAATTTTGGCTGGGTGTGGTGGCTCATGCCTGTGTAATCCCAGCATGTTGGGAGGCTGAGGTGGGCAAATCACTTGAGGTCAGGAGTTTGAGACCAGCCTGGCCAACATGATGAAACCCTGTCTCTACTAAAAATACATAAATTAGCTGGCCATGGTGGCACATGCTGGTAATCCCAGCTATTCAGGAGGCTGAGACAGGAAAATCACTTGAACCCGGGAGGATAAGTTTGCAGTGAACCCAGATCACGCCACTGCACTCCAGCTTGGGTGACAGAGCACAACTCCGTCTAAAAAAAATTCCTTTTGAATTATATGGCAAGAACCAAAGTGTTCTGTCATCAAAATTGATTTTTTAATGTGTGAGTTGACATCTTGCTAAAGTCCCCCAACTTTGTTGATTCTAAAGAATTGGAAACCATTTGAGAGGAGCTATTGTAAGAAGGGACTTCAGCTTTGATCATTAGCCATCAGGAGCTCTCCCTCAGGCACGTCAGATTTAGCCGGTTTAGAGAAAGTTGAGTTTCTGAAATGCTCCATGGGCTGCTCACCCTTTGGAAAGACTATAAGGAGTAGAAATACCTGACAGAAGCCCACTGCTCTAGGATACCTAATGTGTGGTTTTCTCTAAAAGGCTCAATTTGAGGACTTTTTAAAGTTACCTCTTTTATAGGAATGGTTCACATTTCTGGTGGTCATTGGCACAGCAAATGTTAAGTCTTACTTTAAATATGGAAATAGGTTAAATATACTGAATCTTACTTTAAATATGGAAATAGGTAAAGATACTGTTCCTTGTTCTATATAGTCCCTTATAATTTTTAGAACACGTTTATATACATTATCTCCTTTGATCTATACAGCACTGTGTGGTAGGGCAGATAGATGTTATCTCTAAAGCATAAATAAGGAGTGGATCAGAGGGTTTTTTTGTTTGTTTGTTTCTGTTTGTTTGTTTTTGAGACAAAGTCTCTCTCGGGCACCCAGGCTGGAGTGCGGTGGCACAGTCTCAGCTCACTGCAACCTCCACTTCTTGGGTTCAAGCGATTCTGCTGCCTCAGCCTCCCTAGTAGCTGGGATTATAGGCACCCGCCATCAGGCCCGACTAATTTTGGTCAGGCTGGTCTCAAATTCTTGACCTTGTGATCCACCTGTCTTGGCCTCCCAAAGTGCTGGGATTACAGATGTGAGCCACTGCACCTGGCTGTTTTTGTTTTTGTTTTTGTTTTTTTGAGTCTGAGTCTCGCTCTGTCACCCACGCTGGAGTGCAGCGGCACGATCTTGGCTCACTGCAACCTCTGCCTCCCAGGTTCAAGCGATTCTCTCACCTCTACCTCCCGAGTAGCTGGGACTACAGGCATGCACCACCAAACCCAGGTAATTTTTGTATTTTTAGTAGAAACCGGATTTCACCATGTTGGCCAGGCTGGTCTCAAACTCCTGACCTCAAGTGATCCACCTGCCTCAGCCTCCCAAAGTGCTGAGTTTATAGATGTGAGCCACCTCACCTGGCTGATCAGAGGGTTTTTGTGAGTGTTCTAACACAGAGGCCTGGGTGCTGGAATCTCAGTCTTCTGATTCCTTATTCCTCTTTCTCCGACAAGAAACTTAACTCAGTAGATTCCAACATTCCTTTTTCTATCACTAAGGGCCATGAACTCTTTCTTACTGCTTTTTCTTTCCACAGGTTAGTGAAATCTTAATGATATTATCAGTAGCTAATTAGACCTTGACCTTAATTACAAGAAGAAGCAAAAAATAAATATTGGCAAATTCTTAGCTTGTACAATTTTATCAAATTAAATAAATAATTTCTATTCAGAATTTTTAAATAAAAAATAATGGTGGCCAGGTGCAGTGGCTCATGCCTGTAATCCCGAGGAACAATTTCTATTGAGAATTTTTTAATAACAGTATCCAGGCACAGTGGGTCATGCCTGTATTCCCAGCACTTTGGGAGGCCAAGGCAGGCAGATCATGAGGTCAAAATTTCAAGACGAGCCTGACCAACATGATAAAACCCTGTCTCTATTAAAAATACAGAAATGAGGCAGGTGTGGTGGCACATGCCCATAATTCCAGCTACTCGGAAGGCTGAGGCAGAAGAATCATTTGAACCCAGGAGGTGGAAGTTGCAGTGAGCCAAGATCGTGCCACTGCACTCCAGCCTGGGCGACAGAGCAAGACTCCATCTCAGAAATAATAATAATAATGGTAACAGCCTCTGTTTCTTCTATTCTTATTTATGTGTGAGGCAAAATAGAGGGCCCATGTTAATAGTCTGGCTGGATGCAGTGGCTCATGCCTATAATCCTAGCACTTTGGGAGGCTGAGGTGGGCAGATCGCAAGGTCAGGAGTTCGAGACCAGCCTGGCCAATATGGTGAAACTCTGTCTCTATCAAAAAATACAAAAATTAGCTGGATGTGGTAGTGTGCACCTGTAGTCCCAGTTACTCAGGAAGCTGAGGCAGAAGAATTGCTTGAACCTGGGAGGCAGGGGTTGCAGTGAGCCTAGATTGAGCCACTGCACTCCAGCCTAGGCAACAGAGCAAGACCTTATCTCAAAAAAAAAAAAAAAGTCTGAAGACTGCCATTATTCCTATGAGGATCCCATACAAGGACCAGTTGAGAGAACCTTCATTACAAGTTGGGGTTACCTCTTCAAGAACCTTGAATTTGTGTTGCAGACACTCTGTGTTTCTGCAGTCATAATATTTGGAGCATTTGTGGGGCTGGGAACTTAGAGCTTTCTCTTTGAAAGTGTGGAAAGCACAGATCCTGGAGAAGCTAGAGCCTAACCCCTCTTATGCTCCTTAGGATGGAGTCCACAGAGAAGTGTGAAGCCATCATCACCCACTTTAATGGAAAATATATTAAGACACCCCCTGGAGTACCAGGTGAGGCATGTGGGGCTCACGCTGAGAGGGCCACAGGTTGTTACTTCCAGTGAAGATTCTGGAGCAGCTTTGCATGAGTGTGCCTGGGCCGCATGAGGTGGGACTCAGCTGAGCATCTGCTTTCTCTCTTGGCAGCCCCACCCGATCCCTTGCTTTGCAAATTTGCTGATGGCGGGCCAAAGAAACGACAGAACCAAGGAAAATTTGTGCAAAATGGACGGGCCTGGCCAAGGAATGGAGACATGGTAAGAGGACCTCTGAGGAGACAAAGAGTACTAAGGACATGAAAGTGGAACGGGAATGATCATGGTATGATTTCTGTGAGCTGAGGTGGAAAGCTTGAGAGCTGCAGTAGGTAACTGAGAGGTGCTGGCTGTTAACATACTGCCAGTAGGCCGGGCGCGGTGGTTCAAGCCTGTAATCCCAGCACTTTGGGAGGCCGAGACGGGTGGATCACGAGGTCAAGAGATCGAGACCATCCTGGTCAACATGGTGAAACCCCGTCTCTACTAAAAGTACTAAAAATTCGCTGGGCATGGTGGCGTGTGCCTGTAATCCCAGCTACTCAGGAGGCTGAGGCAGGAGAATTGCCTGAGCCCAGGAGGCGGAGGTTGCGGTGAGCTGAGATCGCGCCATTGCACTCCAGCCTGGGCAACAAGAGCGAAACTCCGTCTCAAAAAAAAAAAAAAAACATACTGCCAGTGTGTTCTTGAGTGGGGCTTTGCAGCCTGAACAATCAGAAAAACTCTGGAACAGCCGTAGTGAAACTTGTCCAGGCTTTAATTCGTTGAACTAAATACATTCCCAGCCTTGGACATTCTGGGCCTGTTCTCACACAAGGACTCACAATGTGAACACTGCCTTCTTTCTTTATAGGGTAGCATGGCCTTGACCTATGACCCGGCCACATCTCTTCAGAATGGGTAAGGGTGTTTTATATAACCAGGCCATCTGAAAATGATAATAGCCTATATCCAGACACTCAAATGTTTCATCTTGATTGTCTCTATTTGAAAGTCAAGGGAAAGTTGGCTGTGCCTATCAGTTGGGGCTCTTCCCTTGTGGTTTCCTGTGACTCAGTACTGATTGAGGTTCCTTCCCACAGGTTTTACCCAGCCCCTTATAACATCACCCCCAACAGGATGCTTGCTCAGTCTGCACTCTCCCCATACCTTTCCTCTCCCGTGTCTTCGTATCAGGTATGTTCATGCCTGAAAAAGGGTGCGGTGCGGTGGCTTTCCCTACTATTGTGCTTTAAGTAATATAAGGCTAGGAACGTCTTATTTTTTGTTTTTTTCTTTTAATCATATTACACACAATTTTACATAACAGTGTAAAAGATGATCTGTGTGTGTGTAGTGATATACATAGTATGGAGTTTTTTTGTTTTTTTTGTTTTTTTGAGACGGAGTTTCGCTCTTGTTACCCAGGCTGGAGTGCAATGGCGCGATCTCGGCTCACCGCAACCTCCGCCTCCTGGGTTCAGGCAATTCTCCTGCCTCAGCCTCCTGAGTAGCTGGGATTACAGGCACGTGCCACCATGCCCAGCTAATTTTTTGTATCTTTAGTAGAGACGGGGTTTCACCATGTTGACCAGGATGGTCTTGATCTCTCAACCTTGTGATCCACCCGCCTCGGCCTCCCAAAGTGCGGGGATTACAGGCTTGAGCCACCGTGCCCGGCCCATAGTATGTAGTTTTAATGGTGTCCTCTTACTCCCCTTCCACCATCCCCACAAGTAAACTCATGTTAATGTCCTACTGGGTAGCATTGGTCATATTTTTTCATGTGAATATACACAGTTGCATAGCATTTGGGAAGTTGTCTATTTTACAAAAATTGGACCATATTAAATAGATTTTTACATTCACTCATCTCACTTAACAATATCCTACACCAGCGATTCTCAAAGTGTGGTCCAAGACCAGCAGTTTCAGCATCCTCTGCGAATTTTTAAAAACAGAAGTTTTGGACTCCCCTCCAAATCTACTGAATTACAAACTCTGAGTATGGGGCTTGGCGATCTGGGTTTTTGTTTTGTTTTGTTTTTTTGCGACAGAGTGAGACTCTGTTGCCCAGGCTGGAGTGTAGTGGCAAGAACTCAGCTCACTGCAACCTCCACCTCCCAGCTTCAAGTGATTCTCCTGCCTCAGCCTCCCAAGTAGCTGGGATTACAGGCGTATACCAACATGCCGAGTAATTTTTGTATTTTTAGTAGAGATGGGGTTTCACCATGTTGGCCAGGCTGGTCTCAAACTCCTGACCTCATGATCTGCCCACCTCAACCTCCCAGATTGCTGGGATTACAGGCATGAGCTACTGTGCCCAGCCCTGTTTGATTTTCTTTTCTTTCTTTTTCTTTTTTTTTTTTTTTTTTTTGAGATGGAGTCTCGCTCTTGTTGCCCAGCCTAGAATGCAGTGGCACAATGTTAGCTCACTGCAACTTCCGCTTCCTGGGTTCAAGTGATTCTCCTGTCTCAGCCTCTGAAATAGCTGGGATTAACCGGCATATGCCACCACACCCAGCTAATTTTTGTATTTTTTTTTTTTTTTTTTTTTTTTTTTTGAGACGGAGTTTCGCTCTTGTTACCCAGGCTGGAGTGCAATGGCGCGATCTCGGCTCACCGCAACCTCCGCCTCCTGGGTTCAGGCAATTCTCCTGCCTCAGCCTCCTGAGTAGCTGGGATTACAGGCACACGCCACCATGCCCAGCTAATTTTTTGTATCTTTAGTAGAGACGGGGTTTCACCATTTTGACCAGGATGGTCTCGATCTCTTGACCTCGTGATCCACCCGCCTCAGCCTCCCAAAGTGCTGGGATTACAGGCTTGAGCCACCGCGCCCGGCAATTTTTGTATTTTTAGTAGAGATGAGGTTTCAACATGTTGGCTGGGCTGATCTCAAACTCCTGACCTCAGGTGATCTGCTCACCTTGACCTCCCAAAGTGCTGCACCACACCCAGCCATGATCTGAGTTTTAATAAGCCCTCCAGGTGATTCTCTTGCAGCTAACGTTATCTCTGCTCTAATTTTTATTTTATTTTATTTCTTTTTATTTTTATTATTTTTTTAATTAATTTTTTTTTTTTTTTTTTTTTTTTTGAGACGGAATTTCGCTCTTGTTACCCAGGCTGGAGTGCAATGGCACAATCTTGGCTCACCGCAACCTCTGCCTCCTGGGTTCAGGAGATTCTCCTGTCTCAGCCTCCTGAGTAGCTGGGATTAGAGGCATGCGCCACCATGCCCAGCTAATTTTTTGTATTTTTAGTAGAGACAGGGTTTTACCATGTTGATCAGGATGGTCTCGATCTCTTGACCTTGTGATTCATCCACCTCGGCCTCCCAAAGTGCTGGGATTACAGGCGTCAGCCATCGTGCCTGGCTACTAATTTTATCTTTTTTAATGCTTACATTATATTTCATGCTGCAGATGTGCCAGAATTATTTAGCTATACCCAATGAGAGCATTCACTTAGATTCGTTTTTTTTGCTGCTATCAATAATGCTCCACTAAACACTCTTGTGCTATATTTTTACATATGAGTGCTTCTATTTCTCGGGGCTAGAGTCTCAGGAGTTGGATTGCTAGGTTGAATGGTGTACGGATGTTCAGTTTCATAGACATTGCCAGATTGCTTTCCACAAAGGCTGTGTCACCTCACATTTCTACCAGCCTTGTGTGATAGTACCCATTTCCCTCCAAACCTAGGTGTTACTGCTCTTTTCAAATTGTTCCTGACTGTCTCAGCCTCCCAAAGTGCTGGGATTACAGGTATGCAGGGTGAAGAGATCAAGACCATCCTGGCCAACATGGTGAAACCTGTCTCTACTAAAAATACAAAAATTAGCTGGGCACGATGGCACATGCCTGTAGTCCCAGCTACTCAGGAAGCTGAGGCAGGAGAATTGCTTGAACTTGGGAGGTTGGAGGGAGGCGGAGGTTGCAGTAAGCCGAGATCACACCACTGCACTCCATCCTAGTGACAAAGCGAGACCCCATCTCAAAAAACAAACAAACACAAATTAGCTGGGCATGGTGATAGGCACCTCTAATCCCAACTCCTGCGGAGGCTGAGGCAGGAGAATCGCTTGAACCCAGAAGGTGGAGGTTGCAGTGAGCCATGATTGTACCACTGCACTCTAGCCTGGGTAACAAGAGTGAAACTCCATCTCAAAAAAAAAATAAAAATTGTTCCTGACTTGATGAATGTAAAGTACATTGTTATTGTAATTTGCATGTCCCTGACTATAGGTGAATTTAATCATTTTGTTTGTTATAGTTTGATTTACTTCTCCTTGATCACTATTCATATGCTTTGCCCATGTTTCTATTTATTTGTTCTTTTCTCATAAATTTATAAAACTATATATAAGTATTAATCTTCTGAATGTTATCTTTCTTACACATTTTTTTTCCAGTTTTATTTTTCGGCTGTTGACTTTGTGGTCCTCAAACTTTAGTGGTGTATCAGAATCGTGGAAAGCTTATTGAAACCTGGGTTGCAAGCGTCACACTCTGTTTCTGATTCAGTAAGACTAGGGTAGAAGGCAAGAATTTGCATATCCAACAAGTTCTCAGGTGATACTCCTGCTACTGCGGCTGGTTCAGGGAACATACTGTGGGAATCACTAGTCTTTGCCATGTAAAAGTTGGCCAGGTGTGATGGCTCATGCCTAAAATCCGAGTAGTTTGGGAAGCAGGCGGATCACTTGAGCTCAGGAGTTCAAGACCAGCCTGGGCAACATGGTGAAATCCCCATCTCTACAAAATATACAAAAATTAGCTGGGCATGGTGGTGCATGACTGTAATCCCAGAAACTTGGGAGGCTGAAGTAGGAGGATCACTTGACCCCAGAGGCTGACAAAGCAAGACCATGTCTCAAAAAAAAAAAAAAGTAAAATTTGTATATAGTTGGCTGGACACAGTGGCTTACGCCTGTAATCTCAGCACTTTGGGAGGCTGAGGCAGGCAGATAGGTCAGAAGATCAAGACCAGCCTGACCAACATGGTGATGAAACCCCGTCTCTACTAAAAATGCAAAAATTAGCCAGGTGTGGTAGCGCGCACCTGTAATCCCAGTACTTGGAAGGCTGAGGCAGGAGAATCGCTTGAACCCAGGAAGCGGAGGTTGCAGTGAGCTGAGATTGTGCTACTGCACTCCAGCCTGGGCTAGGCAACAGAGCTAGACTTCATCTAAAAAAAAAAATTATGCCGGGCGCGGTGGCTCAAGCCTGTAATCCCAGCACTTTGGGAGGCTGAGGTGGGTGGATCACGAGGTCAGGAGATCGAGACCATCCTGGTCAACACGGTGAAACCCTGTCTCTACTAAAAATACAAAAAATTAGCTGGGCATGGTGGCACGTGCCTCTAATCCCAGCTACTCAGGAGGCTGAGGCAGGAGAATTGCCTGAACCCAGGAGGCGGAGGTTGCGGTGAGCCAAGATTGTGCCATTGCACTCCAGCCTGGGTAACAAGAGCGAAACTCCGTCTCAAAAAAAAAAAAAAAAAAAATATGTATAGTTAAATTTTTCTTTTCCTTTTATAAAAAACTTTTGAATTTCTCTTTTTAATTTGAAAAGTATTCTCAGTCTCTAAACTATGTATCTGGTCTCCAAGATTTTTTTTTTTTTAGGTTTTGGTCTCTACGATTTTATGTTTTATATTTACATTTAAATGTCTAATCATCAGGATTTTTTTTTTTTTTTTAATCATCAGGATTTTATTTTTGTGTATGGCATAAGATAGGAGTCCTGGTTCTGTGTGTGTGTGTGTGTGTGTGTGTGTGTGTGTGTGTGTGTGTTTTGTTGTTGTTGTTGTTGTTTTCAGATGGAGTCTTGCTCTGTCGCCAGCCTGGAATGCAGTGGTGTGATCTTGGCTCACTGCAACCTCTGCCTCCTGGTTTCAAGCGATTCTCATGCCTCAGCCTCCTGAGTAGCTGGGATTACAGGCACACGCCACCATACCCAGCTAATTTTTGTATTTTTAGTAGAGACGGGTTTCACCATTTTGGCCAGGTTGGTCTTGATCTTCTGACCTCATGATCCAGCTGCCTTGGCCTCCCAAAGTGCTGTCATTACAGGCGTGAGCCACCGCGCCCAGCCAGGAGTCCTGTTTTCTTTCAGAGTGTTAACCAGCTGGCCTAGTACCAAATTATTACATAATGTAACTTTTTGGATTATTTCAAATACAATTTGAATTGAAATGTCCCTGCAACCCATAATATACTTTTTGTGTCTATAGATTTCCCTATTCTGGACATAATAGGCAAAGCCCAGAAAATTGTATGATCGTATGATTACACATAAGTAAAATCATACAATATGTAGTTTTTTGTCTGGCTTCTTTCACTTAATATGTTTTCAAAATTTGTCCATGTTGTAGTGTTTATCAGTACTTCATTCTTTTTATAGCTGAATAATATTCCATTATATGGGCATACCACATTTTGTTTATCCAATTATCAACTGATCATCATTTGAGTTGTTTCCTTTCGGCTATTACGAATAATACTGCTATAAACATTGACATACAAGTTTCTGTGTGGACATACGTTTTCATTTCACTTGGATATATACCTAGGAGTGGAATTGCTGGTCTACATAGTAACTGTATATTTAATTTTTTAAGGAACTACCAACACATTTTCCAGAGTAGCTGTACCATTTTACATTCCCACCAGCAGTAGCAGCATAAAACACTTGTCATTCTGTCCTTTTCACTGTAGCCATGCTGGCCTGGCACTGTGGCTCACACCTGTAATCCTAGCCCTTTTGGAGGCCGAGGTGGACTGATCACTTGAGCCAAGGAGTTTGGGACCAGCCTGGGCAACGTGGCTCTACAAAAAATACAAAAATTAACCAGGTGTAGTGTCGCACACCTCTAGTCCCACCACTGCACTCCAGCCTGGGCAACAGAGAGCAAGACCCTGTTTCAAAAAATGGAAATAATAATTATAGCCATCCTAGTGGATATAAAGTGGTATCCCATTGTGGTTTTGATTTGCATTTGAGCCTCCTTCATGCACTCATTGGCTACTGGTATATCTTCTTTCCAAACCCTTTTCTTTTTAAAAAGTTTTTTTTTTTTTTTTTTTTTTTTTTTGAGACGGAGTTTCGCTCTTGTTACCCAGGCTGGAGTGCAATGGCGTGATCTCGGCTCACCGCAACCTCCGCCTCCTGGGTTCAGGCAATTCTCCTGCCTCAGCCTCCTGAGTAGAGTAGCTGGGATTACAGGCACACACCACCATGCCCAGCTAATTTTTTTGTATATTTAGTAGAGATGGGGTTTCACCGTGTTGACCAGGATGGTCTCAATCTCTTGACCTCGTGATCCACCCGCCTCGGCCTCCCAAAGTGCTGGGATTACAGGTGTGAGCCACCGCGCCCAGCCTTCTTTTAAAGTTTTTTAGTGATGGAGTCTCTCTCTGTCACCCAGGCTGAAGTGTAGTGGCAGAATTATAGCTCACTGTAATTTTGAACTCCTTTTTGCCCTTTTTTCGCACTGTTTATTGAGTTTTAAGAGTTGCTAATATTTTTTAAACAGTTTTTCTTAATGTTTCTATTTTTAGTGGGGCATTCCAACTTTTCTGGGCTTTCCTGAACATTGCCAGATCCTTGGGCTGAACAGTAGTTTCCAGGCAATTAACATTTTTGTTTTTGCTTGTTTTAGAGAGTGACTCAGACATCTCCTCTACAAGTACCTAACCCATCTTGGATGCACCACCATTCATACCTCATGCAACCTTCAGTGAGTGTTCAGAAGTGGGCAGAAGCCAAAGAGGCAGTTTGATGTAAAGAAGAAATAGACCGGGCACAGTGGCTCACGCCTGTAATCCCAGCACTTTGGGAGGCCGAGGCGGGTGGATCACCTGAGGTCAGGAATTCGAGACCAGCCTGGCCAACATAGTGAAACCCCTTGTGTACCAAAAATACCAAAAATTAGCCGGGTGTAGTGGCATGCACCTGTAATCCCAGCTACTCAGGGGGCTGAGATAGGAGAATTGCTTGAACCCAGGAGGCGGAGGTTGCAGTGAGCCGAGATTGCACCATTGCACTCCAGCCTGGGCAACAAGAATGAAATGCCATCTCAGAAAAAAAAAAAAAAAGAAAAAACAATGGGCTTCGATGCCAGGGAATGTAGGTGTGAGTTCTGGCTTAGACCCTTGTGCAACCCAGAAGTAAGACCTAAGCTTGTTATTTTTGGACGAGGGTCCTTCCACACTGACAGGCAGAGTTCCCATTCCTGTTGCATAGTTGGGTTGCTGCTCGTTTACCATTTCCCAGGATTCTTAAATGTCTGTCTCCAGTGGTCCTGACAGCCACCAATCACTGCTTTAGGTAGCCTCACAGGATGCTGCAGCTAACCCTGTCCTTTACTGCTGCTTCTAGGGTTCAGTTCTGACACCCGGGATGGACCATCCTATTTCTCTCCAGCCAGCCTCCATGATGGGACCTCTTACTCAGCAGCTGGGCCACCTCTCCCTCAGCAGCACAGGCACGGTAAAGCAGGATGTTTCTGATTGTAAACTCTCCTACTGAGCAAGGCATACCTGTGTAGTACTCTTCAGGATAAGTAACTTATGAATAATGATGACATTACTTCAGTGTCATGCAGGGTACACTCAGGACAGAACATAAACTATAGTGGTAGTGCTCCATGAGCCAGGAATACAGCCATTTGCTCCCCAGCCCCCACTCTTAACTGATCCCTACTCATGCACCTCACGAATAGTGCTGCTGTCTGCGTATTAGTTTAAGATACAAACATGTCCTAGGAATCCTCATCAAACTAGTACCTGGAAGGCTGGAGGAAGCTCATTAGGTTTCTTTTAGGCTTACTGCATTCCTTTTTTATATAGAAGGGCTCAAGGGTAGAGAAGGGAGCCTGTCAAGGAAAAGGAGAAGAAAGTCAGGAAAGAGAAGGAAAGTAAGTCATATCGGGAGATGTCTTTCTAAGCCAGCGTACTTTAGAACCACCTGAAATGCTTTTAAGACGCTAATACTCAAATCAATTAAATTAGAATGTCTGGGACAGAACACAGGTGTCAGTATTTTTTTTAAAACTCCCCAACTGCTTCAAATGTAGCCAAGAATCACTGCTGTAAGCCCGCTGATGTTTCTCTTTCTAGTATATGCCGACGGCTGCAGCTATGCAAGGAGCTTACGTCTCCCAGTACGCCCCTGTGCCTTCTTCCAGTGTTTCAGTCGAGGTAAGTGTGTTATCATTTCTTTGGATTGTGGTTAGGAAAACGAACTGAGGTGGGTTTCACCCTGATCAAGATCTTCCTCTCACAATGATGCTGGGTCTGTGTTCACAGGTAGCTGGTAGGTATATGGAGCCCGTAGGAAGGATGTAAAAGTGGAATGGCACAGGGATTATGGCCCCTGTGCAAGGATGACGTGCAGATTTGTGAAGCGTTTCATATTTAAAAAAACAACAACAGATGTAGGAAAGAAGGACTTGGTCTGAGTTGATGAATGAGGCTCTTCTTCATGTTTGGCCAGGCAGTAGTTAACACCAGCATGCTGGCTTGTTTGGACAAATGTGTCTTGGGAAGGGGACAGGCTGCTGGGAAGGTTAGGGAAGTGGTGCCGTGGGTGGGAGCGCTCACACATGAGTGTGGAGAGTGGGTGGGTTGGGGAGGGCACTGACAGTGGGTGGGCTTTGGTGAGGCTGCTGCAGTGGGAGATGAGGAAAGGAACATGCAGGATGACTCCCCTCCTTGGCTATGGCACAGGAGAGCAGCAGCCAGCAGAACCACGTGGCGATGGACGCGCCCTCAGAGCATGGGGTCTATTCTTTCCAGTTCAACAAGTAACAGTGGGTAAGAACCACATGCGGGGGCCAGGGAAGGCTGTGTTGGCAAACAGCAGCTCAGCCCGGCCTGAAGTCACACAGGTTCTCATATTTGTCTTGTCTCCTCTCCGGCTTATGCCTTCTTTAGGATTCCCCTCCCCATCTTTACTGAATAGAAATGAATTCTTGGAGATACTCATGCTCCCAGATTCCAGAGGGTTAACCAGGAATGCAGACCATCTGTCGGCCCTGCTAAGGACTAACACTTAGCCATCGTTTTTCACAGGCCTGGGCCTGGAAAAAGAAATCTCTACGTTCCTGCCCTCTGCTCTTTCTCCATTGCTGATGGAGCCTGGGGGAACCATCACTTTTTGTGTGTACCACATTCAAGGAGATCCAAAACATTTTTTTCTTTTGCAAGGAAAGTTTTTTGTTTTTAACTGCAATGTACTGTTCCCTACCCTGAAGAGACACGGTGGTTGGAGCTGCTTCTCGTCTATATGAAAAAGCGTTTGATGTATTGGAATTATTTGGGGATGCTTTTAAAACAATTTGTAATGATTTCTTTAAAACCCAAAACAAAACAGAAAGTCGTGGTGCTAGAGCACTGATGTGGGAGCCCTGCTTACCGGGCTTGGTGATGGGCTTTTTTGATGTGTGTGTGTATGTCTTTTTAAAAGTGTGCAGACTTTAAAATTTTTGTTTTGTAAAACTCTCAGCTCACACACCCCGTCTCCTCTTCACCCATGTTATTCCTTCTCTTTTCCAGATTGTTTTTTCCTCTTTTCTAAACAGCTGAGGCTGCCTACTTTGCCCTTCTACAGCTTTTAATTTTATGGATATTTAAAAATGAAATTTCATGTGGGATTTGGGGCGGGGTGGGCAGGCTGGGCAAGGAACAAGGCAGAACACCAAGTGGGCCATGGAAGCGGCTGTTCTTTCCTCCACGCCGCCACCTCCTGGGAGAAAAAACTAGACTGGCTTCAGAAAGCACAGATGTGACCCAGGCTTACTAATGAGGCAATTCCACAGCCCTGGGAACACACCCTTGAGCCAAATTTGGTTGAAGACTAGGTCTTCCCTGGCAAGTTCCAGAAGAATGGACTTACTTTGACCAACTCTTCTCACTGCCAAGGGCAACAGATTCTGAGGAAATGTCTTTTCCAGCTACAGCTTTTGGGAGTACCTGCCTTACCTGCCTCCTGTCTGTCCCGGGCTTCACGGCCCTTCTCTTCCCTGTGCACGTTGCCGTGCTTAGAGCCTTTGCAGCTGTGACCTAGTTGAATCCACATAGGCTCCTTCCGCACTGTGGAAGACCTGCTGCTTCACCTCAGACCAGGGGTTCTCAACCAGAGGCGGTTTTGTCCCTCAGAGGCCTTTGGCAACATCTAGACATTTTTGATTGCCACGCCTGGAGGCAAGATGTGTGTGCTGCTGGCATCTAGTGGCTGGAAACCAGGGTTGCTGCTGACCATCCCGCACTGCATAGTACAGTCCCCCCTACCCTCAGCCAGGAATTATCTGACTCCAGAGGTCAGTATTGCCAAGTTTGGGAAACACTGGTATAGACAGTGTCGTCCCTGCCTCCTGGGTTAGGGTAAATGCTCACCCAAACCCTGGATAAACGGTGCCTTTGACACTCATGCAGCTGTTTAGGAAGGACCAGACTGAGATCCTAGGATTCTCCCCAGACTTTGACCTTTGATACCTCTGCATATAGCAAGAGTGATCCTTGAAAGAGTTGTGGCTCCATGCTGAGTGCACACACGTGCTCAGAAGGATTCAGGTGGGCACTCTTCTGGTATATGCTGTGCAACGGTGGGAAAGGACAAAGCTCTCTAAACCGTCCAGAGCGACCTGCCCTGCCCTGGTGTGCTTGGACCCCATGCCCGGGGAACTAGGACATCAGAAATAATTTTCCTTCTTATGGAAGGACAACAGGGAGCGAGGGTAGAAAAGAGCAATAAATTCCAACTCTTTATGAGGTTAGGAGTCCTTTTAAAAAGCCTATGTCTTGGTCTTTAAATGTTCCCTTCTGCAAGATGTGACTTTATACACAGGGAGACAGATTGAAAAAAGCCTCACCCATCTTCTAGGAAGTAAAACCCTGCTCCTGTCTTCTCCCAGTCACTCCCTTACGCACTGAAAGGAAAATTCCACTCCCCTGTTCTACAAGGCCAGGTGTCTCTCCACCAAACAAGTCAAACAAAGGCAAATGATGAAGGATAGAGAGACAGGTGTTCATTAGGTGGGCCATAGGGAGAGGAAGGGGGTGACAGCAGGAAAGAAGAAACTGTAGTATCAGTTGTTGCACGTAGAGCTTGGCCCAGCTTTCCCTCCCTTCCCAGCCAACCCAGAATTGAGAGTCCCAGTGCCCCCTAGTGTCGACTTTCTATGTACATCTGGGGGTGAGGGAGTGTGAGGCAATGGGCAGGATATAGAATGTAAAGGACAGAATTGCTGTGGTCTTCCTATTGCTGCTTCCGGCCTCAGGAGGGTGTCATCCAGTGTAAAACAGCCCCAAGCCCACTACCTTCTACCTTCTAGAGGGCTTTGGCTGGGCAGATAGCTTTTGTTTTTGAGTCTCCAGCTGTCAGTCAAGAAAAATATACCATAGCTGCTTTCTTGTCAGTGGCCTTTGAGAGAAAATCTAGAAATCTGTTCATTTGATAGATGGGGGCAGCTTTGCTATGTATGGTAGGAGGTTTAGGAAGGGCCTTTCATGCATGGAGACCATTGTCGATAGGGCCACTCCCCTCTCCTCTGCCTCACAGAACTCCTGATTCTGTCTTCTTTCTCTGTATTTAAAAAAATGTTTAAATGGCTCTAATTTTTTGTTTTAAATTTTGAATTTACCTTTTGGACTTCTCATGTGAAACTACTTGTTAGATTGTATTACATGTGTTTCTGGTTTGGGCGTGGGAAGTGATAGGGAGCCTCAAGTTATTTTGCAGTGGCTAATGGCACTGAGGAATTTCCATTTTGGTGCTTTGGGTTGACACTCATTTAATTGTTAGTTCCCATCTAATTGTTAGTTCATTTGTTAACAGTGGATGAGTGTTTGGAGGAAAGGAGGGATACTGTTTCTCCCATGAAATAGTCTAATTGGTTGGGGTGATGGCAGAGGAATTGTGGAGGAGCCTTCCAGCTTACAGCCTAGGGTTGGGCTCTTAAACACTACGCCTAGTGTTTTCTGAATCCTGTCTTCACGGAGCTCAGATCTTACTCTCTTTGTACTTTACATCTCACCCTGACTCATTACAGATGCTCATAACATTCTTAAAATATTTTAGTACTTGGCATTTTTCTGTTTTCAGTCAAATAGAACATACCGAGTCCCTTCCTCAGATGGCGCAATCCTTTACAGGCTCTGAGCCTGCCTAGCCATCTCTGTCCAGTGTTATAACTCCACAGCTCAGGCTCTGAGTTGATACTCAGAGCCTAAACTGATTGGACTTTTTGGAGGAGGGTGCCAGGAGAGGTCAGGAAGATGTGGGGATAATGGAGAGAGATGTTTTTATTTTTTAGAGATGGTCTCACTCTGTCACCCAAGCTGGGGTGCAGTGGTGTAGTCATAGCCCACTACAGTCTTGAATTTCTGTACTCAAGGGATCCTCCCAAGTAGCTGGAACTACAGGCACGTACTGCCACGCTCATTTAGTTTTTTAAGTTTTTTGTAGGGACAGGAGTCTTACTGTGTTGCCCAGACTGGTCTTGAACACCAGTCAAGTGACCCTCCCACTTCAGCCTCCCAAAATGTTGTGATTATAGGTATGATCCTTTATGCTTGGATGAGATGTTACTTTTAATGTTTTGGGGCTTTTTTTTTAGGCAGGTTCTCCTTCTGTGGCCCAGGCTGGAGTGCAGTGGTACCATCCTGGCTCACTGGAGCCTCGACCTCCCAAGGCTTAGGTGATCCTCCTGCCTCAGGTGCCCCTTCCCCCACCACCAAGTAGTGGTATACCACCACGCCTAGCTAATTTTATTTTTAGTAGAGATGGGGTTTCACCATGTTGCCCAGGCTTGTCTTGAACTCCTGGGCTCAAATGATCCCCTCACCTCAGCCTCCCAAAGTGCTGGGATTACAGGCAAGAGTCACCATGCCTGGACTTTTCAGTTGAGTAGCTGGGATTACAGGTGCCCGCCATCATGCCTGGCTAATTTTTCTATTTTTAGAAGAGATGGGGTTTCACCATGTTGACCAGGCCAGTCTCTAACTCCTGACCTCCAAATGGCTAATTTTTGTATTTTTAGTAGACACAAGGTTTCATCACATTTCCCAGGCTGGTCTTGAACTCCTGGGCTCAAATAAACTGCCTGCCTTGGCCTCCCAAAGTGCTGGGATTACCCACCGCACCCGGCCCTTTGTAGTGTCTTTAGTCAAAAGAATTTGAAGAGTTGCCCAGGCTAGGAAGCCTGGTGGCTCTAAAGGGTAATAGACCTTTTCAGTAACACACAGGGAGTGGCAGAACTCATACTGAGGACGAAGACTAGACATTGCTGCTTCACAGGCCATGCTTAGGTTGGGCCACTTCAGCTCCATTCCATTCCCTTTCCTTTCCTAACTTGCCAGTCAGTGAGCTCATTCACTCTCAATGTCTCCAGTGCCTACTCCCTGTCACTCCAATGTCAACCCAGTGGGAGTTGAGGCCTGCACGTGAGCTGTTACTTTGCATCCTACAGATGCTGTGACAGGCCCTGCTGGAATGGTAGGGATCCCCCTAGAAGCAGTGACTACTAGTCTTCTAGAAAAGAAATATTGCCACTGTCTTGTGCACATGCCCCACCTTCTGGGAAAGTGACAACATTGCACTCATGAGGGGCTTTGCATTCTTAGCCAAGAGCAGTAAACTTGGGTGGGTGATCTGGCCCAACCTTGCCCCAAGGCTCTGCTAGCCCTGAATGAGCAGGCCTCAGAGAGGAGGGTGGGTGTTATAAAAGCCAGTCTGTAAAGGGTAAATTCCAAACCGTGTGCCTTGTTATACCAAATCCTTCCAGATTCCCTTTTAAACTAACTACTCTATTTCTGTGCTGCCTGCATTTTCAATCCTCCCAAGCATTAGCAGATTCCTGAAATTTCCTCATTTGGTAGGCCTCCCATAGGAGTCGGCAGCTAAAACCAGACTGTGAGCTTCCATCTCCCTTCTGATCCTTGCTGCTCCTTCCAGGGCACAGTCCCCACATAACTAGACAAAAGCTAGGTGCCCTCCTCCCTCCAGTTACCCCTGACCTGCCCACTTGTTTTGAATAAATCTGCATTCTCCAAGCAGATCCCCCAATTTCCTTGTCCTTGTTACACATCTACCTCACAATCTCACAATTCAACAAGGGCATAAATACCTGATTTACCTATTTCTTTCCTTCTTTACCTATTTCTTTCCTTCTCTCTATGAGGGTTGGGAAGCTGGGGACTAGAAAAGGCTCATAATTAAATGTAAAAACTCTTGGGAATTTTCATTCCTAGAAAGTTTTCTCTGGGATTTTTAGCTCACTGATCACCCTAGAGTAGTGTGAACTCTCCAGATAGGTCCTGCTGTGATAGGCCAGGGGAGTAGGCTGTGCAGTGACTGCTTAGGGTAATAAGTAATGGGTGGAGGACATCAGCACAGGAGGAGAGCTTAGAACTTGGAGGACAAGAAAGCTGGTCAGTGGCTGGTGAACAGCTGTGAAGGTAACCAAATACCAAAGAGGAGGTTTGTGATACAAGGCTGGAAGCAAATGTTCCTCCTCTACCTTAGTACGCACTTCTGGGTGTTCACCAAGACAAATTTTCCAGGCTGGAGGGTAATACTTTTCTAGCCTGAGTGAAGTCTCCACTCCAACACACACCCTTTTTGGGTGGGTGAATACTCTTTTCCGTGTGTCACACTGGTGACACATGTGGACAGAAAATGTTTATACTTACACATTTTGTACATCTTTTTGTCTGGAGACTAGTTTTATGTACTTCCCACATCTATGCCAAGGCCACCATTCTAACTTACTCTTCCTTTTCTACCCCTGGTCTTCTCCTTCTCCTTCCCTACAATTTGGTAGAGGTCCATTTTTGTCTTACGTCAAACTTTGTCTTTTAATAAAACACAAAAGTCAACGTCTTGGTGTCTTATCCATGAGTGGGAAGTGGGAAGCTGGTGATGGGCCCGTGTTTGCTATGACAGAACACAGGTGACGGCTTAGAAAGCTGGGGCCACATCTCACAAAGCAGGACCTAGGTGCACTGAATCCCACTTTGCTCCAGCAACTCAGCCAGACATTTAGGCAGGAGCACTAATATCCCTTTCTATCCACAAACAGGGTGTGGGACAGGAGTCTGGCTTCTAGTGCCGTTTGTACAGAAAAGGCGAGCGTGTTGTTCCCCCACCTGTGGTCTCTTAAGCCAGTCATACCCATCCCAACCCCATCTCCCCCTCAGGTGTGTAGAAGGGAAGATGAATACACAGAGTCTTTTGAATCTCTATCAAATGTGGTTTTTTTTTTTTATTCAACTGACAAGCACTTTTCTACAGCTGCACTTGTGGAACATCACATGGCAAAAACAGGAGTTTTTTTTTCTCTAGACTTTTTTTTCACCTTATTAAAAATGAGATTGGTCCTAAAAATATAGAAAGAAATAAATTTAAATTCACAAAAAACTGTACATTATCAAAAAGTCACTAAAACACCACATTTGGTTATATAAAAAGTCCCTTTTGCTGTAAAAGGAACATGGAAACTTGTTGGTGTTGACGGTGTGGTTTCTTCCTGTCAACCAGACCGATGGGGCGGGGAGCAAAAGGGCAGGGGGTGGGTTGTCTTTTTATTTTAAACCTGCTTTCCCTACCAAATACTCTTGTCGTGAAGAGAAAATCCACCTAGCTCAAGGGGGCAGTGAAGATGAGGAAAGAAAAGCAAGAAATGGCCCCTTCGATCATGTCCTATCCCCACCCCACCCCACCCCCTGTCTAGCCCCCACTTCAAACTGAGGCTAGGACCCCACCCTACCATATGAGTGCCTGGTCCCTAGCGAAAGAGATGGAGCTGGGAGAGGAACACAAAGTAGGAACCATGGAGACTTCACTCCCCTATCCACCTCACCTCCAACAATGGAATTAATCTAGCACATCTTATACCCGGGGACAACTGCCAGGGGGAAAAAGTGGAGCCCCCAACTCAGTTTCAACTGTCTAACACAAAGTTTGTTACAGCGCAGTTATTTAGATAAAATATAAATATTTATGCATAATATAAAGTCAATTCAAATATTCTTCAATCCACCTCTTATTTAAAAGCAAAAAAAAAAAAAATCTCAAATAAAATTAAAAGTTTTGAGGTTTATCATCTGACAGAAAAGGCGACTTTAGAAATAGGCTCTGGGGGAGAAGGGGCATAAAGGAATAAAGGGGGCTGCCCCAGGACCTACCTACACTGCCCCTACCCCCCTTCAGTGGCTCTTCAGTGCTGCCAGAATACAAGGAATGCTCCACCTCACCTGGCACCCCCACCTCCAATGGAACATTTCTTGGATGCCTCAGCTTGGGCCAGCCAGCAGCCACCTCCCCAGTGCAAGTACCCGTAATCTCTGAAGGGAGGGGCTCTGCTGAGCAGGAAAGCAGGGGACCAAGTGCCCATGGCTATAGCTGGGAGTCAGCAGCTCTCCTCTCATGCTGGGGGCTTAACTTGGACATAGTCACATGTAGGGCAGTGATGGACCCAGAACCCCTCCTCCCTACTCTTCTGTGCTCCAGGGTCTCTGCTGCTGGGGAAGGGGTCCTGCAGTATGAAGTAAAAAAGAAAAGCACAACTCAATGGGATTAGGAAAAGATCCAGTTCTACCACTCTCCCTGTAGAAGCTTAAGATTCAAAGCCACTGAGGAGAGGGAGTTCCTGCTGAAAGATTGCACAGTCTGAAGAGGCTGGAACAACAATGACCAGGAGAGAGACAGCCTTGTCTCCAGAGAAATTGTTCCTGTGGTTTCCCAAAGACAAAAAAGTGATGGTTTTAAACAATGGGAAAGATGGGAATGAAAACATACTTGGGGAAACTGAATGGATCCTATCAAACAATACAGGGTAACAAAAACAGCATCATCTCTCTCTCACACACACACACACACAGCACACTTGCTCTCTGAGGCCGGTCCATTGCTACCTGGCCTCCATCTTGGGGTGCACCCAAACTCAGCAGTAGTTGTCCCTGAGGAGTTCCCAAGAGGGTTTGGGAAGGAAGTGGGGAAGGAGGCTGGAAGGCCCAGGAGGCCTCCCTGCCCTCTTCCCAGCTACTGAGTTTCAGAAAAGGCTGGAAACTCAGCATGTGAGGAGCATCCAACGTCATACAGGGGATAGCTATTGGCAGAAAGATGAGGACAGAGAAAAAGACAGGGACCTCTGAACTTTTTTTTCCTCTGAAGGGAAAAGATTTGGGAGAAGAGAAAAGGAGGGAGGAACCCGTACACGATAGTTCATTATTGGATGAGAGAAAATCTGAAACTTGGAGGGTGGGAGGTAGGAAAAGAAAAACAGCAAGAAGCAGGGAAGGGACTGAGCATGGAAGCAGCATGTCCAGGGCCCAGTGTCCGGCGCGACACACTTAGGAGTTAAGTCCACTTTACTGGCCGTCACTGCGGGTCCGCACACAGTACAGAGTGTTTCTTGGTTTCACACATTCACTAGAACTATTGCTATTGTTAAATAACCCCAGAACGCTGGGGCACGTACAGGGGAAGAGAGGAAGCAGGGAGGAGGAAGCAGGGACTTCTTTCCCCCTCCCCATTTTTAATTAGGAAATAAAACAGAAAAGAAAAATTATTTTTTTCTTTCTTTTTTTGGCTTTCAGTCCAGAAGGACCTCATCTCTGCACCTCGTATTTGAGGAGCAAGAGGAGGAAAGGGAGAAAGGGATATAGGAATAAGAGGATGTGGGGCACTGCCAAGGGCAAGGTCAAAAATCAGGGTTGTATCTGACTTGAGTCTGGACCCAGGGCAGCATCAGCAGGTGAAAATGGCAGGTTTTTGTTTGCAAGGTGGGGGGAGATGCCACAAGGTGACTCCCCACCTCCCTTGCCTCACAGATTGGCCTGTTTTCCCTGATAAAACTCCTCCCAGCGGCTCTCGAAGAAGCGGCGCATGATGTGCCCAGCCTTGCCTACTTCAGAGTCATCCTCGTTGAAAGTCTGGCAGTTGTCAAATACCAGGAGGGCATCAGCCGCAAACTCCTCCGAGCTGGTGTACCTGGACAGAGCAGGGGCAAAGCTGTGAGCTGGGTAGGAGTTGCAGCAGTAGCAAAGAGCAGGGAGATGCACCCTTATCTACTTACCCTCCCCTGAGCAGCCGCTCCCGCATGGTGGAAAAATCCATAGGATTTTTGATGATGCGTCTGTACCCACTCACCAAACGTGGGTTCACAGGCTCTAGGAAAGGCCAGGCTGCATCATGGGACTCCATCTCCATCAGGATAATCCTATCATTACAGGGACAGTGATGGCTCCATCTCAGGAAGCAAATATTCTGACCCCTCCCAGCCCTTTCCTTTCGCAGAGGTAGAACCAACTATCCCCCCCGCCAGGATTCACTAAACTCACTCGCAAAATGTGAGATCACTGTGGTGGTTCCGCATTGAGAGTCGCCGCCGCTTGGAGGGAGACAGCCCTTCTTCCGTGTACCGAGGCCCTGCTGCTGGGCTTTCTCGGCCCCTCAACAGTACCCGGCGTCGGCGGCCATCACCCTCTGAGAAGTTCACGGAATAACCACTTTTCCGTTTCTGGCCTCGTTTTGGGAAACCAGGCTTCTGAGTGAATTCTCCCTCTACCTGCTGAGTATAGCAAACAGGTGAGATTGGCAATAGCTGGAGATGCACTGCCTGCCCTACTACAATCTCTGCCTAATTGTGATTTAAGGCTTCAAAATACTATCATGCATAAGTTGGCATTGGTTTATTCACATAACCCAATAAAGTAGGGCCGGGCGCGGTGGCTCAAGCCTGTAATCCCAGCACTTTGGGAGGCCGAGGCGGGTGGATCATGAGGTCAAGAGATCGAGACCATCCTGGTCAACATGGTGAAACTCCGTCTCTACTAAAAATAAAAAAATTAGCTGGGCATGGTGGCGCGTGCCTGTAATCCCAGCTACTCAGGAGGCTGAGGCAGGAGAATTGCCTGAACCCAGGAGGCGGAGGTTGTGGTGAGCCGAGATCGTGCCATTGCACTCCAGCCTGGGTGAAAAGAGCGAAACTCCGTCTCAAAAAAAAAAAAACCCCAATAAAGTAGGTAAAAGGGAAGAAGATATAGCTATTCTCATTTTATAGAAAAAGTAATTAAAGCTACAGAATTAAGTGACTTGTCCAAAAAGGACTTAGAACCCATGTCCCCTAACATCCAGTCTGGGACGCTTTCCAACGAGAGGAGAGATTGAGAATAATCTCTGCTTTCTGTTTGAGTGTGGGAAAGAAAGAGCAGAAGCCTTACCTGAGCCAAACAGACAGTACAGAACCAATCTCCTTCTGGGACAGCCTCCATCTTGGGACGATGGCAGTAAATGTGGCAGCCACGGTCACACCCATCACAAAGCAGAAGAAACTCATCATTGTCACCTTTCCGGCAGACTAGACACGTCTGGACCAAGGTTGTGAGAAGGCAGAGTGAGCTCTCAATCCTCTACCTGCCAGTGACCCCACCCGCCCCTGCTGGCTGGCCCCTCTGCCTTTCCAGGGTCTGTCAGCCTCTTACCACTTTGTTGACAGACTTCTCCCAGGCAATGGACCTCTCTAGCTGGCCCAGGCACAAGCACACTTGGGCTGCACTCCGGCACCGCTCAAGGGTCTGGCGCCAGACACGAATGCGAGGTGTGATCTCATATGATCTGGAGGGAAAAAGTGGTGATCTTTGGATAAGGAATAGGATTTCCTAAAGAGGGAACTTGGCCCTTTCTCTCTAAGACCAAGAATGGAGACTGGGAGTCACTCACATCTCTGTAGTGGTGCCCTGAGGGGCACCATTAGGCGTGCTAAGCAGGGCCTTCTCCAGCACAACTTCATGAGCTGGCCAGAGGGGCTCCCGCAGGTACCGCCGTTCTACATTCTGTTCTAGGGCAGCCAGCCGCATCACAGCCAGGTCCAAAGGGTTGGTAGTTTTACGCTGAGGTGCCAGTCCTTCCCTGCCCCGACCTCGCCAGGTGATATCTTCCTGGGAGTCAGAGAGGTGCTCACAGTAGGCCAAGTCTTCACGGGTAGAGTCTGGGCTAGGGCATGTCCACCCCTTCGGTTAAGAGAGAGGAATAAAACTCACTGTAAAAGGAGGAAAATTTGGCATAGAAAAAAATAAACCAAACATGACCATTTAAGGTCATGGTAGGTCACCTGTGAGTAGGGACCTGGGTTTTTTTCTAACAGGGCAAAAGGGACTAATGCTTTTCTCAAACAACTTCCTGCACAGTGCCAATCCCAGCATACCCGAATCTGCAGATCAGACATGATAACCCGCTGTTCCAGCTCTTCAACCCACTGAAGCACTGCTAGGTCTGTCGCATATGTCTTCTCTTTGGGGGACCAGCTCATAATCTCTTCTTGAAAGGCAGGTAGTTGCCTGGGCTCAAAGATGGGGTCTGAGAAAAGAGGAGGCAGAGGGAGAGGACCATCAGGCGGCTGTCCACACCAGAAGCTCAGTCCTCACCCTGGGCTCTTCAGCTCAAGCTGTGTGTAGGAATGTATTTACCAGCTGAGGGCCGTAGGCAGACTTCCTGCAAGAAGTCCCTGTGCTTGTTAAGGTGTTTGTGAAGTGCCTTCTCTCTGATACCTCGGGGATGTAGGGCCTTGAGCATGGCATCCAATGTCTGAGGATCTCGTATCCACCACCAGCCTGAGCACATCTCTGTGAGAAGGTAAGATAGATAATGGGGTGCCAGCTGTGAATCACTGCCCGCACCGAATGCCACTCTCACTCCACTTTCACCCCAAGATCACTCACCAAGGGGAACAGGCTGGGCTGTCAGCTGGGTTAGGTAACGCTGTTCCATCTGTTTGAAGAACTTACTGGGAGGTCTCCCTCTTCGTTTAGGCTGTCCCAGCCCTGTGGGACTCTGTGGCATTTCTCCAGGGTCTCCTGCTCGCCTCTTAGGGGACAACCCAGCCAAAGGCGTGGAAGAGAACTGCACTGGAGAACAAGGGTTGGCAGCACTGGGTCTATTCATCTGTGAATAAAATGAGACATAAGGAAATGAGGATGTTTTCATATTTCTAGGTTCCCTCAACTTTAGGCAGCAGCTCCACAGCCAGGCACTGGTGCCTGTGGCAAGATGAAATCAAGTGCATACTACTAATTCTGGCTACTTACTGACTTGGAGGCGGCAAGCTGTTCAGGGGAGGGAGTGGGTTGGTCCTCAGAAACTGCAGGGGGTGGTGTAGGGGCAGCATTGCAGGGCATCTGGGCTGAGATGTTAAACCAGAGTGCTTGAGGATCAGGGCTGGATTCTGCCTCATCAGGCTCTGGCTCCTCCAGGGGCTGTGATGGAGCTGGGTCTAGTTTTCCAGGACTGCTGTCAGGCGTGAGGACTGAGCTGCTCAACAGGGAGCTATGGCTCTGAGTCTGGCTCAGCCAAGACAGGAAGGCTGACTGGCTGAGGTCATGCTGGCTCTGACCCAGTGACAAAGGGGAGCCTTCTTGTTCCAGGAACCCCTTATGGGACTGAGGATGGGACTGAAGCGGAGGCTGAGGCTGGGGCTGGGCAGGAGTGTGAAGCTGAGCCTCAGGCTGAAGCTGTGCCTGAGGCTGTTCTGAATCCTGACCCCTGACAGGGGACTTCAGGTGCCGAGCCTGCACAGACCCAGGCTTAGTTTTTCGAGGTCGGCCTCGGGCCCGGGCAGGAGAACTGGCAGTAGGGTTGGAGCCAGCTAACTCCATCTTCACAGAGAAGAGTGCAGGGTTGAGTGACGCATGGGCTGCCACTTTTAAGGAGTCAGTTTCCTTCTTTATCACATCCTCAGGAACTGTAAAGAGAAGTAAAGAGCTTAAGACATATGCTAACATACAAGGGGAAAGTAAGAGGGTTTACAAACTTGGAACCTATACTCTTTCTCTTGGACTTAGTCCCCCTTTTCTGAGACTCCACTAGGAAGAGCTTATATGCCAATGAACACAGTATCTGGGGAAGAAACACCATTCTCCTAAGTAATCACCATCAGCAGCACGATCATATGCTAGACATTTACTGCGAACCAACTACAGGTTAAGTATTATTCTAAGACACTTAACTCATTTTAATCCTCTCAGTAGCCTTATGAAGTACATGCACTATTATTATCTCAACTTAACAAATGAGCAAACAGAAACATACAACTGGTAAATGGCAGAGCAGGTAGGCAACTTTACTCTAGAGTATGTGCCTTAAGCATTATGTTATATTATCAGAAAATGAAAGAAGTCTAAGACTACTAAGTAAAGAAAAAGGAATTATTTAATTTTTGTTTGATAGGACTCAGAATCCACATTCCCACAGATGCACCTACCTAAGTTCCCCTCTGTTCCTTCTACAAAGATACCAGCCAAATACGGCAATATCCAATAGCGACGTCTGTAGCGGTCTTGACCCAAGGAGACTGCCCGAAGCATCTGGGATGAGTGAAGCAGCTTTTTACGAAAGAAAAGCTGACGCTGGGTAGACAATGAAAATGAAGACAAAATAAACATTTCCAGAGTGATGGTGAATTCATCTAGTGTATCAGAGAAAGGCAAATGCTCCCAGTCCCTCTATAAAAGTGATACCACCTGGGCCTAACTCAGAAGGTAATTAAGGTCAGGTGCGGTGGCTCACACCTGTGATCCCAGCACTTTGGGAGGCCGAGGCAGGTGGATTGCTATATCCCAGGAGTTCAGAACCAGCCTGGGTAACATGCGAAAACTCTGCCTCTAAAAAAACTAGAAAAATTAGCCAGGCATGGTGGCTCCCACCTATAGTCCCAGCTACTTGGAAGGATCACCTGAACCCAGGAGGTCAAGGCTGCAGTGAGCCATGATCGTGCCACTGCACTCCAGCCTGGGTAACAGAAACCTCATCTCAAAAGAATAAAAATTAAAATTAAATTTAAAAAATAAGTGATCAATTCTTGCCCAGCCCACATCTCTAACTCTTGGGAGGTTAGGCGCACAATACCTTACTGAGTTTTTCTATCTGGCGCTCTAGTTCTGGGATGCTAGATGTTGTGGCATCAACCTGGGAAGAAACATGTGGTCATTGAGAAAAAGGAAGTTATCAGATTCAAGAAAGAGGAATCAATAATTTTCTGACTCCCACTTTCCTTGATCTTGGGCCAGTACCTCTCCATCTCTTCGACCCCTGCGGCCATGGACAGCTGCTATAGTCTCCTCCTCTTCCTCTTCTTCCATGCCACTGGTCTCTTCTATGATCCGAGAACTGCGTCTCCGTCCCAGGCCTTCCTCTGGCTCTTCCATCTCTACCTCAGACCGCCCAGTTCGCTTGGCCAGAGCAGTTTTCAGTCTTGAAATAGATGGAGAAAGATTAAGGGAAGGCCAAGCGCAGTGGCTCAAGCCTGTAATCCCAGCACTTTGGAAGGATGAAGCAGGTGGATCACCTGAGGTCAGGAGTTCGAGACCAGCCTGGCCAACATGGTGAAACCCCATCTCTACCAAAAATACAAAAATCAGCCAGGTGTGGTGGTGGGCGCCTGAAATCCCAGCTACTTGGTAGGCTGAGGCAGGAGAATCGCTTGAACCCAGGAGGCAGAGGTTGCAGTGAGCCAAGATCGCACTACCGCACTCCAGCCTAGGCGACAGAACAAGACTCCATCTCAAAAAAAAAAAAAAAAAAAAAAAAAAAAAAAATTAAGGGAAACTGATGAGGAACATGATAGTGCCACAAAAAAAACACCTGGACTCTAAACCATCCTGGTCCCTAGTAAAGTCCCAAGCCCAGGGAAGGGGCTAAAGGCACTGCATTTCAGGCCAAAATCCTGGCTGTGCTTCACCCTCCCCACTTCTCTCCTCTCTCTGGGCGCTACCCTCTGTCTGATCCCTACCTCCGGAGCCGACCTTCAACAATCCACTTGTTTTTCCTGTAGCTGGACATACTCTCCAGAGTCTTGTCAATCTCACTGCAGGGGAATAGGGAATGGGATGAAGTGGCAGCAAAAAAAAAAAAGGAAAAGGAGGCTCAAGGGTAAAGGGGCTGCAGCTGAAAAAGGATTTTCAGCCTAGAACCTAGATCAGATGAATGACAGAGAAAGGCTTAGGCTCTCCCAGGGAGGGCACTGCAATTCAATCCCAAGTCACTCCAGCATCTTCAGAGCATGGCAGTGAACACACATTTCTGAGGACTTCTGGAAGGCTAGTCCTCCATCCCATTCTGATGCAAGGGATACAATGACCATCCCCACTCCCAGCCTCTCACTTGATGATGAGGGTGGAGCCATTGAGCTCATGCACAAGGAAGGCCAGGACAGCAGCCTTCTGCTGGGGTGGCTGGGCCTGAAAAGGTTGGGTGCGCAGGCGGTCACAGAGGGCTGGCTCTACTCCGTACGCCATAAGGAAGCAGCGCAGGATCTCTGACACATTGTCTCTTGTCAGTGGGATCTCAGACACCTTCTCCCCCAAGATCTTTAGGGACTGTGTGGAAGAGAACATAATAGGAGTGAGTAGGGAAAGACAACCAAGTTGGGCGAATGTGCTAGAGGAAAATACATCAGAAGAGAACTATCAGGGTTATGATGGAACATGAAAGAAGACCACAAAAGAAAAGGAATAAAAAAGAAAAAACAAAGTAAAGAGTGAGGAGTCAGGAAGAAAAAGAAATGAAAAACATAAGGAAAAGAGAAACAGTAAGTAGTTGTATCTCCCTTACTTGTCCAGATTACTCTGGGAGGGACTTGTACTCACCTGACAGTAGGAGGGCAAGCCAGGATCATAGAGTGCAGCTTTCAGCAACCGCACCAACAGGTCTTGCACCTCACCCAAGCTGTCGCCTTGACACAGGAGTCCCTCCTGCAGGACCCCCAGGCTAGGCACATCTTTGGCAGGATCAAAGCCCAGCACCTTGCCAAAGCTATGCAGGAACTCCACAATGGTCAAACAGTCTGAGAACGCCTTACTGGGCAATGTCAGACCAGGGATTCGTGAGAAGTCAGGCAGGAGCTGGAGAGATAAAAGTAAGTAGGGTGTTCTGTTAAACATAATAGAAAGTGACAATTTGGAAGTCTACAAAGGGTTCCTTTAATTTTTATGGGATTTTTTTTTTTTTTTTTTTGAGATAGGATCTCATTCTGTCACCCAAGCTGGAGTGCAGTGGCATAACCTCTGCTCACTGCACCCTCAACCTCCTAAGCCCAAGTGATTCTCCCACCTTAGTCTTCCAAATAGCTGGGACTACAGGGGCATGCCACCACACCCAGCTCATTTTTATATTTTCTGTAGAGATAAGGCCTTGCCATGTTGCCCAGGCTGGTCTTGAACTCCTGGGCTCAAGTAATCTGCCTGCCTCAGCCTCTCAAAGTGCTGGGATTACAGATGTGAGCCATGGCACCCACTTCCTTTATTAATTTTTTTTTTTTTTTTTTTTTTTTTGAGTTGGAGTTTCACTCTGTTAGCCAGGCTGGAGTGCAGTGGTGTGATCTCAGCTCACTGCAACCTCTGCCTCCTGGGTTCAGGCAATTCTCCTGCCTCAGCCTCCTGAGTAGCTGGGATTACAGGCATGCACCACCAGGCCCAGCTAATTTTTTGTATTTTTAGTAGAGACGGGGTTTCACAATGTTGACCAGGACGGTCTCGATCTCCTGACCTCGTGATCCACCCGCCTCGGCCTCCCAAAGTGCTGGGATTACAGGCGTGAGACACTGTGCCCGGCCAATTTTTGCATTTTTAGTAGAAACGAGATTTCACCATGTTGGTCAGTCTGGTTTTGAACTCCTGACCTCAGATGATCCGACTCCCTCGACCTCCCAAAGTGCTGGGATTACAGGCATGACCCACCGTGCCCAGCCCCTTTAATCTTTAATGGAAATGTCTCTCCCATTGCAAAAATCCCTGTACTTTTCAAAAGGAAAGTCTTCCCAACTGGCCCCTCCATGACCCAGGAATTGTCACTCTCCTCACTACCTGGTGGTCAGTCAGACACATATCCTCTGTCGGCTTCTTCATTTCCTCCAAGATCATCTGTTGCCTCTGCCGTTCCTCCAAGCGCCTCTGTGTGGCCAGGGTCTTATCTGCTTTACAGGCTGGCTTGGCTTTGGCCACTTCCTCCTTTTCCTTCATTTTTACCTTCTCCTTCTTTTCTCTCTTGACTTTTTCCTTCAATTTTTCCTGCTTTGTCTTTACCTTTTCTTTCTCGGCCTAC
This sequence comes from Saimiri boliviensis, assembly GCF_048565385.1. Classification (NCBI taxonomy): domain Eukaryota; kingdom Metazoa; phylum Chordata; class Mammalia; order Primates; family Cebidae; genus Saimiri; species Saimiri boliviensis. The sequence goes on from NC_133455.1 coordinate 71,227,174, forward strand.
CCAAGGAAAAGAGGAACCACGAATGCCATAAAGATACCAGTTACTAACCTTCCCTGGTCTCAGTCCTCCCAACCTCAGAGTCCAGAAATCTCACTATAAAACAAGTCTGATGTACATATCTTGCAAAATCAATTTAATGGCTTCGAAATTATACTTGCAAGTGTGTACATGCACCTACCTTGGATTTCTTCTTAGCTTCCTTCTGCTTTAAGCTCTTGGTCTCTTGTTTCCGCTTGTTTTTGGCCTGTAAACCATAAGGGAAGTCATTTCTCCTCAAACTCTGAAAGCATCTCTGCTTGGGCTAGGATTCAAAAACAAAGGGTGCTGGGGAGGAGAGGTGAGAGATGGAATGAGGGGTTGGCAATGGATTGATTCTCTCACCCTAGAGATGCCCATGTTATTTTTGAACAAGCCCAATTCTCTAAATCAAGTGCAAGAAATTTCAGGGTAATGGAGATATGCTGCTACACAAGGAGTGGCCGATGTGGGAGAAGAAAAGAAAAGATGAAGCAGGTTGTAGGAAAAATTAACCTACTGTGTAATTTCTCTGATGTCCCTCACCTGCCCTTGGATAGTAGTCTGACACTCTCCCCGTTGTACCTTCTGCCTCATCTTCTTCTTGCTTTTACCAATCTTTGCTTTATCCTCCTCACTCAATGTTTCTGTGGGAGCAGAAAGAAAAATGAAACAAGTGAGGCAAGGGGCACATCTCTAACATCCAGGGCAACACATGCCTGTCTCAAAGCTGGCCTCCCAAGCAGCTCCCTGAAGAATCTAGAGTAGTTTTTTTTTTTTTTTTTAAAGTATACATAATAAAACATTGGGGGAAAAAATGTAGGAGAGGCACCTGCTATGGGGGTGGCACAAAGAACTCAAATGACATCTCCTGCCCAGAAGCACCAGCCCCTGGCTCCAATCGGACTGCTTTAGAAGGTGTCCTGCTGATAGAAAAGAGGCCACAATGGCAGAGTAGCCTTGTAGCCGATGTCTTTCCCAGGATACCTGACAAGGGCAGCAACCCACAGACTGATTTTAGAGCGGAGAGCAGAGAAAGGAAATAGCAAGCCAAACTGCCAGGGAAAGAGGGTAGTAGTTAGAAGCACTGATTAACTAAGGGTGTGCCAGAAAAAAAGGGCCCACACAGCGGACACCTCAAAAGAATCAGATCAACACTGACATAGTTGTTGATCATGCTCAGCTCCAGGTCTTGCTTCACTAAAAGTTCTGAATTTCTTCCTTTCTGGAAGACTTGTTGAAGTATAATTCTGCAAACAATAGAGTATTTCATAATTGATGTTTCTGACATGACTATATAAAATTTTTTTTTTTTTGAGACAGAGTCTCTGTCACCCAGGTTGGAGTGCAGTGGGGTAATCTCGGCTCACTGCAACCTCCGCCTCCCGGGTTCAAGCAATCCTCCTGCCTCAGCCTCCCAAGTAGCTGGGATTACAGGCACGTGCCACCACACCTGGCTAATGTTTTGTATTTTAGCCGAGACAGAATTTCACCGTGTTAGCCAGGATGGTCTAGATCTCCTGACCTCATGATCTGCCCATCTTGGCCTCCCCAAGTGCTAGGATTACAGGCGTGAGCCAGCATGCCTGGTCCTGACATGACAGTATGTATTCTTTTTTTTTTTTTTTTTTTTTTTGAGACGGAGTTTCGCTCTTGTTACCCAGGCTGGAGTGCAATGGCGCGATCTCAGCTCACCGCAACCTCCGCCTCCTGAGTTCAAGCAATTCTCTTGCCTCAGCCTCCTGAGTAGCTGGGATTACAGGCACGTGCCACCATGCCCAGCTAATTTTTTGTATTTTTAGTAGAGATGGGGTTTCACCATGTTGACCAGCATGGTCTCGATCTCTCGACCTCGTGATCCACCCGCCTCGGCCTCCCAAAGTGCTGGAATTACAGGCTTGAGCCACCGCGCCCGGCAACAGTATGTATTCTTTTGTTTCTGGTACAGCACCACAACCACATGTCTACGTGGCAATCCTCTAAAACAGATATTATGGGGAGACTAATTATCTAAGGCTTTGATTAAAGTATGAGACTTGCTCTAGGTCATATGGCTGAAACATGACAGAGCTCAGTGTCTGAGAATCAAGAGACTAAGTTTTTTCACATTCTTCACAGTACACCAGGATAAATGCAACATTCACTAAAAATTTAGGTATTTCTCACCTGTCCAACCACTACAACAGTGACTATTACTATTATTTTTTTAGAGACAGGGTCTTACTCTGTTGCCCAGATTGGAGTGCAGTAACACAACTGCAGTTTACTGCAACCTCCGAACTCCTAGGCTCAGGTGATCCTCTCCTGCCTGCCTCAGCCTCCTGAGTAACTGGGAATATTAGGCACATATGACCATGCCTGGCTTCCAATTATCTTTTGAATTCAGATGTGAATTCTGAACCTCCATGATAGTAGAAATGAGCAAGGTAAGAGTGTACAACTAAACCAGTTAGACAAGGAGCTAAAAGATGGAAGAAAGGGCAAGAAAATCCTCTCTTCTGGGCTACATAAACACATCTGGGGACAGCCCAAAGTTTCACTGGTAACAGCAACTCAACCAAGAGTATGGCTAGAAGTATTCCAAAGCATTGGGACTCTGATGCTGGATTCCAAGGAGAAGCTGATTCAGATTTATTCTTCCCAGACGTTAGTCACACTCCTGGGAAATCCAGGTATTAGCAATTCATCAACATTTTAGATACTTCACGCAGGGAACAGAATCCCAAAGTAAGAAACACAACTGTACCTTGGGCCTCCAGTTTCTTTAGGAGGCGGTTGTCTGTCTTGTTCAACACCTCAGTAATTTTGACCTTAGGTGGCCGACCTCGGCCCCGTTTCACCTTGGGGACTTCCTTAGTCTTAGCCTTCTCAGTGTTTCGAGGTCGACCCCGTTTGCCAGTAATTGCCTGAATCCTTGATGGGATCTCCTCTGCTGAGAGCTGCACCCATTGCAAGCCCTAAGGTAGCAAGGAAGACTGTTAGAGTGGGAAGGAATCAGTGCAGGCCATACCCTCAGAACCATTCAATGCCCCAGAACCTTCAAAGCCCACAAGCATATTTAACCCTTGGGTCTGCACCTCTGGTGTGTCTCTTTCTTCAAAGAAATCTCCAACAGGCATACGGGGACTGAAGCTAAAGTGCTCACGGCGGACACCGTGCACCACGTTGCGGCTCAGGTACTAAGAGGAGGAAGTAAAGTAACATTAATAAAGTTGGAACCCTACCATGTCTTCAGCCCGCAAAGGCACAAGCAGAAAAGGCCCAGAACAGACAATGCCAGCCTGTTGCCACTGAGCCCAAGAAGGGAGACTGTGCTTCCTTTTAAAAAGCTACATTACCTTGATCACTTCTGGAAATTGCTTCATCCTCTTCCCACAGGGGCCATAATACCAGGTCTCGCCCTGCCACCGGTGGCTGCCCTTCTTGATGCGTACCTCTCTCCGCCACCTGCCACAGAAGCACACGGGCCCTGCCGCCAGGTCACACCCCTACCCACTCCCATGCCACCTAAGGGCCAAGCCCTCTGAGCACATGGTCCTCCCCACATTTGTATCACTAGAACTACATGTAGATACAAAAGCACCTGGAGAGAGAAGCTTGGCTAGAAGGCTGGATTGAGCTCCAGCAAACACATCAATGCCCTTAGGAGAAAAACAATACAACAAACTGCAGAAGCTCAGAGAGCTCTCCACCCCTCCTTTACAAAATCAGTGAGATAAGCAGCCAGAAACCCCTCCCTGATGCCATTCAGAGCGGTTACTGTATTTCCAGTAAAGAGGATCAAGACCTAAGGGGAATAAATGCAGAAGACAAAGGGCAGGGAGGCAAGCAAGCAGAAAAGTAAATTTGCTGCTGACTCCATGAAATGACTCAATATGCCAGGGTTTAGTTAGGAACTCTGTGTTCTAAGCAATAGTATTCTAAGACTCATCTTTCTCTCAAAATTTTAAGCAGTACTCAGACTTGGTGACCACAAGTAGCCTTGAGGGGCAGGGGTGGAGAAGATCCAGGAAAGCAGTTATTTCCACAAGGCCCTGGTGTCAGCTGATTTGTTCATTTTGGTCACATACTGTTCCTGCCCTTACCTCTCCAAAGAGCATTAAAACAGCAACAAAACCATCCCAATTCGTTAGTACTAAATCACTCCTCATTCATTACTATCCCTTCTCCACAGAAACAGGACAAGCCAGCTAGTTTGGATATAAGCCCTAGGGTTTGGAAAAGATAACAGCTGGAGCTCCTCAGCTGGAGCTGAGCAAAACCGAGTTACTACAAGATGAAGAAAGGATAGGTGACAGAAGACAGATCTTGAGAAAAGAAGGAAAATCTAAAAATCTCATGCCAAGAAACATCGTCATTGCAGATAACTGTGCTGTAAGCTACTCTTGTCTGGCCCAATTCCTCCTCCACCTCAGAGGGAAAGAGGCATTCCCTTCTTTCTAGAATTGTGCATTAAACTTGTCAAGGTCAATGCATGAAGCAAACTAGAGCATTTACCCATGCTGGAGGGGAAGACGAACTTCTTCTGGGGTAGCAATACGTCTCCTCAGGACATCACCTTAGGAGGAAGACAAGAGATACCCAAGTTAACAGTTCAAGCAAGATATTCAAACAATACTCCAGGAGGGAAGAGCTAAATGCAACATGGGACAGAAAGTTTCTTGGAACCATACAGGAATAGAATAGAATCTGGATACTCACCACTACCAGAAGTAGTGAGTCCTTCTCCAGTGATCTCTTCCTGGTCAGCAGTGGTTTCTGGGAAGCTGCTGATATCCTTATTTGCTGGGGAGGCTGTTGGGAAGGCAGCTGCTGGGGAAGTTACAGGAGAGACTTTTGGGGATGCCACTGAGGCAGTCAAGGGGACTTCTGAGGAGACTGCTGGGAGGATTGCTGAGGCAGCTGGAGAGACCACTGAGAAGACTGCTGGAGAGACAACTGTAGAAGCTGCTGGACAAACTTCTGGAGAGATTTCTGGGGAGGCTGGTGGAGAAACCACTAGGGAGACTGCTGGGGAGGCTGTTGGCGAGACTGCTGGTGAGGTTGCTGGATGCAGCTGAATAGCGGATGGCTGATCGGGAGCTGGCTGAGTCAAGGATGGTGGGAAATCTGAAGACTGAGTCTCCATTTCTTCCTGTTCAGCGTCACTACCATTATTCAGGTCAAAGCTGTTATCTAGAATCCAAAGGGAGAGGACAGACTTAAAAAAAAACAAAGCATCACATAAAACCACAGAATCTCCTTAGTCAAACCTGGACCAAGCTAAACAGGGTTACTTCAAGGGCTCTTCCCTAAGGCTGAAAAAAGAAGTAGCTTCTGGCTTTTCTTCCAACCAATCATGAAGATTAAAGGGCAAAGTTGCTACAGCTGTCACTGTGTGAAGCAATCAGTACCTTTTACCTGGTGCCAATAAGGCCGCTTAGCCTCCTTTTCCCTACAAATTCCAAGTCTCACAAGTTCTTCAAAGCAGAAGGCCCAGGTCAGAGTGTAGCAGCCTGTGCCTCCTTTAGTCTCCTTTAGTCCTGTGTGATATACTATCACACAGCCCCTCAGCTCCCAGTAAGGTGGTCTTACAGATTGCCCACTCTTAATGCCCTAACTATGAAACTTACTCTCTCATCTTTTCTCAGGTCAATGTCTTTCTTTGTCCTACCTACCCTCACTTACCTTGCAGGACAGACTCCCCTAGGACAGGTGGAGAGGCGGGACTGGCAAAGATAGAGGTTGATGTTTGACTATCATCTGCCAGGAGACTGAAGGCAGTAGCATTATTGAGGGAAGGGCAATCAAGGGCAGAGATCACAGTGCTGTCCTCAAGAGGCAGCTTGTCCTCTGCACCCATCAGCTCCGTGTCATCAATACCATATAGTCCTCCACTCACTGGCTCTGTTCACAGGAGTAGAAAAATCAGAGCAGAATAATGACAAAAAAAAAAACAGAAAGCAAGATTTAAGAAACATTGGTCAGAAAATATCCAATTCTAGTTCCCACAGTGTGAAGATTCTTCCTAATAGTAAATTAGGTAACAACTACAGCCCCCTCCCTGAAATAGTAGTCATGAGACTATAGGGATGATAAAAGTTTGAGGGGAGGCCGAGGCAGGAGAATTGCCTGAGGCCAGGAGTTCAACACCAGCCTGGGCAACAGGAAGACCTCTTCTCTACAAAAATAAAGTTTGAGGTGAAAATTAAAGGAAAGACATTGGTGGTATTATCTACCCAGAGACCTAGGCAAAATTCTAGCATTTATGATAAAATATGTCTTTCTTGTACTTCAGTGGTGTAAACGGTAACCGCTCAGTGATAAATGCTTTTTTCCTAGTTAGTTAGAACCCAGAAAGACCAACTGTGTTGTGGTAAGTTCCTTGGATCCAGTGAATTATTACAGCCCAGAGCTCTTGGCCAAAAGGAATACTGGAAAAGAACCTGGGACATGAACCAATTCAGCTCAGAGTTCAGTGAGCACAGCAAGGCCAGTAGCATGTAACTGTAGTCTGCCTTAGGCCTATCTGGAAGTCCCAGTACCCCTGATTCCCTAATACTTTCCCCGTTTTACTGTCTCTTTCAGGTGAAAGTTGGCTATTCTCTGCATGGATAAGTTAAAGGGAGCCAGCCTCCAGGCCTACCTGATGCCAGGGAGTTGAAGGGCTCCAGAGAGTCTTCACTGAGGATTGGAGTGTCTTCCAGTTGATCAGGAAGATGTGAAGGATCATCTAAACAGCTCACTGTGGGGTCAGGGACCAGGACTGAGACTTCTTGGTGTAACGATTCCACAGAAGGGACAGAGCCATTGTAGCCACACATCTTCAGTTCTAGGAAATCCCAGGAGAGATGAAAAGTCAAAATCAGTGCCTTCAGCTGACTCACTTAGCTACAGTAGGCAGTCAATCTTTGCTAGAAGGATGTTCATTCATTCAACATTTAGTCTGAGCAGAGATGTGTTGGTAAAACCAATCCTACAGTGGTCAAAGAGAGGAAAAGAGGGGTCTGAGACAAGAATTCCATCATGTTCTCAGATATCTCCCCCATCCAGTGGGAAACAGAGAAAACACCCTGAAATTTTCTAGAGTGGTGGTTACCCTTTTACCAGGAATCAATTGCAAGCTAAGCTTTTATCTATTTTGCGGAAAAAGATGAGAGGGGTTGTCACATGTACTAATGCTAAACAACAAAAAAGGAAAACTGAGTAGACAAACGATGATATATGCTCTGCCTGCTTCCTTCCCTCCTTCGCATGCCAATCACTACTTGGGCTCAGCCCACTTTAGCAGCCAGTTGGATCCTGCCGTAGTCAGTTAAAACAACCTCAATGCCCCCTGCTAGACCCTTACCCCTTCATATATTTTGAAAGAAGACTTTCTTGATGCAAGGTGTCTACTGGGGCTGTTTTGGGCTCGCCCACCTGCCCTCTCCAGGCCCGCAGCTCTGCATGAGCTTGAAATAATTTGCACTCCCACTCGTGAAGCTGGTGCTGCTGCCACAAAAACACCAGCCACTTGGCTCTGCTAATTGCTAATCACCAACATGCAAATCAGCCTCCACTGCAGAGAGCTGAAAAGACAAGTTTTCCTCACCTCAAAAAGCCACTGTCCCCCCAGCTCCATTTTCCCTTTCCCTACCCAGTTCACCAACCCAGTTATACCTGGCTGCTCTTCTTCCAGCTCCAGGCTGCCTACCAAGCCAGTGCCATTCTCTGCCACAACTGAAGTCATCTCCTTTTCTGCTGCCTCGTCAGGATGGATACCACTGCCTACCTCCTGGGAGGATGCAAAGGTTTGAATGCTAGATCCCAACATAGGAGAAGTCTGTGGGGAGGTAAAAAAACTAGGGGGTCCATTGGGCATCACCTCAAAATTCTGGTCAGGAAAGGAATCATACAGTTCTTGTGAATCAAAGTTAAGCCCCATGGGACTCTGGGTACCGTTGGCCCAGAACTCTTGGCTCCCAGCCCGAAGGTTAGTGTTGTGAGTTGGGGATGAAGGTTGCCGGCTGCCCACAAGGATGCCGTTGAGTGGGTATTGTCCCCCCGAGAACTGGGAGAGAAGGGGTGGGTCCTTGAGGTTGCTGCCAGGATTGGCAGATGGGTACTGTGAGTAGTTCCAGAGACAGTCGTAGGCCACGCTGGGGTGATGGATGTGTGAGGTGCTGGAGGAGTGGGGAGCAGAGTTCAAAATCCCTGAAGTAGTAGTGTGAGATACAGTAGATAAGCCATTAACATTCACATCCCCATTCAAACCTGGTAGAGAGGGAAAGAAAAGGTCAGTTACAGATTTGTAGGCAAGCAACTCTACCCAAACAAATAACACTGACTAGAAAAAGACAAGGTAAAGGAAGGGGGATTCCTCCTCTGCTCTATTTAGTTTTTTGGTCTCTGGAGAACACCAAGCCCAGAGGCTCCTGGATGTAAGCTTAGCAACTGCTGCTGAGGCTGCTGAGTAGGGGGCTAGAGAGCTCTCCAGGCCTACCACAGGAGCTACCAGCAGAGCTGGTTGATGCTGGCTTTTTTTTTTTTTTTTTTTTTTTAACTAAACGAAGCTGTTTGCAGACTCCCTACAGTGACTTAACATTCTGCCCTACTCTTATTCCCTAGGGGATTTCTTCCCTTGGAGGGGCATGACTGAATTCTCCAGGGCCCCCCTTTCCCTGGTGCCTATTTGGCCCCACAGTGGCACCAGAAGGGACAGCCTCCACCTCACTGGCACATGCAGATCCAGCACTTTGTGCTGGGCTAAGAATAGAATTTGCAGTCACCACAGCGACAAGATCCCAGCTCAGGAGGCTGGGCTTGGCCCTTCCCCATAGGCACTGGAAGGTAATATGCCAGCTGGGGGGTCGGGGAAACCTTTGCATGCAGTGCCGTAAAATTCAGCTCTTAATATCAATGGCAACCTCTGGAATGAAGGAAAAATCAAACAAAAAGAACCAAGATATGAGGAAGCTTGAGGGGTAGGGGGGAATCCAATGAAATAAAGGAGCTTCTATCATCGGCAACCCTCTTGGAGAGGATAGGAGGGAGAAGTAGCAGTATTTTTCTGCTGCAAGGAAGGAGGGAAGCATGTGTGCTTCTCTCTGCTTCCAAGCATGAAGGACCTGAAAGCCAAGCAACATTATAGAGGTACCTTGCAGAATCATGGTACAGAACAACTGATAAGCCAAATCCAGGAAAAGACCCACTCCTAACAGCAACACCTCCATATGGAATTACGAACTTCTCTCTGGGGAACTAGGTAAGCACTAAACTTTCCCTTGTCCCTACCTTCCATCCAAGGACAGAAGGTGGCATAGGTAATTCTAGAATCTGCTTTTCTCTGATGTACAAACTAAAAGACAATACACTGCAACCTCACTCAACTCTCAGTCCTGGCCCACTGGAGCTTCCCTAGCCTCTGCAAACAGCTTCTTGGAAGTCTGGTCCTTTATTTCTCTGAGGAGTCCAACCTAGTGAGCAGCAGCAGTAGCCACCTCCCACTCTGTCAGCAGCTAGGGGAACAGAGCTGACAGAAGAATAGGCTAAGATGAAAAAGCAAGTGGGTTTTTCTAATCTCTTCCAACCTTAAGTCAATACAAAAAAACAAGTTTCCAAGGCCAGCACGGTGGCTCACATCTGTAATCCCAGCACTTTGGGAGGCTGAGGCGATTGGTCGGGGAGGGAATCACAAGGTGAAGAGATCAAGACCATCCTGGTCAATCTGGTGAAACCCCGTCTCTACTAAAAATACAAAAATTAGCTGGGCATTGTGGCACATGCCTGTAGTCCCAGCCACTCAGGAGGCTGAGACAGGAGAAATACTTGAACCTGGAAGGTGGAGGTTGCAGTGAACCGAAATTGCACCACCATAGTCCAGCCTGGCGACAGAGAAAGACTCGGTTCTCAAAAAAAAAAGTTTTCCAAAACCCTAGAACTTATTCTTAGAAGTTGATTACTCTCCAGCAGCTAGAATTCTGTGGATTCACTTCCTCCCTCCCCACCTGGCAGGAAGAAAAGCTGCGGAGGGATAGCTAGCCCAAAGTGGAACCAAATATGCTCCCATGAATCTGCCCTAAAGAAATGATGCCCATTCCCTCCCCAGGCCAAACAGCCCTCACACTCACTTTTCCCTTGTGGGGGGAAGTTCATGGGAGACCCGTTAGTGTAGAGGCCCTCCCCTGAGGAAGGAGAGGGTTTCAGTCCTGAGGCAGCAGGTGCAGGGGGAAGGCCAGTAAAGTTAAAATGGTCGTTTGCCTCCATTTCTGCAGGAGGGGAAAGAGAGGGAAAAAAAAAAATACTGGCGGTTAAACAAGGTTATGTCACCTGGAATCTTCCACGGGGAATGACCCCTGCCCTCCACCTACTTACCCTTCTACCCAAGTACTGTGTGAGGGAAGGTACAAGGTAAGCAAAGAGGAGGAGAAAATATGCCCTTAGCCTGGGCAATGACCCTATGAAATAGTCTTAAAGCCAGCTTTGTAGATTAAAAAACAAAACAAGTTAGTGAGAAAAACCAAGATACAAGTCTGGAGGACTCTTCCCGCTGTATAAGCCCCACTCAGCCCAGGTTAACTTTCTATATTAGCTATTAGCCATCTAGCATAACATTTAACATTCTCCATCTTTTTGTTTTTATGCTCAAGGTAAAGTCTTCCTCCCAGGCCCACAAAAGGTTCTCAAAGCCATCTTTTTGACAGAAAAGCATATTTGATAAACACTATTTGTTTCATTATTAAACTTGAGCTAAACATTATTTCTAGTTATCCTATCCATAGTCCTAGACATCTCAAGATAGTAGTTACATTAGTAAAGGGATTTGAAAAGGAGACTACATTACAGAAAGGTGACCATAATGGCAAACCTCAAATCATCCAGCAATACTTATACTCTTTATGCTCTAAGAACATAGGTCAGAAAAATGTCAGCAGTAAAAATCTGATTAAATAACAAGGTACCTGAAAAAATATTATTCTGTTATGTCTACTATGGTTATTTCCTTATGTTTTAGTTTTGTGGCTTAAATATAAAGAAAGGGTCATGGAAATAATAGCAAGATACTTAAATTTGTAAAGTGCATTGAGATGTGGTTAAAAAGTTTTTCACCCTCTCCTGAATACTACTAAGAATGATGAGACGCCCTTGATCAGAATGAATTTAACTTTGGTAGAGCAAAGGAAAGAAAGAAAGCAGAAGCCAGAATTATTGGTAAACTCTAACGTATCAATTGGATTCTTGTGATATCCTAGTGCATACCAACTCAATATGTGAGAAACATAATCTGTCTTGACACAGAAAAAGCAACTCCTTGAATTATGTTACTACATTTTAAAAAAAGAAGAAATCAGACGAAAGTTTTCTTTATGAAGCTCCTAAGATGAGGCAACAAGCAAATCTAAGTAATGCTTAAAATAACCTTGTTTGAAAGGAACCAGGTGTAAAGCTTTTTAAGAATGAATAGGCCAGGCCGGGCGCGGTGGCTCAAGCTTGTAATCCCAGCACTTTGGGAGGCCGAGGCGGGTGGATCACGAGGTCGAGAGATCGAGACCATCCTCGTCAACATGGTGAAACCCCGTCTCTACTAAAAATACAAAAAATTAGCTGGGCATGGTGGTGCATGCCTGTAATCCCAGCTACTCAGGAGGCTAAGGCAGGAGAATCGCCTGAACCCAGGAGGCGGAGGTTGCGGTGAGCCGAGATTGCGCCATTGCACCCCAGCCTGGGTAACAAGAGCGAAACTCCGTCTCAAAAACAAACAAACAAACAAAAAGAATGAATAGCCGGGCTCGGTGGCTCAAGCCTGTAATCCCAGCACTTTGGGAGGCCGAGGCGGGTGGATCACGAGGTCAAGAGATCGAGACCATCCTGGTCAACATGGTGAAACCCCGTCTCTACTAATGGTGCAAAAAATTAGCAGAGCATGGTGGCGTGTGCCTGTAATCCCAGCTACTCCGGAGGCTGAAGCAGGAGAATTGCCTGAACCCAGGAGGCGGAGGTTGCGGTGAGCCGAGATCGCGCCATTGCACTCCAGCCTGGGTAACAAGAGCGAAACTCTGTCTCAAAAAAAAAAAAAGAATGAATAGGCCAGGCACAGTGTAACTCACGCCTGCAATCCCATGCAATCCCAACACTTGGGGAGGCCAAGGTGGGTGGATCACCTGAGGTCAGGAGTTCGAGACCAGCCTGGCCTACGTGGTGAAACCCCGTCTTTACTAAAAATACAAAAATTGGCTGGGGGTGGTGTTGGGCACCTGTAGTCCCAGTTACTCGGGAGGCTGAGGAAGGAGAATTGCTTGAACCCACGAGGCAGAGGTTACAGTGAACCAAGATTGTGTCACTGCACTCCAGCCTGGGCGACAAGAGTGAAAACTCCATTTCAAAAAAAGAGAACAAATACATTGGTTAAGTATACATATGATAAGGCCTGGCATAGTGACTTACACCTAAAATCCCAACACTTTGGAAGCCAAAGCAGGAGGACCGTTTGAGGTCAGGAGTTTAAGACCAAGTTGGACAACATGGTGAGATCTATCTCTACAAAAAATTTTTAAAGCAGCAGGGTGTGGTAGGGCACACCTGTAGTCCTAGCTTACTCGAGAGGCTGAAGCAGAAGGATCACTTGAGCCCAGAAGGTTGAGGCGGCAGTGAACCATGATCATACCACTGCACTCCAGCCTGGGTGACCAAGCATGACCCTGTCTCAAAAAAAAAAAAAAAAAAAAAAAAAAAATATATATATATATATATATATATAAATGTAATTACTGGCCAAAGTCTGCAAGAGTTACATTCATGATTATGCTACATTACTACAAATTAGACACCACTGGTATAAATGTGAATATAATGTAATTCTGAGCATGAAATATAGACACTGCATAGTACATGGTGGCACATGCCTGTAATCCTAGTGCTTTGGGAGGCCAAAGCAGGAAGACAGCTTGAGATCAAGAGATTGAGACCATCCTGGGAAAAACAGCAAGGCTCTATCTATACAAAAAAATTTAAAAATTAAGGCGGGCGCGGTGGCTCACGCCTGTAATCCCAGCACTTTGGGAGGCCGAGGTGGGTGGATCACGAGGTCAAGAGATCCAGACCATCCTGGTCAACATAGTGAAATCCCGTCTCTACTAAAAATACAAAAAATTAGCTGGGCATGGTGGCACATTCCTGTAATCCCAGCTACTCAGGAGGCTGAGGCAGGAGAATTGCCTGAACCCAGGAGGCAGAGGTTCTGGTGAGCCAAGATCGTGCCATTGCACTCTAGCCTGGGTAACAAGAGTGAAACTCCGTCTCAAAAAAAAAAAAAAAATTAAAAATTAGCTGGGCATGATGGTTCCTCCTTGTAGTCCCAGCTACTCAGGAGGCTGAGGCAGGAAGATCACTTGAGCCCAAAAGTTCATGTCTAGCCTGTACACCATAGCAAGAACCCATCTCTGAAAAATAAAAGCAATTTGTGTTTTGTTGATTTAAGAGGGAAAAATTTTTAGGAGTGACTTATCTCCCATGTAGGATTTATCAGCTTTAGTCTAAATAGCGGTGTCCAATCTTTTGGCTTCCCTGGGCCACACTGGAAGGAAAACTGTCTTGGGCCACACATAGAATACACTAATGACAGCTGATGAGCTTACACACACAGACACACACACACACACACACACACACACACACACACACACAAAGAAAGTTTACAAATCGGTGTTGGGCCACATTCAAAGTTGTCCTGGGCAGGTTGGACAAGCTTGCCCTAAATTAAGTAGCAGATCTAAACCACACATAAAATACACTAATGACAGCTGATGAGCTTACACACACACACACACACACACACACACACACACACACACACAAAAAGTAAGTTTACAAATCGGTGTTGGGCCACATTCAAAGTTGTCCTGGGCAGGTTGGACAAGCTTGCCCTAAATTAAGTAGCAGACCTAAACCTGCTATGTATCAATGAAAAAACTAAGTCTCTATAGTGAAAAGACCCCAGGTTAGCCAGGCATGATGGTGAGTCCCTGCAGTCCCAGCTACTTGGGATGCTGAGGCAGGAGATCACTTGAGCCTGGGAAGTGGAGATTGCAGTGAGCCAAGATCATGCTACTGCACTCAAGTCTGGGTGTGACACAGCAAAACCGTCTCAAAAAAAAAAAAAAGAGCCGGGCGCGGTGGCTCAAGCCTGTAATCCCAGCACTTTGGGAGGCCGAGGCGGGTGGATCATGAGGTCAAGAGATCGAGACCAACCTGGTCAACATCGTGAAACCCCGTCTCTACTAAAAATACAAAAAATTAGCTGGGCATGGCGGCGCGTGCCTGTAATCCCAGCTACTCAGGAGGCTGAGGCAGGAGAATTGCCTGAACCCAGGAGGCGGAGGTTGCGGTGAGCCGAGATCGCGCCATTGCACTCCAGCCTGGGTAACAAGAGCGAAACTCCGTCTCAAAAAAAAAAAAAAAAAAAAAAAAAAAAAGACCACAGGGTCCCCCAGGATTTCTTTTTTTTTTTTTTTTTGAGGTGAAGTTTCCCTCTTGTTGCCCAGGCTGGAGTGCAAGGTTATGATCTGGGCTCACTGCAACCTATGCCTCCCTAGTTTAACCTATTTGCCTGACTCAGCCTCCCCAGTAGCTAGGATTACAGGTACCTGCCAACACGCCTGGCTAATTTTTTGTATTTTTTTTTGAGACGGAGTGTTCACTGTTGTTACCCAGGCTGGAGTGCAATGACACGATCTCGGCTCATCGCAACCTACCCTCCTGGGTTCGAGCAATTATTCTGCCTCAGCCTCCTGAGTAGCTGGGACTACAGGCGTGCACCACCACGCCCGGCTAATTTTTGTATTTTTAGTAGAGACGGGGTTTCACCTTGTTGACCAAGATGGTCTCGATCTCTTGACCTTATGATCCACTCGCCTCAGCCTTCCAAATTGCTGGGACTATAGGTGTGAGCCACCGTGCCCGGCCTAATTTTTTGTATTTTTAGTAGAGATGGGGTTATACCATGTTGACCAGGCTAGTCTTGAACTTCTGACCTCAAGTGATCCACCTGCCTCGGCCTCCCAAAGTGCTGGGATTACAAGCGTGAGCCACCACACCCAGCCAGGATTTCCCTCTTATAGTTAACAGCCACTCCTCAGCAGTAGGGGGTCTGAAAAATAAGTGTCATGAGATTAATAACCCTTCTGAAGTGCAAGAAATAAAGGAAACTTCGTTCCTTAGTCTCTAGTTAGGTTCCTTCAAAGTTTATACCACAGAGCAAAGGAGACATTCAATACTTCACTTCAAAAGTCCTGGAAATACTATGCCTAGAGAGCCAGTTTCATCTGATCCTCGCCTCTCCTCTCCCCATTTTTTGCACAGCCACACCTCCCCTGGTATAGAGGACACATGCAACTTCCCTCCTATGTGCAGTGGACTATATCCTCCTCCTCAATGATGGGCCACAGTTCATTTTTCCATTCTCTATTTGAATTCATCAAAAAAGTTGAGACCTCCTTTCTGCTGCTCTAGAAAAGCACAGCATATCCTGTTTTTGTAAATATTAATAACAATATGTGGATGGCTCACAGAAATCAGAAGTAAAAGGAATGGGAAGTTATCTGGTATTTGAGATCAGTTTCTCTACATATCTCTACTGAACTGTCTTCAGAACCACAACCACTTCATTTACAAGAAGCTTCCCAGACACATAAAATTGTCTTTGTGCTGTGCAATATAGTGGGCTCTAGGTTCAAATACCAACTCTACTATTTACTAGCTAGCTGTTTAACCTTGGACAAGTTACTTACACTTGCTGGGCATAAGTTTCATCATCTGTAAAAATTTTTGTGCCCACTCTCAGCACTTGTGAGGATTAAATGAGAAAATTTGTATTAAAGCCTCAGCATATTGTCTGTCATCCAGCAAGCACTCCAAAACATTAGCAAGTGCCTGTAATTCTTGGGACAGAGTTTCGTTCTGTCATCCAGAGTGGAATGCAGTGGCATAATCATAGTTCACTGCAGCCTGGAACTCCTGGGCTCCAGTGATCCGCCTCTGCCTCAGCTTCCCAAGTAGCTAGGAGTACAGGCACTCACCACCACACCAAATTTTTTTTTTTATTGCATTTTAGGTTTTGGGGTACATGTGAAGAACATGCAAGATTGTTGCATAGGTACACACGTGGCAGTGTGATTTGCTGCCTTCTTCCCCATCACTTATATCTGGCATTTCTCCCCATGCTATCTCTCCCCAACTCCCCACCCCACCACCACACCAAATTTTTAAATTTTTTGTAGACACAGCATCCTCTATGTTGCCCATGCTAGTCTCATATTTCTGTTCTCAAGCAATTCTCCCACCTTAGCCTCCCAAAGTGCTGGGATTGCAGGCGTAAGCCACCTCACCAGGACTATATTAGTTACTATTATTAGACAAAGAATAAAAGACTGTGGTTTTTTTTTGTTTTTTGTTTTTTGTTTTTTTTTTGAGACAGAGTTTTGCTCTTGTTGCATGAGCTGGAGTGCAATGGCATGATCTTGGATGATCTTGGCTCACTGCAACCTCTGCCTCCCAGGTTCACACGATTCTCCACCCTCAACCTCCTGAGTAGCTGGGGTAACAGGCACACGCTACCACGCTTGACTAATTTTTTGTATTTCAGTAGAGATGGGGTTTCCCCATGTTGGCCAAGCTGATCTCGAACTCCTGACTTCAGTTGATTCGCCCGTCTTGGCCTCCCAGAGTGCTGGGATTACAGGCGTGAGCCATAGTGCTTGGCCTAAGACTGTGTGTGTAGTTTTCAAAAACATAAGCAGGTCTAGCCAGGAGCTCATGCCTGTAATCCCAGCACTTTGGAAGGCTGAGGTGGGTGGATCACAAGAGGTCAGGACTTCAAGACCAGCCTGGCCAACATGGTGAACCCCCGTCTCTATTAAAAATACAAAAAATTAGCCGGGCATGGTAGCACGTACCTGTTAGTCCCAGCTACTCATGAGGCTGAAGCTGGAGAATTACTTGAACCCAAGAGGCAGAGGTAGTTACGGTGAGTCAAGATGGCACCGCTGCACTCCAGCCTGGGCGACAGAGTGAGACTCCGTCTCAAGAAAAAAAAAAAAACAAACCACGACCAATATGGGAGATATGACAAAACTAGGGATGATCCAGCCAGGCTTCCTTATATGCAATTTGACTCCTTATTTCAGATGTCATTTAAATATGGGATCACAGTATGGGAATACAAAGAAAATGTGAACACCTCCTCTCATCAATAAATCTATGTTTATTTCATCTTAACCTTCCTACCCAAGATGCTTTTCACAATAAAGCCTGAAGGTAAACTCTGTCCTCTCATCCAGAGCTAGTACAAACAGTAAAGCAAAGGAGGGTATCTCCCTTTGAACTAATAGGATTTCGCCAAATGAGAAAAGAAATCAGCCAGTGTCCAACTCCTAGAGTAGCAGACAACTCTCATACCAGGAAGTATATTCAGGCAAGCACCCAGCCCAGTCCCAGTTGTACATAAATGGATCTTTTAAGAGCTCCTATGTTTCATTTATAAGAGTAAGGCACATTGCCCTATAAGCCTGAAGCAATAAAGCCCTCCCCACAGGGCCCAATAGGTTGCTTTTCTCTCAGTTGCAATCAAAGGGCTGCTACTCTGTGGGCCTGTGACATGGTTTTAATAGAAAAAGGCTGACAACACACAAAGTGTTGAAATAAATATTACATATTTCAACACTGTTACAGGTGTCCTCCTTGACCAATTCTAACCCTCCAGCCTCTGAGGCTACTCCCCAGGACAAGACACATTAACGTCCTCCACCTGTATACTGCAGCTGTCCCTGCAGCTCTTTGGTTCATTCTTCTCATGTAGCACACCAAAATCTCACAAATGGGAGGTTTCTAACTTGGGGTTGGGGGGATAAGACTTCAAATGTTTATCTTGACTAAACAGCAAAGGCGCCAGATACAGTGGCTCACACCTGTAATCCCAGCACTTTGGGAGGCCGAGGTGGGCGGATCACAAGGTCAGAAGTTTAAGATCAGCCTGGTCAGCTGGGCGCAGTGGCTCAAGCCTGTAATCCCAGCACTTTGGGAGGCTGAGGCGGGTGGATCACGAGGTCAAGAGATCGAGACCATCCTGGTCAACATGGTGAAACCCCGTCTCTACTAAAAATACAAAAATTAGCTGGGCACGGTGGCACTTGCCTGTAATCCCAGCTACTCAGGAGGCTGAGGCAGGAGAATTGCCTGAACCCAGGAGGCGGAGGTTGTGGTGAGCTGAGATCGTGCCATTGCACTCCAGCCTGGGTAACGAACGAAACTCCGTCTCAAAAAAAAAAAGATCAGCCTGGTCAATATGGTGAAATCCCATCTCTATTAGCTGGGCATGGTGGCGTGTGCCTGTAGTCCCAGCTACTCTAGAGGCTGAGGCAGGAAAATTGCTTGAACCTAGGAGGCGGAGGTTGCAATAAGTCAAGATTGCGCACCACTGCACTCTAGCCTGGGTGACAGAGTGAGACGCCATCTCAAAAACAAAAAACAAACGAACAAAAAACAGCAAAGGTAAATTCTATAGTAAAAATATCACTGTATTTTAGCTTTGTAATTGTGAACATCATGAAGGATATTTCTTTTTTTTTTTTTTTGAGACGGAGTTTAGCTCTTATTACCCAGGCTAGAGTGCAACGGTGCGATCTCGGCTCACCGCAACCTCCGCCTCCTGGGTTCAGGCAATTCTCCTGCCTCAGCCTCCTGAGTAGCTGGGATTACAGGCACGCGCCACCATGCCCAGCTAATGTTTTGTATTTTTAGTAGAGACAGGGTTTCACCATGTTGACCAGGATGGTCTCGATCTCTCGACCTCGTGATCCACCCGCCTCAGCCTCCCAAAGTGCTGGGATTACAGGCTTGAGCCACCGCGCCCGGCCTAGGATATTTCTTAACTACACATCTCTGGATTACTCACCACACTTGAATACAGAGTTTCTCATCAGGGGCAATTTTGCCCTGTAGTGGACATTTAGCAATCTCTGAAGGTATATGCTTCTGGCATATAGTAAGCAGAAGCTAGAGATGGTATTAGGCATCCTTCAACACACAGGCAGCACATCCCCACAACAAAGATATTATCTGGCCCACATATCAATAGTGCCGAGGCTGAGAAACCCTGTTCTAATGCAAAAGCTGTCCCATGCCTGCCCCACACCTTGAGAAAGTTCCAAGTTTTCACTGTTCCCAGTTCCTGACACTGCACATGAGGATGCTTTGGCTTTTGTATCTAAAAACCTCATCTCCCTGGCTAAGCCATCTTCCTCCACCAATAAAGAGTTCCAAGTAAGCTGGGAGAGGTGGCTCATGCCTATAACCTCAGCACTTTGGAAGGCTAAGGAAGGAGGATCACTTGAGGCCAGGAGTTCAAGACTGACCTGGACAACATAGTGATACCCCATCTCTATGTTAAAAAAAAAAATTCCGGCCGGGCGCAGTGGCTCAAGCCTGTAATCCCAGCACTTTGGGAGGCCAAGGCGGGTGGATCACAAGGTCAAGAGATCGAAACCATCCTGGTCAACATGGTGAAACCCCGTTTCTACTAAAAATACAAAAAATTAGCTGGGCATGGTGGCGCGTGCCTGTAATCCCAGCTACTCAGGAGGCTGAGGCAGGAGAATTGCCTGAACCCAGGAGGCGGAGGTTGCGGTGAGCCGAGATCCCGCCATTGCACTCCAGCCTGGGTAACAAGAGCGAAACTCCACCTAAAAAAAAAAAAAAAAAAAATTCCAGGCCAGGCATGGTGGCTCACACCTGTAATCCAAGCACTTTGGAGGCCCAGGTGGGTGGATCACCTGAGCTCGGGAGTTCAAGACCAGCCTGACCAACATGGTGAAACCCCGTCTTTATAAAAAAATAAAAATAAAAAATAAAATAAAATAAACAAAATAAATTCCAAGTACAAAGCCACAAAATAAATACACCCTCTTCTCCAATCAGGGTAACTCATTCTGACTGCCTTGGTAACAAGCTTCCCTTGCTGACTCAGACAAAGTATATCATATACTGACTGAGACTCAAAATATTATCTCCTTAACTAACTTCCCTAGTCAGAACTCCAAGTGAGGCAGAACAAAGATAATAAAAGAAAGGTTATACTAAGAGGGGCTACTCAAAGAAAACTGTCATGTCCAGGCTACTCAGAAGAATTCAAAGATGACTGTTCTCTGTCATTATTTCTTCTACATTATGTCAATTCCACAGCATCAGTTGGATAGTGAGTTCCACCATTATTATATCTCCAGCACCTAATTTAGTGCTAAGTACATAAAAGAACCAAAGGAAATATTTGTTGAGTCCATGGACTGAACAAATGAATGAGTAAATCTACCTTTTCTGCCACTACCAGCTTACTCACCCAGTGGACGACACAGACAGGGCTTTGCTCTTACTGTTTTCAGAGAACCAACAAAACTCAGCTTCATCCTTCACAGAGATAATAACTTCAAGAGAGAAGAAAGGCCCCTAATCGCGACATATTTAGATAGCCACACCTTGAAGAAAATAAGGCCTAGAAATAGGGAAGTACCAATAATGTAAAAAGGCAATAAATTAGCTAGGCATGGTGGCATGTGCCTGTAGTCCCAGGTTCTCCAGAGGCTGAGGTGGGAGAGTTATTTGAGCCTAGGAGCTGGAGGCTGCAGTGGGCTATGATTGCACCACTGCTCTCAAAAAGCAAACAAACAAAACAAAAAAAGCAATAAATGTAAGCTCTAAATTAGTAAAACGTTCTGATTGGTTTAACTGAACATGCAAGGCATATAGTAAGTTTTTAAATATTTATTAAATACAGAAACTACAGGTTAGGTGTTCTGCCACATTTCCAGTCACTTCACTGTCAGAAGACCAGGAATGCCTCTGAAATTTCAGGACACTAAAAGCCACAGTCCAGAGGTTATATTAAGGTTATTTCCCTCTTTTAGCTGAGTGTTTCTTAGAATTTCTTTTTCCTTTTTATTTGCTGAGGCAGAGTATGGCTCTGTCACCCAGGCTGGAATGCAGTGGTGTGCTCTCAGCTCACTGCAACCTCTGTCTCCCGGTTTCTCGCCTGCCTCAGCTCCCAAGCAGCTGGGATCACAGGCGCGAACCACCACACCAGCTAATTTTTGCTTTTTTTTTTTTTTTTTTGAGATGGAGTTTCGCTCTTGTTACCCAGGCTGGAGTGCAATGGCGCGATCTCGGCTCACCGCAACCTCCGCCTCCTGGGTTCAGGCAATTCTCCTGCCTCAGCCTCCTGAGTAGCTGGGATTACAGGCACACGCCACCATGCCCAGCTAATTTTTTGTATTTTTAGTAGAGACGGGGTTTCACCATGTTGACCGGGATGGTCTCGATCTCTTGACCTTATGATCCACCCGCCTCGGCCTCCCAAAGTGCTGAGATTACAGGCTTGAGCCACCGCACCCGGCCTTTTTTTTTCTTTTTGAGACAGAGTTTCGGTCTTGTTACCCAGGCTGGAGTGTAATGGCGCGATCTCGGCTCACCGCAACCTCCGCCTCCTGGGTTCAGGCAATTCTCCTGCCTCAGCCTCCTGAGTAGCTGGGATTACAAGCACGCGCCACCATGCCTAGCTAATTTTTTGTATTTTTAGTAGAGATGGGGTTTCACCATGTTGACCAGGATGGTCTCGATCTCTTGACCTCGTGATTCACCCGCCTCGGCCTCCCAAAGTGCTGGGATTACAGGCTTGAGCCACCGTGCCCGGCCAATTTTTGCATTTTTAGTAGAGGTGGGGTTTCACCATATTGGTAAGGCTGGTCTTGAACTCCTGACCTCAGCTTATCCATCCAAAGTGCTGGGATTGCAGGCTGAGCCACTGGGCCTGGCCAGAACTTCAACTCTAACAATTAAGGACTATCCTTTCCATACCCCAAAAATGAGCTAAGCAGGCAGGTTAAGGACCCCACTAGTGAGGCAGGCTACAAAGTCCAACCTCAAAAGACTAAAAGCAGAAAGACCACCTGTCTCTTAAAAACTTCCTTTTTTGGCCGGGCGCGGTGGCTCAAGCCTGTAATCCCAGCACTTTGGGAGGCCGAGGCGGGTGGATCACGAGGTCAAGAGATCGAGACCATCCTGGTCAACTTGGTGAAACCCCGTCTCTACTAAAAATACAAATAATTAGCTGGGCATGGTGGCGCGTGCCTGTAATCCCAGCTACTCAGGAGGCTGAGGCAGGAGAATTGCCTGAACCCGGGAGGCGGAGGTTGCGATGAACCGAGATCGCGCCATTGCACTCCAGCCTGGATAACAAGAGTGAAACTCTGTCTCAAAAAAAAAAAAAAAAAAAAAAAACTTCCTTTTTTGGAGGTAAATTTTTGGCAAGATTACAGTATTTCAGTCTGCAAAATGCCCCCATAATAATTATTCTCTTTAGGAGAAAGACAAAACACTAAGCCAATGCTACTTTTACTGCTAGTGACAAAGAATTTCCAGTTATCTTCAAAGATGGGATTGTTTTGTTTTGCAAAAATGCTTTTTTTTTGAGACAGAGTCTCCCACTGTTGCCTGGACTGGAGTGCAATGGCACGATTTCGGCTCCTTGCAACTTCCAGCCCAGGGTTCAAGCGATTCTCCTGCCTCAGCCTCCCAAGAAGCTGGGATTACAGGTACCTGCTACCACACCCAGCTAATATTTTGTATTTTTAGTAGCGATGAGGTTTCACTATGTTGGCCAGGCTGGTCTTAGACTCCTGACCTCATGATCCACCCGCCTCACCTCTTAAGTGCTGGGATTGGGATTACAGGCATGAGCCACCAGGCGTGATCCAAAATCACTATTTTCTCAAAATCAGCTTTGCTTTTCAAAGTCCAAATACTAGCCAGGCGCGGTGGCTCAAGCCTATAATCCCAGCACTTTGGGAGGCCGAGGCGGGTGGATCACGAGGTCAACAGATCGAGACCATCCTGGTCAACATGGTGAAACCCTGTCTCTACTAAAAGTACAAAAAATTAGCTGGGCATGGTGGCACATGCCTGTAATCCCAGCTACTCAGGAGGCTGAGGCAGGAGAATTCCCTGAACCCAGGAGGTGGAGGTTGCGGTGAGCCGAGATCGTGCCATTGCACTCCAGTCTGGGTAACAAGAGCGAAACTCCGTCTCACAAAAAAAAAAAAAAAAAGAAAAAAAGAAGAAGCCGGGTATGGTGGCTCACGCCTATAATCCCAGCACTTTGGGAGGCCAAGGCGGGTGGATAACGAGGTCAAGAGGTTGAGACTATCCTGGCCAACGTGGTGAAAGCCTGTCTCTACTAAAAACATAAAAATTAGCTGGGTATGGTGGCCCACGCCTGTAGTTCCAGCTACTCGAGAGGCTGAGGCAGAAGAATGGCTTGAACTCGGGAGGTGGAGGTTGCAATGAACCAAGATCGCGCCACTGCACTCCAAACTGGCAACAGAGCTAAACTCCATCTCAAAGAAAAAAAAAAAAAAAACTCCCAAGATTCAAGAGTAGTCCTTCCCCCTTTCTTTACTCTTTTAACCCCCAGCAGGGAAAATCAACTTGCTGTTCTGTCAAGTGCCAATTCAGGTATGCAAAGGCTGAAGAAAGGGGGGACTTAAAATCAGTATCAAATCAACCGAATCAAACAGCAACTTAAAGGAACTAATCAGGGACAAGAAAAAGAATGCTGACATCAGATGGACTTGTTTTTACTGTTTCCAGAATATCAAAAATCCCAACAACCCCAGTGAGAAGAGCAATGATGCTATCTTTTTTTTTTTTTTGAGACGAAATTTCGCTCTTGTTACCCAGGCTGGAGTGCAATGGCGCGATCTCGGCTCACCGCAACCTCCGCCTCCTGGGTTCAGGCAATTCTCCTGCCTCAGCCTCCTGAGTAGCTGGGATTATAGGCACACGCCACCATGCCCAGCTAATTTTTTGTATTTTTAGTAGAGACGGAGTTTCACCATGTTGACCAGGTTGGTCTCGATCTCTCGACCTCGTGATCCACCCGCCTCGGCCTACCAAAGTGCTGGGATTACAGGCTTGAGCCACCGCGCCCGGCCAATGATGCTATCTTACTAGTGATGATGCCACTTTGACATAATCCTAAATGTCTTATCTGATCCCATACTGGATCTTTAATCTAGGGATCTTCATCTAGGTGGGAGATTTTTGCCTGGAAAATAAATAGCGAAAGGATGATTTAAATGCCAGGCTTGGCCGGGCATAATGGCTCACGCCTGTAATCCAAGCACTTTGGAGGCCAAGGCGGGTGGATCACCTGAGACCGGGAGTTCAAGAACAGCCTGACCAACATGGTGAAACCCCGTCTTTAAAAAAAAAGTTAAAAAATTTAAAAAAAAAGAAAAAAAGAAATGCCAGGCTTAGGTAGCTTTCAGAATAGTCCAAATAATCTTAAAAAATTATCTTTCAAAATCCAAAATCCTGTGGTCCTGGGGCCACAGGCAGGGCAGGGTGGCTCATGCTTGTAATCTCAGTACTCTGGGAGGCTAAGGCAGGCAAATCACTTGAGCACCCGAATTCAAGACCAGCCTGGGCAAAGTGGCAAAATCCCATCTCTACAAAAATTACAAAAAATTATCCAGGTGTGGTGGTGCACACCTGTGGTCCCAGCTACTCAGGAGGCTGAGGTCAGGGCTGCCATGAACTGTGATAGTACCACTGCACTGCATGCAGCCTAAGCTTTGGAGTAAGACCCTGGTTCAAAAAAAAAGAAAGAAAGAAAGAAAGAAAAGAAAAGAAAGAGTCTAGGCGTGGTAGCTCACGCCTGTAATCCCTGCATTTTGGGAGGCCAAGGTGGGTGGATCATCTGAGGTCAGGAGTTTGAGACCAGCCTGGCCAACATGATGAAGCTCCATCTCTACTAAAAATACAAAAAGTTAGCTGGATGTGGTGACGAACGCCTGTAATCCCCACTACTGGGGAGATTAAGGTAGGAGAATCGTGGAGACTAAGGCAGGAGAATCGATTGAACCCCGGAAGCAGAGCTTTCAGTGAGCCAAGATCATGCCACCGCACTCCAGCCTGGGCAACAAAAGCAAAACTCCATCTCAAAAAAAGAAAAAGAAATAAAATCCTGGTGCCAACTCTTGCCCCTAACCAAATCCAGTGTGCAACAAGATGCCTGCGGACACAGCACACAGTCCATCGCTATATGCTGTAGGAGAGCTCTCCTGGGACTATCAAGCGCAGAGAAAGAAAAAAAAATCTGAGCACATGACTTTGCAGAGAACAGAGGAAAACCTTACTACTCTCCAAGAAGAATAATAAGAGGGGAGATATTCTTTTATGGATTAAAGAGTAAGTCGTGAAAACAAACTGTGCCATTCTAATTAGCTGGTTCTGCAGAAGGTACAATCTCCAGCACCCTCAGTCAAATAACAGGCTTTCCACAGGGGCTGCCCTTACGCTAGAACCACCACTGAGGAACAAGTTCGCCAATCTCGGTCTGTAAATCAGTGCGTACCCCCAACATACAAATCCCTCTAATAGTTAAATCTTCCTCATGCCTTCCTTTTCCTCCATTTGTCAGAATCTACCCTTCTTCACAAGCTCACTTGCTCAGCTGCTCTGCAATACAGAAACTGTCATAGGAACTACACTTAGGACCCCAAGAAGCTACTAGTGCCACAGAAGATGCCTAGTCTCCCTGATAGCTCTCCATGCTGAGGGAATTTGCATCACTCATATTGAGTGTACCCCGCTGGTGGATAACTGAGTTTGCTTCTCTATGACCTCTAGCTCAGGGGAAAACAAAACGAAACCAGACAGGAACACAGAGATGTTCTGGAGGAGGGATTGGGGTATGAGAGTCAACTGAAGTTGACTACTTCCAGTTGACAAGTTTACCAAAAAAAAAAAAAAAAAGTCAGACGAAAGGTCTCTTGGACCACATGGTTGGCAACATCCAAGTTTGCCCAGAAAGCTTCAGAAAATGAAACCAAAGCTGATTAAAACGGACATTTCAAAACAACAAGAGACGCAGCAGCAAACGCACAGCTGCCATTTCCCGGCCACTTCCTGCGGGAGGCTGGGGGAGGGGCTGTTTGTGTACAGAGAGATGGAGGTGGAAGCTATCCCCTCCATCGGCCCCCAAAGCAGACAAATCCCTCACTCCCATAAACCTTACACAGAATAACTGCTTATTGGCATTGCCTTCTCCTGAAAATTGGGAACACTGGGAAAGAAAGATGATGTGAGATCATCTTTCTGCCACGGAAGCGGGGATCCCCTCATTGAGGAATCTCCTTGGAAAAAGGAATTCCTCTTTATTCTTCGCTTCTGCCCCTCAGGCCAGCTCAAATTCGAAAGCCTCAGCGGAAGCCCTACAAACCTCCATCCCTGGAGTGGGGGATTCTCCCAGGACGCGCGGGCCCCGAGCCAAGCACAGCACCACCCTCAGCAAGCAAGGCCGTCTCCCGATCTCCACGCTCCAGAGAACGGGCGCGCTCCCTGAGGGAGACATCCTCAGCCCCCTGGAAACCCCTTCGGCCCTCCACTCACCGCAGCCAAAACGCCCAGCTCCCAGCACACGGAGCGTTTGACCCACCCGGGGAACCCCCTCACCCACCCCTCACGTTCAGGCAATCCCCACCCCCACCCGAGGAGGTGGAGCCCCTCCGGGGATTCCACCCCAGTCCCCCACAGGAGTCGTCTCCATCTCCACCAGCCAGGCGGCTTCTCCGCCTCCTCGCTGTTGTCGCCGGGAGCCCCGACACAGCTCCTCCAGCCCCCGCGGCCCGTCCGGGATCCTCAGCAGACCCGCCAGCCCGCTTCTCCTCCCGGCCCCCAGGGCAAGGAGACCCTCGCCTCAGGTTGGGTCCTCAGAGGCAATGCGCTCCTGTCGGCTTCCATCCCCCGCGAGGCTCCAGCCGGCTCTGGAGCCTCTGTTCCCCGAGAGAAGCCACGGATGAAAGCGGGGCTCCCTCCCCCTCAGGCCCCTGGCCACAGACCCCACAAACCTGAGGCAGAGGCGTCCAGCCGGGCTCGGGGCTCGTCTCTCCCCGGGGTGCAGGCGGTTCACATGGCCACGCTCCGGGCGCCAGAAGAGGTGGAGACGCCCGCTAGGGGAGGGGGGTCTGGGGTCCGGGAGGGGGAGGGGGACGCGGCTCAACCGCGGGGCCCAAGCGGAGCCAACATGGCCGGCGGGGGAGGAGTGAGTCGGAGCCGGAGGGGGCGGAGAAGCCTAGCGAAGAGAGTCTCCCCACGCGGCCTCAGCCACAGGGTCCTAACGCCCGCCATCTTCGCCTCCCGACTCAGACCTGGGTCCTAGCGCCGCTGTGTCTCCTGCAACCCTGGCCACCTTGCCCACCTGGCAGCTCCCTCTGCACCCGCATCGCATTGCGGTGGTAGTCCTGCTTCACACCGGGCAGACTGAAAGGGGTGCCACAGTCCCAAGGTTAACCTTAAAGACTAGACCAAATGTCTAGGCCCAAAGGCATGTGCCACTTCTCTAACGGGCTGGTAGGGGGTGAGAGTCGGGGGAATTTCGGGGGCAGTTATTTCCCAGGCAGAGTAATGGAAACGTGGAAATAGAAAGGGTTAGTCAGAGCACGATTCAGAAAAGGGATGAAGACAGGCAAGTCTGCCACCCACTCACCTCTGTCCCTTCAGTGCAGCCTGGTCCTGCCTGGATCACCACTTTCCTGGCGACATCTGCAAGGCCCTGGTCACCGGAAAGGAAAGATTCCTGTGCGTGGGGGAAAGAAGGTTCGACTCTGGAACCAGACAGCAAAGACCTGAGTGTAGCCTAAATGCAGTCAGAAGTAAAGGATAAGCTGAAAACTAATCAGCAAAAAGATGCCACAAATGTCTACCCATTCTATAGTTCTGGTAATTTTTTCTGACAGGGCTACATAATTGTGTGAAAACTCACAACAGAAAAGTAAAATCTAGCAGAGGACTAGAGTTTGGCTGTCACGTAAAATGTCTATTGCAGGGCCCCAGGATGGAGAACAGTATCATATGATGTCAGAGCTCAGAGAATTTCTAGTTCAACCTTCTCTCCTTCATCGGATGAAGAAATTAAGGCCCAAAGCTCACTGACTTCTTCAAGGTCAAACAGTGGATAAAATATGTTTCCTTTCCTTGTAACTCAACACTTTGCAGCCTTCAAGATAATTCCCATTCAATTCAATGCAATGCAGTTCTAGAAACAATTGCCTAAACTGTGCAAAGCTCAGGCTGCTGAATATTCTGGAAAAGCAAGAGTGGGAATGATGAAATTCTGGCAAGTTGGAAGGGGTGTCAACAAATACATTTTCCTTTGGGGGTCCGAGGAGGAAAGAGATCTGAAAAATGGGCAGAGTTGGGGGGTGAGATCCATCAATCCAGATTGGATTTCCTTACTCCATAGAGGGGTGGGCTTTTCCTGAGTTTTGGGGAAAAACTCCACCCCACCCCCACTACAACTGGCTCAGAGAGGATAAGAAGGAAGCTAGCTTTAGCAAAGCCTCACAGTGTGTGTGGGCCAGAGACAGAGAAGGCTAAGGGGGTTTCTCTTCCTCTCTCCAGATAAGTAGATTACCAGTGGAGGGAATAGGCAGGTAGAAACCAAAACCCTTCTCTCCTCCCTGTCAAAACAACAGATTTACAGGTCACCTTGGAAAAAACAAAAAATACTCCTCCAACAGCCTGCTGACCCTGAGTAAGTGGAGGTCACACTCAGGGGAGAGTTTCTTTCCTTCTGAAGAAAGGAGGGCTCCGGCAACTCTCTAACACCAAGTAAAAAACAAAGGCAGGTGAAGAGAGCTCAGGTCATGGAACTGACATCTCAAGGGCGGCAGGAAACGGGTCGGGGGAAGGAAACTGGTATCCCTTTTTCCCTTTTTCTTCCCTTCCCTTTTCCAGGGCAAATGAGAATCTTCCTACCTCCCGCCCCCAATCTTAAGGGGGGGCCAGTCAGGAACTGGGCAGGCAGGGGAGGAGCCTACGCTTGTCAGATGGGTGTAGCCACGCCCCTCCCCACACCCACGCACACCCACCGCGGGCTCCACTCTGCTCCGGAAGAGCCGGTTACTCCTGTGCCCCACTGACTGCCCCCACCCCTTCCGAGCCCCAGGCCTAGTCTCCAGGGCAACCATTAGGACTATGCCAGCCAAGAGCGGTTAGGAAGAGACGGGTGTTGGATAGGAGGGGACCACTTGGGATTAGAAAAGAAAATGAGGTAGGATCCATTCTTCCCATCTGGTGCAGAAAGGCTACAATCATCTTCATCCTTGAATGAGACCCTGCCTCATCTAATCAGGATCTTCCCTGCTCTGAGGAAGGATGAGGTTGGGGTGACAGTATGCCCGACAGCTGGATATTTACTTCCTGCCAGAAGTCACCCCATGCTGCAGCTGTGCTTCTACCCCCATCCAGACGACAGAGGGCAGACTGACCCCAAATGTCCCCAAACATTCCTCAATCCCATCAGATGTGGCTGATCACCCAACTACCTCTCTTCTGCACAACCATTTCCCTACAGGAAGCTACTGGAAACAGGAAGGGGCAAATGGTCATTTTATCAGCAACTTGTAAGAAGAGTGTCCAGGGAATAGACTGACCCTCCCTAAAGCCAGGCCAGTGGACTAGTAATGAAGAGAATGGGGAGGGACAAATTAGCACCTGCTCCCCCTTTCTTACTCCCCTCCCTCCCCCCCCTCCCCGTGTTCCTGTGGTACCTCCCTGACTCTGGGGTCAGCTGCCACAGTGCCTGGCTCCACTCTGGAGCCAGATGGCTTGGGCTGGGACGGGGAAGAGAGAGAAAGGGATTCGTTTGCATGCCTCTACGTCCTCCCCTCTTCCCCCACCAGATACTCCAGGCATCCAACCCCAAACTGCTGACCACTCTCTCCTCCCTCCAGTACCCCCCTCCAAACATGACTCAGAAGAGTCAAACAGATCCTGGCACCCAGTCCCCTAATTCTGGAGGTGAAGAGTGGGAAATGAAAGAGCAGAGCTAGGGGCGCAGCTGGACTGGGGGCAGAGGGGGAATTCCTTAATAGAGGTGGGATAATTATTAAAGACCTCCCTTCCTGTCACTGGCTGAATGTATCATACTGTTAACAGGGTCTGTCTAGCAGGGAAATGGCTCTCAGCTGGGTAACCATTCCAACTGGACCCCACCACCAGGTTAAAGCAAGTCTTTACCCTCTCTACATTCTGGGGAGGCTAGATTCTCCCATAATACATCACATATCATTCCCTTCTCCCCTCCCCACTTTTCTTTTTCTTTTGGACAGAGTCTTGCACTGTCGCCCAGGCTAGAGTGCAGTGTCATGATCTCAGCTCGCTGCAACCTTTGCCTGCCAGGTTCAAGCGATTCTCGTGCCTCAACCTCCCGAGTAGCCACCATGCCCGGCTAATTTTTGTATATTTTGTAGAGATGGAGTTTTGCCGACGGGCGCGGTGGCTCAAGCCTGTAATCCCAGCACTTTGGGAGGCCGAGGCGGGTGGATCACGAGGTCGAGAGATCGAGACCATCCTGGTCAACATGGTGAAACCCCGTCTCTACTAAAAATACAAAAAACTAGCTGGGTGTGGTGGCGCGTGCCTGTAATCCCAGCTACTCAGGAGGCTGAGGCAGGAGAATTGCCTGAACCCAGGAGGCGGAGGTTGCGGTGAGCCGAGATCGCGCCATTGTACTCCAGCCTGGGTAACAAGACCGAAACTCCGTCTCAAAAAAAAAAAAAAAAAAAAAAAAAAAGAGATGGGGTTTTGCCATGTTGCCTAGGCTGGTTTTGAACTCCTGACCTCAAGTGATCAACCCGCCTTGGCCTCCCAATCCAAAGTACTAGGATTACAGGCGTGAAATGCTCCACCGGTCCCCCTTCTCCCCTTTAAGTCCACAGGTGGCCCTTCAAATTCACTCAGTCTTGTTTCCAAACTTCTTAGCAGAATTCTCTATAGTGGTACTCGAAGTTAGAGAAAGCCCTTATCTCCTAGGGGGTGGAAGGGCTTCCTTTGCATTGAACAGAGAAAACTGGACTTCTCTTGCCTTCCCCACCGCCCCAGCTCCCCACCCACTCTCTCCCAACTGCTCCTGAAGCACAAGATTCCGGCAGGGCCCTGGCCCCCAGCTCCCAGATTCTGGGGGAGGGGCGTTCCTAGGCTGGACCGACCAACCCTAGGCCCAAAAGGAGAGCCCTTCCCACCTGGGCTCAGTAGGCGGTGCTGAGGTTGGACCCCGAGCTCCTGGAGCTGCAGGGTGGGGTAAGGACTACAGAAAAGCTTTAGATGGGACTTAGCTGAACTTAAAAGGGCTGAGCGGGGCAAGGCCAGATAGTAAGTGTAGTCGCTGTTGTTCCCCCGCCCTCCTTACTACGGGTAAGGAGAGGAGTTGGGGTGGGTATCCCCCCTCCCATTGGGGTTAGGAAGGCGTGGGAAAGCGCTAGTTCCAGAGGGGAGGAGGCGAAACCCAGACCGCGGGAGATTTTTCTGGCGAGGAAGGCGCGGGGGAGGGGGAGATCCTGGGCCCAGAATAGGAAGGGTACTTGGGAGAGGATGGCGGAGAGGCGTGAGAAGCCTCCGGATTCCGGCTGCAGAGGACGGGGGGAAAATGGGAGAGTAGATAGTGAAGGGGAGAGAGGAAGGGCAGCTCCCGCAGGGGGAGAGTCAGATTCTGAATCCTGGGGCAGCAGGGATCCCGAGGCAGGATACCGCAGAAACTGGCCGCCCGGGGACTCCGGGACTGGAGGCGGGTGCCGGACCTCACCTGGAGCAGGGCCGGGCTGCGGCGGCGGCGGCAGCGGCGCAGGTGGCCGAGCCGGGCGGCGGCGGCGGCGCCTCCTCCCCCAGCCCAGGGCCGGCGGCGGCAGAGGGGAGGAGATGGCGCTTAAAGGGGCAGGAGCTACCGGGGTGAGGACAACTACTCGGGAGAGCAGACGCGAAGGATTCTCTGGGGAAGAGGGAAGCGGGTGGCGTCTCCTAGGGGCCAGAACCAGGAAGGATCCCAGATGGGAGGCAGAGAACAGATCCCAGAAAGAGACAGAAACTTCTGCGGTGAAGTGGGGGATGGTGGTAGGTCCGAACGGAAGGAGTCGGGAGAGCTCTGCCCGCGCTCCCAGGGCACCAGCAAAGACCGCTTCACAAAGGAGGCCGGGGAAGGCTGCGAGAGCTACGGGGGCTCCCAGGAGGCCTAGGGGTGAAGGAGAGGAACTCAAGGCCGAGCCTGCCGGGGGTCACGCGCAGCGACCTACTAGGTGAACAGGTTCCCGGTGTTTCAGCTCCTCCGGGCTCCATCCCTACAGCTGTGGGGCCTTTGGAATCAGGAAGCCACGAGGCAAAAGGCTATCCTCTCAACCTCAATCTTGCCTCCCACTCAGTGCCCTCAGTGACTGTAATGTGGGGGCCATCAATAGCAGTCCTAATGAGGCTCAAGTGGAACCATGAGAATCGACTTTGGTTCAGTTTTCCCCCAACCACCACCACCCTTGCTTCAGTCGCTGGGGCAACAGGAAGCAGCTGCTCAGTGCAGCCCCCACCTGAAGGTGGGTCAGGGTGGGGGAGGAGAGGACACAGAGACTTAAAAGGCCTTAGAGAAATTAAGAGGAAGGGGAGGCATTTTAAACACCTTCTAGCACGGCCAAAAGCGGACTTTACTTTTGTGGGGGCTAGCAGTGAGTACTGCCAAAATTTCCTTGAATCTCAACAGCTTAAATGGGGAGAAGGGGCAACCCTCCACGGGGCGGCGGGAGGGGGTTGGGAAAGCCCTGGCCTAAGGTGCCTCTCAGGCTCTTCCTTAGAGCTGGGGCGTGCCCATACTCAGGATCCCGTGGTCGGCAGCTGAGCCCTGAGCCCCCCTCCCGTCCCCCAGAGTCCTGTTTCCTCTCCTTCACCCCCAAAACGAGCAAAGGTTAGGCCCCACCCCTGCTGAGTCAGCCAGGGAGGGAGTAGGCATCCCTCAGGCCTTCCCCGGGGCTGGTCCCCATACTCACCCATGTCAGGCTGGCAGGGTTCCAGGCTGGGATCACCCAGCTCCTCACTGTCCTTGGGCCCCCGCTTCACGTAAAGGCTGGTGTTGGATCCTCCCAAACTGTGAGCTGGGAACTAGCAGGAATCAAAAAGCCAGTGTATGCTTCCTGCGAACCACACAGTCTGAACTGCTGTAGGGTGATGTCCCTGTGTGACAGACTGGGGTGGGGAGGGAGGAGGGAAGGGCGGGGCTTTTTCTGGGTGGAGAGAGGGAGGAGGCGAGGACAGGGCAGACCAGGAGAAATATGGAGGAAGGTTAGAGCTGTGTTGACACTCCAGTGGCTTGGTAGAAGAGGGCGGCAAAGGGAGAAGGAAATAAATAGTTGCAGCTAGTGAGAGGGAGAAGGTTCTCGATAAACGCTGAAGGACGTGAACGTGTTGGGGGAAGGGGTGGAGGGATGCAAAAGACCTTTAGGATTTCAGTTCCCAGGTCTGTATTGGGTGACGTGAGAAAACAAAGAAAAGGCTGACCTGGGGCCTAGGGCTTTTTCTACCAGCTTCTTCCCCACTTCGAGTCAGGACCTAGAGGAAGTGTCCCCACCCCCATAACTCAGCATTTCCCCAAATCCAGGCTTTCCTGGGAGCAAACTACCAGCACAAGCAGCTCAGGGGCTCCACCTTCTGTCCAGATCATGACACAGGAGAGACTGCGGGAGAGGCTGCTGCCAAGGACGTCATAGGCAGATGGAAGGAAGCTTAGAGGCCCCTACTCCACCCCTGGCGCCGCGCCAAAAGGCCCTCCCCAACCTTCAGCCCCCAGGGGCCTCTGAATTGGGAGCTCAGCTTATCCCCGCCCAGCTTCTACCTAACTTGATGGCCTCAGGGGGTGGAGCTTATAGATGCAGGCTCCTCCCCAGGACAAATGCCCCAGCTGGTTTGTAAACAGTCTTTCACTGAGAACCACATCCCAGCCTTCATGGATTTGCAAATGGGATCGGTGTTCTTGCAGTCTCCAGTGCTACCGCGAGAGGGCAGTAGGCTAGGTCTGGTCCCGGGAAAGAACACAAGGGGAACCTAATCTGACCTTGCCTGCTTCTTTTAAATTGAAATGGTGAAATCTACCTTCTATCCTTGCACCTCTCAATGTGGGCTAAAATGAAGGGAAAATGACCTAACTCCATTAGTTTAGAACCCCTGACAGCAACACTGAATATTGTTATTCCCTTGTAAGATTTTTTCTGGACTTTCTTAAGAAATCTTCAGAGGGCAGACTAGGCCTCATGGTATTATAAGCCTCTGCATAGCCTCAAGGAATCACAAGCAACTTTTATCCAGGCTTGCCCAAAATGTCAGGAAGTAGTTAAGTACACTTTCTGAAGACAGGAATTCCTAACCAAGATGTAGAGGACCCTTTTTGATGCAATTGTAACAAAGATCAGTATTCTTCGTCACTATTTCTTAAAAGTTTAATTCATTAATCTCAGATTAACCCCTGGAAAAAGTTATTTCTAAAACAAATTTTTCCCAATATGCCCTTCAAAAAAGGCCTATTTTTAACCAAGAAGTAGAAATGTGCTATGTGGAATAGAGGGGGGGGAAAATCAATTTGCATTGAACAAAAGGACCAAAACTGAGGCCCTAAGATCACACATACCAAGAGGTATGGTTGTCTATCAGCAAGAAAATGGCTATTTTTGAGGACAGATTTCAAACATACATAGCCTACTTCATACTGAAACTGCTTCTTACGGCCACTCTATAGAAAAATCTGTTGAAAACAGTGCTGGTGATATGAGACTCCATACACCTGTAGCCCCAGCTACTCAAAAGCCAGGTGGGAGATCTCTTGAGTCCCTGAGTTGAAGACATGTCTCAGTAACAGCCAGACCCCGTGTCTCTAAAACTAAAAATATATAATCCTTCACTGTTGACTATGTTGTCAGAACCAAGAGAAACAGACAAATTCTGAGGGGTGTACATTTTATTGGAAACTTTAAATACTGTTCAGACAGAATGTATCTTCAATCAAGGCTCTTGTGTAGCCTACCCAGAAAAATGAAGCTTTCTGGATTAGGGGCAAGGAGAGGGACAGACACAAGAACCCCTCAGGATGAATGCTCTTCAGCCAGCTTATCAGCTTTTGCCACAGCTTCTTCAATAGGTCCCACCATGTAGAAGGCCTGTTCTGGGAGATGGTCATATTCACCTGTATGAGGGGAAAAAAAAGGGGGGAGATCAACTTTCTGCAGCGTGTAATATTCCTCAGCACTTGAGGGCATTGTTGGAATGTGACGAATTCATGTCATCTTAGAAAGCTTAAATTTCCATTGCAAATTTAACAAGACATGATACAGTATGAATTAAAAACACATGGGCCGGGCATGGTGGCTCACACCTGTAATCCCAGCACTTTCAGAGGCCAGGACGGGCCAATCACCTGAGGTCACGAGTTCGAGACAAGCCTGGCCAACATGGTAAAAATCCATCTCTACTAAAAATACAAATATTAGCCAGGTGTGGTGGCATGCACCTGTAATCCCAGCTACTTGGAAGGCTGAGGCTGGAGAATTGCTTGAACCCAGGAGGTGGAAGTTGCAGTGAGCCGACATCACACCAGTGCACTCTAACCTGGACAACAGAGTGAGACTCAGTCTCAAAAAATATATATAAAATAATAAAAGGGAGCTAGAGAATCAAGTAACAAATCACACTCTTACAAAGTAAATGTATTTTCTTTTTTTTTTGAGACACACTCTTGCTCTGTGGCCAGGCTGGAGTGCAATGGTGCAATGTCAGCTCGTTGGAACCTCCACCTCCCGGGTTCAAATGATTCTGCTGCCTCAGCCTCCCAAGCAGCTGGGACCAGAGGCCCGTGCCACCACGCCCAGCTAATTTTTGTATTTTTCGTAGAGATGAGGTTTCACCATGTTGGCCAGGATGGTCTCGATCTCTTGACCTTGTGATCCACCCGCCTTGGCCTCCCAAGTGCTGGGATTACAGGCGTGAGCCACCGCGCCCGGCCAATATAGAGTATTTTCAAACAACATTAATGGAAAAGTTTGTTTTATAAATTAAAAAACATAATTAGGTATAATGTATCTTTCGCTCGATGGTTGTTGGAATGGGACCACAGCACAGTAAGCATTCAAGATTTTGGCCTTTCTGTCATCTTATGTTCAGCTTTGTACTCAAAATCTCACCTGCCAAAATCTGCTGGAAGCCTTTGATGGTCTCCTTCAGGGGTACCAGCTTCCCCATATGACCTGTGAAGACCTCAGCAACCTGGAATGGCTGAGACAAGAAACGCTGTATTTTCCGTGCACGGGACACAGTCAACTTGTCTTCCTCAGAAAGTTCATCCATACCCAGGATGGCAATGATATCCTGGAGGGATTTGTAGTCCTAGGAGAAAAAAGAAGCCTGAGTTAAGTATTCTCATTCCTTTAATTTGGACAAAAACCCAAGAGTAGAAACAAGCTAACAGAGGGAAAGTTACATGCTAGGGGCAGAGAGGTTGGTGGTATTATGAGGGCCCTCGGCCAAGAAAGATCAGTGTCTTGTTCTTTGTTCTCCATAGCCCTAATTTGGTGCTGTTTGAAAAAATACTGCATTCCTAAGCAGAAGTACCTGGAAACTCAAGAGACCTCATTAGCTCTCACTACCAACTGCTAGACTCAACTTTCCTTGCTCCAAAACAAATCACACAAATCACTAAGAAAGATCCAGTCCTAATCCAGAGTCCCCACAATCCCTCTTTTTGACTTTCTGAACACTGATCCGATATAGTAATCTACTCACCTGCAGGATCTTTTGCACCCCACGGGCAACATCATAATGCTCACTGCCAACAATGTTGGGATCCATGATGCGAGAGGTGGAATCCAGAGGATCCACAGCTGGATAGATGCCAAGCTCAGCAATGGCACGGGACAGTACAGTGGTAGCATCCAAATGAGCAAATGTAGTAGCAG
The DNA here is from genome assembly GCF_048565385.1 of Saimiri boliviensis. Classification (NCBI taxonomy): domain Eukaryota; kingdom Metazoa; phylum Chordata; class Mammalia; order Primates; family Cebidae; genus Saimiri; species Saimiri boliviensis. Next base: position 71,264,007 of record NC_133455.1, read on the forward strand.
GGGCAGGGTCAGTCAAGTCATCAGCAGGCACATAGATAGCCTAAAGTGAGATCCCATTAAGTACAGCATGAACCAAGATAACTTTTTTTGAAATAGTCTCGCTCTGTAGGCCAGGCTGGAGTGCAGTGGTGCAATCTCGGCTCACCAGTCTGCTTCCTGGGTTCAAGAAAATTATCTGCCTCAGCCTCCCCAGTAGCTGGGATAACAGGCACCTGCCACCACCCCTGGCTAATTTTTTTTATTTTTAGTAGAGACAGGGTTTCACCATCTTGGCCTGACTGGTCTTGAACTCCTGACCTCGTAATGCACCCACCTCTGCCTCCCAAAGTGCTGGGATTAGAGGTGTGAGCCACCACACCCGGCCATAATGCAGTAAATATTTAATGCTCAGTTTCCATACAGCTCCAGATTCCCCTCAGACTGGAAACCATTGCTTTGTGATCTACATTTAAATGTATACCTTCATTTATGGTTTTTGGGTTTTTGAGACAACGTCTTACTCTGTCGCCCAGGCTGGAGTGCAGTGGCTCCATCTTGGCTCACTATAACCTCTCCTCCCGGGTTCAAGCAATTCCCCTGCCTCAGCCTCCCCAGTAGCTGGGATTACAGGCATGATACTACATTTGGCTTATTTTTTGTATTTTCAGTAGAGATGGGGTTTCACCATGTTGGCCAGGCTAGTTTCAAACTCCTGACCTCAAGTGATCCGCCTGCCTCAGCCTCCCAAAGTGCTAAGATTACTGGCGTTAGCCACCACACCCAGCCTAACTTCAATTATTTTAAATGAGTATTTCTTTTTTTTTTTTTTTTTTTTTAAAGATGGCGTTTCACCATGAAGGCCAGGCTGGTCTTGAACTCCTGACCTCAGGTGATCCACCCATCTCGGCATCCCAAAGTGCTAGGATTACAGGCCTGAGCCACTGCGCCCAGCTTAAATGAGTATTTCTTTTTTTTTTTTTTGATTGAGTTTCGCTCTTGTTACCCAGGCTGGAGTGCAATGGCGCGATCTCGGCTCACCGCAACCTCCGCCTCCCGGGTTCAGGCAATTCTCCTGCCTCAGCCTCCTGAGTAGCTGGGATTACAGGCATGCGCCACCATGCCCAGCTAATTTTTTGTATTTTTAGTAGAGACGGGGTTTCACCATGTTGACCAGGATGGTCTCGATCTCTTGACTTCGTGATCCGCCTCGGCCTCCCAAAGTGCTGGGATTACAGGCGTGAGCCACCGCGCCCGGCCTTAAATGAGTATTTCTTAACCTTTTAAGGTCTTTAACATACACACACAATTTTTTTTTTTTTTTTTTTTTTTTGGGGGGGAGACGGAGTTTTACTTATTGCCCAGGCTGGAGTGCAGTGATGCAATCTCGGCTCACTGCAACCTCTGCCTTCCAGGTTCAAGAGAGTCTCCTGCCTCAGCCTCCCAAGTAGCTGGGATTACAGGCACCTGTCACCATGCCCAGCTAATTTTTGTATTTTGGTAGAGATGGGGTTTCACCATGTTGACTAGGCTGGTCTCAAACGCCTGACTTCAGGTGATCTGCCCACCTCAGCCTCCCAAAGTGCTGGGATTACAGGCATGAGATACTGTGCCCAGCCGCACACAAAGACTTTTAGATATTATTCCAGAGAGCTCATGAACCTCAGTTAACAGACCTTTTTGACATGTAAGTAAGTTGTGTATCTCTCTCTACATATTTTTTTTTTAGATGAGTTTTGCTTTGTTGCCCAGGCTGATCTCTTGGGCTCAAGCAATCCTCCCACCTCCCTGCCTTTATACAAATCAGATATTCATCTATGTCATTTTTCGTACCTGTACAGAGGTGATAGATCCCTTCTTGGTGGTGGTAATTCTTTCCTGCATAGTACCCATGTCAGTGGCCAGGGTAGGCTGATAGCCCACAGCAGAAGGGATTCTGCCCAATAAGGCAGACACCTAAAAGAAAAAAAGGGTCTTAGGTGTCTACATCTTTAGCCTTATCTGCATAGCTCCAAAGAAAGGCCAAATGAACAAGGTCCTCTCAAGCCTTCCCTCTTACCTCTGAACCAGCCTGGGTGAAGCGGAAGATGTTATCAATAAATAGCAATACATCCTGACCTTCCTGGTCTCTGAAGTATTCAGCCACAGTCAGTCCAGTCAGAGCTACCCGGGCACGAGCACCAGGTGGTTCATTCATTTGACCATATACCAGGGCTACCTGCAGTAATCATACATAATCATAAAGGAGTAGAAAAGCCACATACCCAAAGTTCCAAATCAGAAAAACAACCACAGATCCTTTCTCAGAAGGTGTCAACATTTTGTGTGCAAGTTTCTTTTCCCTATTAGAGATGCAGTTCAAAACAACAAAAAAGACAAATTCTTTTTGTTTTTTGTCTCTTGAGGTGAAGGTCTTATTCTGTCACCCAGGCTGGAGTACAGTGGCACAATCTCGGCTCACTGCAACCTCCACCTCCTGGGTTCAAGCAATTCTCCTGCCTCAGCCTCCCAAATTGCTGTGATTACAGGCATGTGCCACTGCACCCACCTAATTTTTTGTATTTTTAGTAGAGCCAGGTTTCACCATGTTGGGCAGGCTGGTCTTGAACTCCTGACCTCAGGTGATCTGCCCGCCTTGGCTTTCCAAAGTTCTGGGACTACAAGCGTAAGCCACCGCGCCTGGCCAAAAAGACAGCTTCTTACCTTACTAAGACAAAGATCCTATAGTTGAAAGAAAAATCTATGCAAGTTTTAAGTGAAAATTATAAAACAGGCTTAGCTGAAACATATGTACCATGTCCAATCCACCCCTCCCAAAAATTAGCTTTCGAATGATGGGACTATCTACCAAAAAGAAAACCTGGGCCAGGTGTGGTGGCTCACGCCTGTAATCCCAGCACTTTGGGAGGCCGAGGTGGGTGGATCATGAAGTCAGGAGATCGAGACCATCCGGGCCAACATGGTGAAACCCCATCTCTACTAAAAATAAAAAACAGCCGGGCGCGGTGGCTCAAGCCTGTAATCCCAGCACTTTGGGAGGCCGAGGCGGGTGGATCACAAGGTCGAGAGATCAAGACCATCCTGGTCAACATGGTGAAACCCCGTCTTTACTTAAAATACAAAAAATTAGCTGGGCATGGTGGCACGTGCCTGTAATCCCAGCTACTCAGGAGGCTGAGGCAGGAGAATTGCTTGAACCCAGGAGGCGGAGGTTGCGGTGAGCCGAGATCGCACCATTGCACTCCAGCCTGGGTAACAAGAGCGAAACTCCGTCTCAAAAAAAAAAAAAACAATTAGCCGGGTATGGTGGCAGGTGCCTGTGGTCCCAACTACTTGGGAGGCTGAAGTGGAAGAATCGCTTGAACCCAGGAGGCAGAGGTTGCAGTGAGCCCAGATTGTGCCACTGTACTCCAGCCTGGCGACAGAGCAAGACTGTCTCCAAAAAAAAGAAAGAAAACCTGGAAATATTATTTAATGTCAATATCAAAGAGGAAGGTCGGGCACAGTGGCTCAAGCCTGTAATCCCAGCACTTTGGGAGGCCAAGGCGAGTGGATCACGAGTTCAAGAGATCGAGACCATCCCAGTCAACAGAGTGAAACCCCGTCTCTACTAAAAATACAAAAATTAGCTGGGCATGGTGGCACGTGCCTGTAATCCCAGCCACTCAGGAGGCTGAGGCAGGAGAATTGCCTGAACCCAGGAGGCGGAGGTTGCGGTGAGCCGAGATCGCGCCATTCCACTCCAGCCTGGGTAACAAGAGCAAAACTCCGTCTCAAAAAAAAAAAAAAAGAAAAAAAAAAATATCAAAGAGGAAAGAAAATGTCCATTAGTGTACTGAAAGCTGCGGGAGGCTGGGCGTAGTGGCTCATGCCTGTAATCCAAGCACTTTGGAGGCCAAGGCAGGCAGATCACCTGAGGTCAGGAATTCAAGACCAGCCTGACCAACATAGAGAAACCCCATCTTTTAAAAAAAAAAAAAAAAGTGGGGGGGAAAACACTAACAGGAATTTCCTTTGTAGGTCCTAGGACACGAAAATGAAAATATTTAAATTTAAAAAATAAATAGAAAAGAAAATATAGAACATGGCTTCAGCTGGCAATAGTTTCCCAGCATAACTACCATGTGGACATCAATCAGCCCAGTGCTTACCTTAGAGGTGGCATCTTTTAAGTTGATAACACCAGACTCAATCATTTCATGGTATAAATCATTGCCTTCACGGGTCCTCTCACCAACACCAGCAAACACAGAGTAACCACCATGGGCTTTGGCAACATTGTTGATTAACTCCATGATCAGTACAGTCTTGCCAACTCCAGCACCACCAAAAAGCCCTATAAGAGGTTGAAAAGAAAGAATATTTAAGAGTTCTGCCGGGCGCGGTGGCTCAAGCCTGTAATCCCAGCACTTTGGGAGACCAAGGCGGGTGGATCACGAGGTCGAGAGATCGACACCATCCTGGTCAACAAGGTGAAACCCCGTCTCTACTAAAAGTGCAAAAAATTAGCTGGGCATGGTGGCACGTGCCTGTAATCCCAGCTACTCAGGAGGCTGAGGCAGGAGAATTGCCTGAGCCCAGGAGGCGGAGGTTGCGGTGAGCCGAGATCGTGCCATTGCACTCCAGCCTGGGCAACAAGGGCGAAACTCCGTCTCAAAAAAAAAAAAAAAAAAGAGTTCTGCGTTCCCAAATAAGCAAACTTCAAAAAAACGAATTGCTTCCTTCCATCCTATTCCTTCTCAAAAATGGCATCTGGCTTCAGCAAACTCAGAAGAACGAATGTCACAATGTTCTCATCAATGAGGTATGGATGTCAATATCCACTCATAACACTGTATGAGTTTTTCCTCCCACATTAGGTTTGGAAAATACGTACTCTTAACTAACATACCGATTTTGCCACCCTTGGCATAGGGAGCTAGCAGATCCACAACCTTGATACCAGTCACTAGAATTTCCTGCTCAACACTCATTTCCATGAATTCAGGAGCCTCAGCATGAATGGGAGCAAATCTGTAAAGGCAGAAGAGAGAGGACTGGTATCTATTCACCTTGTTGAAAACAAATGATAATCTTATATATCCCTGTAACTCTCAAGTCCATCCCTTTACTTGATGAACCACCAAAGAGTCTTATTTCCTCTTTGTTATATAAATCAGATAAACTATCATCCAGGATCTAACTCAACTTTTTGCAATAAAGAAAGTCATTATTTTAAGAAACAGTAATCCCATTCCCTGACTTTAACTGACATAAATTTTTCATTTTACTGAGCTTTAACCTAACAGTATTCCCTCACATAGCAACAGAAAATACAAAAACCTGCAAGTTTTGATTTAGACTAAGCAGTAAGACCAGTCTTAAAAATACTCAGCTAAAGGCCAGGCACGGTGGGCCACACCTATAATCCCAGCACTTTGGGAGGCCAAGGCAGAAGAATCACAGATCAGGAGTTTGAGACCAGCCTGGCCAACCTGGTGAAACCCCATCTCTACTAAAAATACAAAATTAGCCAGGCACAGTGGCACATGCCTGCAATCCCAGCTACTCGGGAAGCTGAGGCAGGAGAATAGCTGGAACCTGGGAGGCGGAGACTGCAGTGAGTGAGATGGCACCATTACACTCCAGCCTGGGCAACAAGAACTCCGTCTCAGAACACACACACACACACACACACACACACACACACACTCTCACTCAACTAGAATGCTAAGTAATAGGTTCTTCTCAATCAGAAATTCTGCGTCCTAATTTCTTCAGGAGAAATTGCACTGTGTGATTTTAATAATCGAACGTATCAGAAGAAAAATTCTGCTTTATGAGAACGTGTCACCTTAACGTGTAAAACTGCAAATAACAGAAGTTCCTTTGCGCATAGATGCAATAAAAGCAACTTACTGTTTGGTTTTGATGGGACCTCTTTCATCAATAGGTTCTCCAATGACATTCATGATTCTGCCCAAAGTCTCAGGACCAACAGGAATTTTGATTGGTGCACCAGAATCCAGTACTTTCTGGCCTCTAACCAAGCCTTCTGTACCATCCATAGCAATGGTCCTTACTGTGCTCTCACCTGTTAAATACAGGCATTGCAAGGTTATACCTAAGGATAATTTGGTATTAAGACCTAAGTCAATCAAGACTCCTTCTCAGTACCTAAATGTGGCTTCAGCAAACTCAGAAGAACGAAAGTCATTTTGATAAAATCATCACAGAAGGGAGACAAGGTTTTTGGGCTACTTGGGCCACACAAGGTCTTTACCATTCCTAGCAAATTCTACTTACCCAAATGCTGGGCCACCTCCAAAACCAGTCTGGTCTCCCTGCCTTGCACTTCCAGGGCATTTAGGATCGGTGGTAGTCCCTCATCAAACTGGACGTCCACCACTGCGCCAATGACCGCCACGATGCGCCCGGTGGCGGCGCCAGCCTTCGGCGAAGGAGATGTTTGCGCCGCATAGTCTCTGACTAACAGACAAGACATATTGGAAGGACCAGGAGTCAGGCCAGTTAAAGGCCATCAGAAGCCAAGACTTAACACACAAGGAGAGGAAAACTCAGCCGAAGTCGTCAGGCCTCTTTCCTCTTGCACGAAAGGCGTGTCCAAGAGGAAAGGCCGCGCAGCGATGGATAAAGCACCTGCACGGCCTTCCCAGGAGCAAACACAAAACCCCATTTTTCGAGAGCTCAGTCAGTAACCCCATTCAATGGTAAGGTCAATGCACCTGCCCGCACCTTTTCCGTTACACAAAGAACTGTATACAAAATGGAACAGAGCTAGGTCGAAGAAACCTCCTATGGGTGTCCCATTCTTGTTCTCTCGCCATTGGAAAGCAAGCCGCGCGGCTCCAGGCATCCTTTTAGCACCACTGATCCCTTAGGCCCGAGCTACTATCGTTCCCCGGCTCAAGGTCATGGGGCGGCAAAATGAAACGTAGCTCCTAGAGAAAAGTACTTACCAGGATAGACCGCCGTTGGAGTGGCCCGCAGTAAGAGCTGCGCTGGCGGTAGCGACGCTGAAGGGCTAAGTCCCCGCAAGGCCCCAGAGGCCGAGGTAGCGGCCACACGACCCACAAGACCCAACATGGCGGAGTCCGGGTGGAGACTGAGCGCTGCAGCAAACCCCACCGCCTGCTTCCCTGCAGTTGGGGCGAGGCCTACGCTGCTGCAGGCAGGTCCATTGGGTAACTTGGCTGCTCATCATTCTCAGTACTGCTTCTATAGGTTAATACACGCTCATCTTCTCATCCATTGGTCAAAACTAGTGCTAATATGAAACTCCTCTTTTTATTGGACAGTGTGAGGTTAAAGGGCGACACTCTGAGCCTCGAAACCTAATTGGATCATAGCGACGTCAGTTGGGGAGAGTATTCTGAGTAACTACCTTTAGGAAAGGGGCCGAGTTCCTGTTGAAAGTGCGTACGCTGTCTTTGCCTGTCCTTGGGCTCTCTCCTTGAGCTAGGTGACAGCCACAGGGGCGGAGGTTAGGGAAGTGGTGGCGCGTGAAGCACCACTGAAGGTAAGCGTGGCGAAGTCAGGAGCCCTCTTTAGAGCCAAAACACGGTTTCTCACTCGAAGTAGTGAGATTGGAAGCTCCCAGACGATTGAACCTATCAGCAACCTAGACAGGCTCTTTATCATTTAAACCTATAAAGTGAAGGGAACTAATGTAACCAGTTCCTTAACTGGGCATTGAGAAGACTCAAAAATAAGATAAATAAGACTAAGGACCTTCCTTTTAAGGTCCAGGTGAGCAGACAATGCAATAATGCGATGGTTCTTGGTTAGTATAAACTGGATGCAAGAAGAG